>NW_022103926.1:3109381-3117080 GCF_000313985.2 Echinops telfairi
CTACATATAACCTCCTCCCTGGGGGATGGACAACAGAAAAGTGGATGAAGGGAGACGTCAGACAGTGTAAGATATGACAAAATAATAATTTTTAAATTATCAAAGGTTCGTGAGGGAGGAGGGAGTGTGGGGGGAGGGGGGAAAATGAGGAGGTGATACCAAGGGCTCAAGTAGAAAGCAAATGTTTTGAGAATGATGAGTGTAACAAATGTGCTTTATACAATTGATGTATGTATGGATTGTGATGAGTTGTATGAGCCTCCAATTAAATGATTTAAAGGAAATAAATAAATGAGATTAAGAGGCAGAGAAAATGAATGCAAAAATTTTTTTTAATTTATACATTATCAAGGGAACATGGGGGAGGAAAAGTGGGGGAGGGGGGAGGGAAAAAAATGAGGAGCTGATGCCAAGGACTCAAGTAAAAAGAAAATCTTTTGAAAAAGATGATGACAACATATATATAGATGTGTTTGACACAATGGAGATATGTATGGATTGTGATAGGAACTGTAAGAGCCCCGAATAAAATAAAATAATTTTTTTTTTAATCAAGGCTGAGAAGACGGTCTCACGTACTTTGGACATATTAACAGGACATCATGCTCGGTGAAGTTGAGGGGCAGTGAAGATGAGGAAGACCCTCAACGAGATGGATGAACACAGCATCTGTAACAATGGGCTCAGGCATAACCACCATTGGGAGGATGGGAGGACTGGACGGTGTTTCATTCTGTTGTGCCAACAGTCGCTAGGAGTTGGAACCAACTTGATGGTGCAGGGGACAGAACTGTTTACCATGGCCCTGTGGTAGTTACATAACTTCATGTCAACTTGAAGACATATAAAAGTGCAGGTGTGATATTCGACATGTCAATCAGGTCACAGCCTGATAGTGCTCCTTGTGGATGTGGCCTTCTCATAAGGAGGGCCCTGGGTACTTCCTCCACCTCCACTCTCTCTGCCTTCGCCTTCCGGCTGGCTGACCCAGGTTGCTGCCAGAGACCTGGAGATGTGTCCATTGCCATTGGACCCACGTGACTTTGCACCCACCAACCTGTGATCTTCCTGTATTTGGCATCATTGCATGTGGCTGTGTGAGTCTGAAGAGGGACTTAATGGACTTAAGTTGGACTGGGCTGGGATGTTTTCACAATATATATTTACTTTTTGATATAAAGCTCTTTCTTACACTTATATGAAGGCCCCTGGATTTATTTCTCTAACTCCCACCAAACAACGTATTCCTGCATGGTTCTGGTAAGAAGGTGGGGGAAGATAGATAGGATTTACCTGTGAGTAATTTCTAACAGGAGTACCTCTAATGCCATCCTGCTTCCTATAAATGGAGGCTCTGAGAAGCAGGAGGAGGGATCTCATTACAAGCAAGAGCCAAGAGTGGAGCATGCCTTCTGGATCCAAGATGTCTGTTCAGTGAACCTCCTGGATCTAGATGACAGCTACAATATCAGAGGATCGGCAGAAGCAAGAGCCAGAGCATGGAACGGAGGGATGGATGCCCCAACCCGCAGAACAAGTAAAGCTGAGTGGTGTTGTGCAGGAGGCTGGTTTATGGAGTGCGGCACCTCTGGGCACTGAATTGGGGAAGCTGGGCTTGCTGACTCATGGAAATGATGCTGAGTGCCTTGACTGAGGCTTATAGAAGTGGGGTGACTCTGGGCACTTCATTCAGGGAGCTGGGTTTGCTGACCCTAGAGCTTAAGCTGAATGTTTTGAGGTTGAGGCTTATAGCAGAGCGGTATATAGTTTGGGTTTATTAGCCCACTTAACAGAACTTTGTCACATGTCTTGATAAACTATTCTGAGCATTTCTCCGCTGGCATCACAACTTGTTAACTTCTTTATTAAATCCGTTGATCATGAACTTTGTGAGTTTTGTGTAGCCATTTGCAATGGATAGTAGATCTGAGAGGTAAAATAAAGAACATTGAAAAAGACAATTCAGGCTGCCCGCAGTGACAACAGTAACAATGACACAAGGGAGCTCTGGGCCACAATCGTTGAGAACTCGGCCTAAGGAGAGCTCAGCAGTGCAAACTCCCAGCAGCTCTGCAGGACAAAAGACCTGGTGATTTGTTCCCATACAGATTATGCCTGGGAAATCCGTGGGCAGTTCTACTCTGTCCCCGAGGTCAGGGTGGGGTCACTATGGGTCAGAATCAATTTAAACAACAATTATGGGTGGCAATGTACCTGCTAAGAGCCCCAGAACCTACCCCACTGCCACTGAGTCCCTTCTGACTCACAGGGGCCCTATCGAAGGCTTCCGAGACCGTTAACCATTTAAAAATTTCTACCTCATCATTATCTTTTTTCAACAAAGTTAGTGAATCACCAGATTGTTTTGCTGCATTACCTAGTACTTCATTTAAAAATGAGCTGGAACTGAAGAAAAAGAAATGCTGATTTTAGCTTCCCCAGAGCAGCAGCATTGATCTCTAATTTCACACAACTGGGTCAAAAAATGAAAATGATTATGGCATGTCATAGCCAGCAGACTCTCAACCACACGGGTTTACACAGAGCAACTAACTATTCCTTTCTGGCAGAAAACGACAGAATTAGAGAATATGAAAAAATTGTGGGAACTACCAAAACTCTCTAAGAGGAAAAACGTGATTTGAGATATTTTTTTTTCATACTCTAGGAATGAAAAGACCTAGAGCTAGAAATCCAGAAGGAACTTACTCAGCATCTCAAGCTGAGAGAACGGAAATAAAAATCCAAGCTTTGAGTTGCAATACTGAAAGATTCTATGGGTAAAACACTGAACGATGCAGGAAGCATCAAAAGAAAAAGGAAGAAATGCACAAAGGTCACTGTACTAAAAAGAACTGGTTGACATCCAACCATTTCAAGAGGTAGTAGTATATCAATCATCAAGATGGTAGGATGGTACTGAGGTACTGAAGAAAGAAGTCCAAGCAGCACTGAAGACATTGTTGAAACAGAAAGCTCCAGGAATTGACAGAATACAATAGAAATGTTTCAGTAAATTGAGGAAGCCCTGGAAGCACTTACTTGCCTATGCAAAGAATATTGGAAGGCAGCTACCTGGCCAACTGACTAGAGGAGATCCATATTTGTACACATTCCAAAGAAAGGTGACTCAAAAGAATGCAGAAGTTATTAAATAACATCACTAATATCACATGCAAGTAAAGTCTTGCTGAAGATTATTCAACTATGCTTACAACATTACATCGACCGGAAGCTGTCAGAATTCAATCTGGACTCAAACAGAGGACGTGGAGTGAGGGATATCACTGCTGACTTCATAGATCTTGGCTCAAAACAGAAAGTACCAGGAAGATGATTACTTATGTTTTAATGCTATGTGCTTCATAACAAGAAGTTAGAAGAAGTGTGGGAATTCTAGAACACTCACTTCCCTGTGCTCACATGGAACTTGTACATGCAGTGAGACGCAGTCACATTCAAACAGAACAAGGGAATACTGAGTGGTTTAAAATCAGGAGTGGGATGTGTCAGGCTTGTATCTTTTAACCATGCTTATTCAATCCGTATGCTGAGCAAATCATCAAGACGTTAACTACAGACATGCAATATGCAGATGACACAACCTGACCTGCTGAAAGAGAGAAAGACTTGAAGAGCACTTGCTGAGGAAGACCAAGGCTGCAAAGTACAGATCGCAAGATCCTCACAACTGGACCAACAGGTAACATCATGATAACGAGATGGAAGACTGAAGTTGTCAAGGATTTCATCTTGCGTGGATCACAATCAATGCTCATAGAAGCAGCAGTCAAGAACTCAAACAATGCATTGCATTGGGTAAATCTGCTGCACAAGACCTCTCTAAAGTGTGGAAAAGCAAGGATGTCACTTTGAGGCCTATGATGTTTCTACCGTAAGCCAAGCTATTTGCAATTGCCTCATATACATGGGGAAGTTGGACACTGAATAAGAAAGACTGAAGAAGAATCAGTGCATTTGAATTATGGTGCTGGAAAAAAATAGCCAAAGGGCCATGAACTGCCAAAAGCAAAAACAGATCTCACGTAGGAGTTATAGCCAGAAAGGGAGGGGGGTGGGGGAAGAAAGGAGGATGGCAAGACTTTGTTGCATGTATTTTAGACATCTTATCAGGAGAGACCAATCCCCCAAAAAGAACATTATGCTTGGTAAAGTGGAAGGGCAGCAAAAAGAGGAAGATCGTTGATGAGATGGATTGACATAGTGGCTGCAACAATGAGCCCAAACATAATTGTTAGCATGGGGCAAGACAGGCAATGAGGTAGTTTATTTGCCAACCTGGCCAATAAACACGTTTGGGGTTAATTGAAGGGCATGTGTTAATTGAAGGGATAAATGGCTCGGTGAGCCTCGCCTTTCTAGGTCTCGGGTCTCTTGCTTTCTGACCACGGTCTAGTTCTCCGGTCTCTTGCTTTCTAGTTCTTATGTCTCTTGCTTTCGGACCAGGGTGCAGCTTCCTTAGCCATTTCCCTGCTCCAGCTGGAAAGGATCACTTCCTGCAAGACATCCCTGAGAAGAAGTCACATGGACCTACCCTGATGCAGCCCTGGGTGCTGGAGCAGCCGTGTGGAGATCCCTGCCAGTGCTGAGATGCTTACACATTCACTGACTCGGCTTTCCTCCTGAAGTCGGCATCATTGCACCTGGTTTGTGAGATGGAGGAGGACTTTGTGGATTGGTGTTGGACATAGGGGTTAATGGGTTGATGTTGGACTTGTGGGCTTGGGCAGCACTAGGTTAGGATGTTTTGTTGATGCACACTTTATATAATCTGTGGATTTGTTTCTCTAAAGTACCCAGACTAACACAGGCAATTTTTTCTTTTGTGGTGCCTCTCCCTCACTGCCATTGAGTCCATGCTGACTCCCAGTGAGCCCCTGTGGGCTTCCGAAACTGTAAGTGTTTACAGAAGTAGGAAGCCCAGGCTTTGTCCCGAGGAGCTGCGGGGGGTTGTGCATCGGATCACAAAGTCGGAACTGAGTTGTGGCCCCTAACAACTGCCTGAGCATGTCACTCTTCTGTTTGGTGTTTACATATTTGATACCATATATTTGACTTTCATGGACCTTTCCAGAACAGCATTGCATGGGAAAAGAATGTATTACTCAAAATAGACAGCCATCATATGAGCCTTGTGTAACTATGTCTTTGTTATTTATTATTAAATGCATTACAAGTCACCTAGTATACATCATGGCCCTGCAGTTGCACATAGACATGAAAGTGCAGGATCCATGGCCTCAATAAGTGTTCATAGTCTTCCATCCAACAGCCAGCTGCAAGGGTACGCACATCCAAATTTTTGCCATGTTTATTTCCCTTGTGATAAAAGAGAAATGATCTAGAATCACATCGTTCAAGTGAACTTTCTGCATTGAGGGGTGTGTTCTCTGTACTGTCCAAGATGGTAACAGGTGGTAGCCACCAGCAAGCCACTGAGCACTTGAACTGTGGTCAGTGTGACTAAGGCAATTTAATTTCATTTTAATCGCTTCATAAAAATAGCCATACGTGATTACTGGCTGCTGTGGTTGACTGTATTTCGAGAGCTGGTCATTTGCTAAGACCAAACTTCAAAACACTAAACATGATTGGAATCATGAGAAGGAACCTGACAAGCAAGTGAAGTGCTTCACTCCCAAGCAGCTGTGGCAGAAGAGAAAGGTCTCATACTACTGACAGTGGAACCCTGCCCCCAGTTACTTTTTAGCTGTGGGTGGACACTGCCAAATCGCTGACCTTCACCAGACTACCCCTTCCATTTCCTCTTCCAGAGGGGGATGATAGGATGACCTTAAAGGCTATCATCACACCAGTTGAGATCACATGTAAAATATAAACACAGAGTAGGGCATGCCATCAGGAGAGAGCAGTCCCTTGAGAAGGACAACATGCTTGGCTAAAACACAGGCTCCGTGAAAAAGAGGAGGACCCTTCACAAGATGGATGGGCATAGTAGCTCCATCGATGGGCTCAAAAGGAACAAACAAACCTAAGTGTGTTTCTCATTGACAGTGTTTGGCATCAGGTGGATGGGTGGTCTAAATAGTTAGTATTCACTGCTAATGGAAAGATTGGAGGTTCAAGTCCACCAGAGGCCCCTTGGAATAAAGACCTGGTAGTCCACGCCTGAAACCCAGTCACTGATACTTCATGGAGCACAGCTCCTCTCTGGCACACATTGGGTCGCCATGAGTGAAAATGGATTTCATGGTGACTGATTGTGAGCTGGTGGTTTGTTTCTACGGGTGGCTTGTCGGCCTTATCAGGCCACAGATTAGAAGTTATCTTTGGTCAAGTAGGTGAGGAGATGGCAAAAATTAATCACACACAAAAAGCGTGATGTGATATCTGACATGATGTTCATGTTTAGGAAAAAATGAATACGATACAAAATGAATGATTAATGAATGACCTTAACTCACTGAGAAAGAGAGTGGACTAGAGTTTGCATCTTCTATTCCAATAGACTGTAGTGTGGATAATAAATCTCAGAGAAATTACTTCATTATAATTGTTTTTAAATGTTCATACCTTGGTACTGGAATGCACGGCTGTTTTTGTTGTTGTCGGGTGCACTGAGTCAGTCCCTACTCATAGTGACAAGACCCCAGTGACAAGAGAAAAAGACACTGCCAGCCTTGGAACATCCTCACCATTGTTGCTGTGTTGAGCCCACTCTTGCTTCTTGGGAGCATTTTGGCTAGGCTTCTTCCAATACAGATTTGTTTGTTCTTCTCTAGCAGTATATGGTACATTCAATATTCAATATTCTTCCCCAATGCCATAAATCAAAGGCACCAACTCTTCTTCAGTCTTTCCAATTCAGTGTCCAGCTTTTGTCTGCTTATAAGCTGATTAAAAGTACCTGCTTATAAGCTGATTAAAAGTACCATGGCTTAGCCTGCATGCCTTTAGTCCTCAAATCGTCACCTTTGCTCTTTAAGACTTTAAAGAGATCTTGTGCAACAGATTTGCACAAAAGAATAGGATGTCTCATTTTTTTATGGCTGTTTCCATGGACATTGCGTGTGAATCCAAGTAAAATCCAAGTAAAATGAAATCCTTGACCATTTCACTGACAATGGAGGCATCAGTTACCTGGCAAATTCCTTATTGGAACAAGCATTAAATGCAAATAGATGGGCTTAGGTAGCTGTGGTAGTTACATAATCTGGTGTCTAGGACTGGAGAAGATTAAGAGTGAAGGGGTGGAGTCTAGCCTGTTGATCAGTGATAGCCAATGAGGCATCTGTGTGGGCATAGCCTTCTCCTGAGAATTCTGGGAACTCCTGTATTTTCCTCCTTGGAGGCGGGTGACACTCTTTCTCGGCTCACTTCCTTGGAGACTCTCTACTGACAAAACTCAAGGCTCAGCCCCTGACAGACGCTCTACTGACAAGACAGATGGCACTATGCTGATAGACCCCGTGCCCTGGGAACTGGAGGAGCCACATGGAGACCTCTCCTAGTGCTGAGATGCTTCTACCACCACTGGATCCACAAGACTTTGCACCCATTGGCCTGTGTTCTTCCTGCATTTGGCGTCCTTGCATGTGTTTCGTGAGTCTGAAGAAGAGTTATAGATTGGTGTGGGGGGAAGTCAGATACTTGCTGCCAGACTGCTGTCTCATCCCACCACTGGGCTGGGCCTGCTCCCTGCTGCTGGAGACAATGG
>NW_022103926.1:3118083-3136158 GCF_000313985.2 Echinops telfairi
AAGCGCATTTGTACATTCATTGCCCTCATCATTCTCAAAACATTTTCTCTCCACTTAAATCCCCGGCATTAGGTCCTCATTTTTTCCCCTCCCTCCCCGCTCCCCCTTCCCTCATAAGCCCTTGATAGTTTATAAATTGTTATTTTGTCATATCTTGCCCTGTCCGACATCTCCCTTCACCCACTTTTCTGTTTTCTGTCCCCCAGGGAGGAGGTCACATATAGTTCCTTATAACCGGTTCCCTCTTTCCTACCTACTCTCCCTCTGCCCTCCCTGTTTTGCGACAGTGTAACATTCTTACTGCATATATGTAGAGGCTTTATTTTCCAAAGCATTGTCTAGTTAGCACTCATTGAGCAGCTACTACTCGCCAGGCACTGTGTTGCGTGTTTTCCACTTTGATGAGGAATCCTCACAACATCCTACAAGATACTCTCAGGATGACCCCTGCCGGAGGAAGGAGGGTACAAAACCTGCCGGCATCACAGAGCTGCAGGAGGAGACACCCAACTGCCAGGCTCAGTCTCTTCCTACTTTTCCGAACCACCTTAGATTGAAAAAATTTAAAAATAGTGGGAATTTAATCCCTAAATCTGGGTTTTCTCCAGAAAACTTGCCAAATTCAGCCCAAGGGAAAAAAATCAAAAGTAACACTGAAAATGAATATTTCATCTCTATTCCATTAGCAACCGCTGATTGTAGAAAAGTCTCTAAATGAATCCGACTGAGGGAGAATTCCATGTCATTAACCTTTCATAGAAATGTATTCTTATTGACCCAAACAGGCCACTGGACTTGCAACTCAGTTCGATGTTAATTAGATTACAGCCTGGAGGCTTTAAATCAAAGTGGGTTGGAAGGAGCCACCCACCAGCTCCAGGGCCTGGGCTGGTTTGTCTGCAGGCAGTGGATGTGGACCTTATTTCCTGACATTTTCAAGTAAATTTTCCCTGGCTTCAATTTGCTGACATTTCATATTAAAAGAAAGAAGGAGGGAGGCGGAAAGGCTTGAAAATCAGCAAAGAACATATTATTTGTGTGGTAATTTGTTTTACCTGCTCAGCTGGGCGTAGTCATTCCTCTCTCTCCAGAAAACGACCCTGTTTCCCCGAAAATAAGACACTGTCTTATATTAACTTCTGCTCCCAAAGATGTGCTAGGTCTTATTTTCAGGGGATGCCTTATTTTTCCATGAAGAAGAATACGGTACACATTTATTGTTTATTGTTTTATTAAAAGAGACCTCATACTTCCGGTCTGCTCCTGCTGCACTGCAGCCAACAGTGAGCTGCGCGGCTGTGCCTGCCGCTACAGTCCAGAGTCCAGAGTTACGGTAGCTTCGGGGGCCTTATTTTCGGGGGGATGCCTTATATTTCAGTGAGAGACAAAACTGTAAGTAGGTCTTATTTTGGGGGGATGTCTTACTTTTGGGGAAACAGGGTATACTTCTATTTTTTGAGTAGCCTGTCTGCCGGAAGGCTGAAAGCATATGCAGGAGGTTGGATAATGTTTAGAAAACAATCCTTTAGCTTGGAAATCAGAGCCAGAGGCCAAGCTGCCTAAGCACGGCGTTCTTATCCATCAGCAGCTGTGCAGTGTGCTTCTCCGCAAAGTCAGCTTTTGGTCCAGCCAAGGCCATCAATCCATTTCTAAAGGACACTGTTCACAGTGCTCATGAGTCCAGACCATGGGCTTCATTTGTGATACATGCTTGCTGCCGCTATGTAGATGCATGGTTTAAAATCATCTATGTGCTGAGTAAATCAACAGAGAAGCTGGCTTATATGAAGAAGATCTGGACATCAGGATTGGAGGAAGGCACATCAGCAACCTTGCTTGCTGAAAGTGAGGAGCACTTCATGATGAATTTCAAGGATTGCAGCTTTCAATAGGGAGTATAACTCGGTGTAAAGAAACCCCAAATCCTCATGACTGGAACAAAGATATCATGATTAAGGGACAATTGAAGCTGTCAAGGATTTCATCCTGCTTGGACCCACAATCAATGCTCATGGAAGCACCAGTCAAGAGATCGAACAAGTTGCACTGGGTAAATCTGATGCACCGATCTCTTGAGAGGCAAAAATGTTACTTTGAGAACTAAGATGTGCCTGACCCAAGCCACTGAGTTTCCGCTCTCCTCATATGCCTGTGAAAGTTGGAGATTTAATAAAGAAGACTGGAGAAGAACGGATGCATTTTAATTATGGTACTGGTGTAAAGTATTAAAAGTACCAAGGACTGCCGAAAGAACAAATAGCTCTGTCTAGGCAAAAGCACAGCCAGAGAGCTTCTTAGAAGCAAGGATGGTGAGACTTCGCTTGTCTCATGTACCTTCGACATGTTATCCGGAGACCTGGTGCTTGGTAAAGTGGAGGGGCAGCAAACAAGAGGAAGACCTTCAATGAGATGGACAGACACAACAGCTGCCACAATGGGCTCAGGCACAGAGCATCTGTGAGGAGGATGCAGGACTGGGCAGGGTTTCATTCTGATGTACATAGGGTGCTATGAGTCAGAAATGGGTTTATGGCACATCTAACAACAAAATATGTATTACTTAAAGCTCCAAATAGTTGATTATTCAATATAAATTGTGGATATTGTGGTAGTTACATAATCTGTTGTCAATTTGTGACTTAAGAGTGAAGGGGTGGAGTGTAGCCTGTCAATCGGGTCACAGTTTGATGACCTCATTTGGAGGCGCTAAGGAGAAAAATAGCTCACTGGAGGCAGGACACTTCCTGCGAGACATTCCTGTTGAGAAGACACATGAAGCTATACCAGAGCCCTGGAGCTGAAAGAGCCACGTGGGGACCCAGACCAGCACTGAGATGCTTCTACCATCACTGGAGCCACAAGACTTTCCACCCACTGGCCTGTGATCTTCCTGCATTCGGCGTCATTGCCAGTGTTTTGTGAGTCTGAAGAGGACTTTATAGATTGGTATCGGACATATGGGCTAATAGCGGACTTATGGACTTGAACTGGGCCGGGCTGGTATGTTTTCTCAATACTCAATTGCTCTTGTATATAAAGCTCTTTCTTACACACATGTATGCGTGTTTATGAATTTGTTTCTCTAGTCTACCAAGGCTAATGCAGATATGGATTTTTTTTTATCAGAAATAAAGGAAGACATCTTCCCTTAAGACTGTGCACGTGTGCAGCAGCCTCTCCAGGGGCTGCCAGGCAGGAAAACAGACGACAGAATGGAAGCCTGCAGCAGCCGAGCTGCAATCACGAACAACAGCGTAACCGCAACCACTCCATGACCTACCCCACGCTCTTCCAGGGGCTTCACCTTCAGGCACTCATTTCTGAGACAAGTGTTTGCACAGCACAACTCTGTGCTAGGCACCGTGCCAGGGAAAAGTCACAGGGGAAGGGTTCGACAGGGCCCTTGCCCTCTCACCGCTCAGATTGAGTGCAGGAGATAGGCAGGAAGGATACACATACACGGACAGGCAGAAACGTAAACTCGATTCTAAAAGCTCCAGAAGGAAACAAAACATGATGGTAATAAAGAACAGTTGAGCAGGAGAGGGGCTTGATTTACAAGGTGCCACTGAAACCAGGAGACGAGGATGGAAACAAGCCAAGGAGTGGAAGGGCACCACAGAGAGCCGTGCAAAGACCCGAGATGAGGAGAGCTTGCATGCCCGTGGGAGTCAAAGAAGGGAACTGTGCTGGGAAAGAACAGCCCAGACAACATCCCACAGGAACCATGGAGGGCAGAGACCACCATCCCTAGTTTTAAAATGAGGAACCGAGCTCAGAGAGACAAAGAAACCTGCCCCAGTGTGCCCCACTGTTGCTGGTAGTTGCTGGCCAGTCAGTTGGCACAGAGACCCTGCCATGGGGCTCTCCAGGCTGTGAACTAACAGCATGAGGCCTTCTGGCTGACTTCTGATGCACTCTTTCTGAGTTCGAACTGCCCATCATGGGCTGTATCAGGCCACAGTCTAGTCTTTCCCCTTGCTAGTTCTCAAACTGATTTGGCCTGCTGCACCCTTTTTCAAGGGGAAGGAAAAAAAAAAAGATTCAGCACGCCCTGGCAATGACAAACTTTGGTATTCTAGCCCGTCATCCAGAATAAAGTGTAGGTATCTGCTATGGCAGCCATCCTGGGTCATGCCAGCACCCCCGAGGGCAGTGCTTCTCAACCTTCCTAATGCCGCAACCCTTTTATACAGTGCCTCATGTTGTGATGACCCCCAATCATAAAATTATTTTCGTTGCTACTTCATAATTGTAATTTTGCTACTGTTATCAATCGGCAACTCCTGTGAAAGGGTCATTCGACCCACAGGTTGAGAACCGCTGCCCTAGGGGGTGGCATCACCCACTTTGGGAAACACTGTTGGACATCACATTAGCGCTCACGTTCTTCATGCTGTCCTATTACTGCAAGAAAGAGGGGGCTTCTACTCCTGTGGAGAGTGGCAGGCTCAGAAACCCACAGGGGCAGTGTACCCTGTCGTATAGGGTCACTATGAATTGGCAGTGACTCAATGGCAGTCAGTCTGGTTTGGCAGTTTGGTCTGGTTACTGACCTTCAAGATCCTTCTATAAAATCTGTACCCTGATACAGATATATACCTTAATGCAAAGTGTCAAAAGAATAAGCCAGTCACAGAAACCTAATAAATAGGGTTTCATGTCAACAAGTACAGTGGATATATGCTCTGTTTCTCTGTCTGTGGAAATCCCAAGATCTTCTACCCTTCTATATAGTCACACCGGAAGGCTGACACATGTGTGGTAATGACATTATTATCCTCAATACATCTCTATATCCCCTTGATACCAGGGCTTTTTTTCTATCATGAGCTAATCTAGCTTTTCCCTCAGAGACCTGCAAAGAAAATGACTCTGGGTTTATAGATGGGGAGTCCAAGGCTGGGAGGTAAGAGCCCAAGGTCAAGGAAGGTTAGAGCACATCACGGTTGCCTGAAACCCGCGTTTCGGCTGTGCCTAGACAAGTTATGGACACTTTCATCCTGAAGAGTCTAAGGCCAGAGGCTCGGGTTTCCATTCTCTTTCCCTGTTTTTGTTTTCTTAGGCCGTTATTTATGTGACTGTCCTCCTACCTAAATGGACCAATCAGGGCATAAACCATTTTCTCATTTCCTCTGCTTAGAGAAAGGGCTGGTTTATTTCAGCAGTGCAGATAGCATCTCGTGGTCTCAGGAGAATGACGAATTGAAACAGTCTCTTTGCTGCCTCACATTTCCTCCCCAAGAGTGGAGTGATGATCTTGAAGAACAAATCTCTCTTCTCCCGACAATTTGCACTTATTTTCTTAATCGCCCTGCTAAGATTCGATGAATTTCCATTTGCGTAGGGCCTACTTAGTGGCTGCCAACAAGAGAAGGATATTTTCATTCATCAGCCTAATAGTCCTGGTGGAGACGCCTTCCGAGGAAATTATGGCCAAAAAGAAGCGGCAGGGATAGGGCTAATGAGTGCTCTCTTGAAAAAGCCATCAGAATATCATAACACCGCCTATCTCACCATAAACTCCATAAATTATTTTGATTGAGAAATGTCCAGAAATTTTGCTCATCTATGTCATTTAAAAGGACATATTCCCTGGAATCATCTACTGAATCATGAAAAATCATTTCAAACTCAACATAATCACGTAAAGGTGAGTTCAAAAGCATGGCTACAAAATCCTAGAACCCTTCATTCAACACAAATCTCCCAAAGTGAAGATCCTCGGCACAGCCTCCATGGGGCCCACTGGCAGGCAATGTTTCTCTCGCCAGCCCTTCCCTGGAGAACTCCGTGCTCTTGCACTTACACCATGTCAAAACGGCAGTGAAGGCACCCTCGGACGACTCAACCACTGGTCCAAACCAGTGGTTCTCAACCAATGCTGCGACCCTTTAATACAGTCTCTCATGTTGTGGTGACCCCCCAACCATAACATTATTTTCGTTGTTACTTCATAACTGTCATTTTGCTACTGTTATGAATCGGGCAACCCCTGTGAAAGGGGCGTTCGACTCCCAAAAGGGTCACGACACACAAGTTGAGAACCACCGGTCTAGACGTTCTTTTTGAGTTAGGGGCACAGAAAGAAGTCTGAGGGGCAGGATCAGGGCTCTGGAGTTTGCTAACGAAATTCCCACAGGACAGCCTTTGTTCCCTTGAAGAAGGAGCAGGCTCATCGTTGTAAGGGGCGAAGGGGTATTTTGGTTTGCTGCGCAACTTCCTGGTCTTTTTCATTCTGATGCAGCTTTCAATTTTCTTGAAACCTCTTCCTAATAAGTCCCTATGGTCTTTGTTTATCCTCTGGAAAATATTTTCAAGATTATCCCTTTGGGATCACTCAAGACAGTCACCCAAAATTAAAAACAAACAGCCTTACTGCCATCGAGTTGATGCCAACTCAGAGTGACCTTATAAAACAGGGCAGAACTGCACCCTCTGAGTTTCCGAGACTGTATCAGTGGTCCTCAAACTACGGCCTGTGGGCCACATGCGGCCCACCAAGCACATTTATCCAGTCCGCCAGGTGTTTTTGCCCATTTTGTTTTTTACTTCAAAATAAGATATGTGCAGTGTGCATAGGAATTTGTTCATAGTTGGGTTTTTTTTTTAACTATAGTCCAGCCCTCCAATGGGTCTGAGGGACAGTGAACTGGCTCCCTGTTTAAAAAGTTTGAGGACCCCTCCCGGGTAACTAGTAGTAAGCCCTGTCTTTCTCCCACAGAGCACTGGTGGCTTCAAACTGCTGACTTGGTGGTTAGCCGCCTAATTTACAACCACTGTGCCATCAGGGACCTCCAGACAACCACCACGACCTTGAATTTAGGTGGCCCAGTGGACCCCTTGATGCCACTGTTATGCGTGGAACTTTGTTTTTTCTTTTGAAGGTTCCCTAATGAGACTCAGACAAGTGTGTGATTGAGAGAGTGTCTGTAGTCATCCACTGACTGCAGAGATGTGTTTAAACTCAGTTTGGAATAAACCCATGCGTGGATGTTCTGAAACTCCAATAGCAACGCTTTGCTTTCCTTACAGCTATAACCAGAAGCCATGCAACTATGTAACTCCATCAATAAATCCAGGGCTTGATAAGACCCCATAGAGAGTAGCATTCACACACAGTGGTGGCTCAGTTGGCTAAATCTCCCCAGATCCAGAGGTGTGTACTGCTTTGCTGGCTTAGAGTCCTTGTGCCACAGGACTCAGGTGTGCCATTTGGCAGGTCTCTTTCGTTGCAGCACAGGTGTGATTCTGCGCTTTTCCCAAAGACTTCTTTGAAACTTATAAATGGAAACATTATTTACTAATCTTCTTGATATGCTCAGCCCTGAAGAATCAAAATGATTTTTCTGCCCTTCACACAATGCATCCTTGATACATTTTCTGTAACAGTCTCATCTTTCATCAAAAATATATTTGCTAAATCCTAACCCACCCCCCCAAAAAACAATTGTCATGAATCTGACTCATAGCGATTTTACATAGGGTTTTTCGAGGATGTAAAATCTTTCTGGGAGCTGACAGCCTAGCCTCATCTTTTTCCCAAAGAGTGGCTGGTGGGCTTGAACCACTGACTTGACCTTGTTGTTAGCAGTTCAACGCTAACCCAACCGTACCACCAAGACTCCTGAGTACACATGAATTCAGTGCTACAGGGGCAGATAAGGAGAGAGCAAGCTCATCTCGCCCTTCAAAAAGTATGTAATCAAGATATAAAAAGCACAGCCACATGGTGAAACAATTAATGAACTGCTTCAAAGCAATGTAGGAACAAAAGCATGCAGATATTGAATCTTCTCCAAATTACAAAGGGATGATATCCTAAAACCTCATTTTCAAGTTTCCAGTGTTAAGTTTAAGCACCCCCCACCTTTAAAAAATAATGCCATAAATCAATGGTTAAATTCTCCAATAAGCTTAAAACTACCTAGTTCATACAGAATGTCACTGAATTCACTAAAACAAACACTGCCATCGAGTTTATCCCAACTCATGTAAGTCCGATGGGACAGAGCAGAACTGCTCCTATGGATTTCCAAGACGGTAACTCTACACCAGTAGAAAAGTCTCCTTTTTTGGTAGAACAGATGGTGGTTTCAAACTACCAACTGTGGTTAGCTGCCCAATGCATAGCCTTCCCACTATGCCACCAGGGCTCGCTCCTACAGACAAGCAATACCCCAGAAGAGAGAATAAAAATGGCACTGACATTTTGTTAGGATTAGTTGCCTGAAAGTGCATGTCACACTATTTCATCTGATTAACCCTGTAAGGTAGGAGTCTTAAATTTTCCTTTAAAGATAAAGATATTGAGAACGAGCAATAAAGACGAAGTAACTTGCCCAGGGCAATAGCTTATAGGAAGGGGCTTCCAAAAGTGTGTGGGAAAAATTCCATTTTCTTTCCTTTCTATTTTTTCAGGAACTTTTGGAAGCACCACCTCTAAGTGGCAGAGCAGAGATTTGAACCCAGAACTCCTCTCCTGTGGTAGTTACATAATCTGTTGCCAATGTGAGACTTAAGAGTGAAGGGGTGGAGTTTAGCCTGTCAATCAGGCTGCAGCTTGATGGCCTAATTTGGAGGCGCTAAGGAGATAAATAGCTTGTTGGAGGTGGGACACAAGTTCACTCATATATGAGACAATAGGGCTGAGAAGACACATGGAGCTACACAAGAGCCCTGGAGCTGGAGGAGTCACATGGAGACCCCTGCCAATGCTAAGATGTTTCCATTGCCACTGGATACATAAGACTTTCCACCCACTGGCTTGTGATCTTGCATTTGGCATCAATTCATGTGTTGCGTGAGTCTGAGGAGGAATTTATAGATTGTTATCGGACAGATGGGCTAATATCGGACTTATAGACTTGATCTGGACTGGGCTGGGATGTTTTCTCAATATTCAATTGCTCTTGTATATAAGTCTCTCTCTTATACATGTGAGTGTCTATGAATTTGTTTCTCTAGTCTACCCAGACTAACACATCTCTGCTATCATTCAGCTTTCCCTGTAAGGCAGTATTTACAAGGGGACATTTCTTCCAAGTGCCAAATGGAAATGCCAGGAGCTTGCTTCATACTTGAAACCCTCCTCCCAACCCTAGAGCGCAGACACAGGGTCTTTATCTCTGTAGGTTCCCAATGAATCCTGGAGAAATAAACGAACCCATTCCGAGGAAAGTCGATCCTCCAAAAGCAGAGGACATTTGTTACTCAAATGCTTACACCCGTGGCCTATCAATAAATCTTTATTAACAAAAGAATTCTGTCCCCCTTGCCCAACTCTCATTCTGCCTTCATTAAATCTGCAATCCTGCCTCCAGATTCATTTCCTGGAACTCAAAGGAATTTTCAGAACTGCTGTTCCTTCCTGATGAAACCCATGTTTCTATGCTGTGTGGCTGAGCATGCGCCCCACCACCAGGCCAGCCACAAACTGAACTATCAACTCTTTACCCACAATGCTTCTGCCTCACCTCCTCAGGGAGAAATCACCCAAACTATTATCGATGAGTTGGGTGTGTCCAGTCCAGAGGAGGCAATGCAATGCTGTTGCATCAACACTCTGAAACTACACTTCTCCGGCAAGTTAAGCAATCAATTGCACGTTGTTTTACAGGAATATTGGCCGAGAGAGTGTAACTACGTCGTTTTCTATGAAGCAGTAGCTCTTCTTCTGCAGATTTTCATTCAAATGGTCTGACAGATGAATATTCCAATCTAACATCAATTTTTAATGTCATAGAACGCTTCAAAACTGGCTTCCACAAAATCTGTCATCCTCTCCCTTTCTGAGTGATACATTATTTTGTACTAATTGTTGCTTTTCAACTAGCTCCTAAGAAGCACTTTTCATTCACCACAAATTCATGACAATGCATAAAGCCTGTCTTCATTGATATCTTGTGCAAAGAGACCTGGTTCTGCCCCGAAGTTTGCTATAATGAGGTGAAAATGTAGAAGTAATGGATATAAAGGTCCAGAATTTCTTATACGTTCTCAAAAAGAGAGAAAGAGAAAAAAGTCAAATCGTTTTCTCAAGCTTCCAGACTAGCACACTTACTAGTCCATGCCAATTATATTGATTTTTTTTTAAGATCCTGAACAATGTTAATGGAAAATGGGAAACTCTCAAAGACCCTGTAATATTCTAAGTTCTCTCTTTCAGTAGGCATGGCTCAGCAACTTCAGTGTATACATTTCGTGAAACAAGAGAACCAGCAGTGCTTTCAAGAAAAACAACAACAAAATCCCTATTCCCTTTCAGCACAATTGGCTCAGAGCAATGAAACAGAAATACTAGTTCTTAAGACTCACTTTACATCCACATTTAAATGGCTAATTAATCCTAATAATTAAATGCAACCGTTAACCACTTTCTTTGCAAGATCGCTTTTTTATTTCCATAAACTCCAGAATTTAATGGAAATCATTGTGCCATTATAGCCAGGGTAATAAATGCCTATTGGTCAATAAGCTCTGAACCTTAACAGGCAGTTAACTAATTCAGTTGGAAATAAGACCAATAGTTCTAATGGCCTTTAATTTCACTGCAAGAGTCCAGCCTTGTGAACTATATAGGTGGTTTCCACAAGTGCTTCCTATGGTAGAGAATAGCAATTTAAATGTAAAAGGCGTGCACTTGAAATTCAGGTGTTTATGCTGATTTCACTTGCCAGGAAGACCAGGGATTAGAGGAGGTCCTTCCTGGGACAGATATTTAAGGGCAATAAGCAAGGCCAATGCAAACAAGAAATAATGCAATTTGAAATTCCACAAGCTGATTTAGTCTTTCTGAAAATCGTTTCGTTCTTTGGTGCATTTCAGACCATCTGCAATGCTTCCCGAAGTGGACAGAAGTAACCATCGTAACTGTGAGCACAACAAAAAGGGCAGGATAGGAATTTGATCTCTTCCTGTTGTATCACTCATCCCCCAGAGTAGGGGGTGTCTTGGTTTCAACAAAAACAGATATAACTTACTCTGCAGATCACCAGGACACTTGAAATCCAAACAGACGCACAACCTGATCCGTTCAGCAGCTTGGTCTCACACTCATCGGCAGAGAGTTTTTCAAGTGGTGAGGTGAGGTTGTCCCTTTGCCCAATGATGCCCCAAAGGAAGCTCTTCTGCAGGAGAACCCTCTTGGTTATGTGCACTGGTCTCTGCATATTCAATTCTGGGTCTATCCACACAACATCTCCTTAAAAAAATGTCTCCTTTAAGCCCTTGGACTCCTGATCCACCAGGTAACATTTCATTTGCAAAGCCTTTTTAACATGCCGCATATAAAAACCCTTACGTTTATCACTTATTCCGTTAGTTTTGGTGAGCGTTCTCTAGCATGATTTTGTGCTAAACTTGTTTGACACACCTAAGGACAATAAATCGCCGTTTTCCAGCCACCATGTCAATCAAGTTTCCTTCGAGCCATTCATACTGGATGCATCTTCCTGATGGCACAGCCACTAAGGCAGAAGCAATCAATAGCAATGCACTCCAACGCTGGGCAGGATGGAAAGCTTGCCCTGGGCTGGTGTCAGGCTTGCTGCTCACCAGCTGGGTGAGCCTGAATAACTTTCCCTCCTGAACTTCAGTTTCCTCATCTCTGGGGTTGGGTTAAGAGACCTCATAAAATACTTTATAAAACTCAACGTTGTAAACTCCCGCTCTTTGCCTGTAATTATAGAAAGAGTGGTTATCTGCAACAGGAGCGCGGGTGGTGACACAAAGTGGTGACACGTTAGGCTGCTAACTGCAAGGTCAGCAGTTTGAAACCACCAGCTGCTCTGTAGAAGAAGACTGGGCTTTCTACTCCTGTAAAATCAGTCTCGGAAACTCACAGGGGCAATTCCACCCTGTCCTCTAGGGGCGCTGTGAGTTGAAGTCAATCCTATGGCAGTGCGTTTCAGTGTTCTTATCTGTAGAGGCAGCCCAAACTTTTCTCTAAAGACATCAAATTCACTATCATTTGGAGTCTTCTGATTGCCACCGGTTTCATTTTAATGTCCACTTCTTTCCCTTTTCAAACAATGTTTTTCCTAAATATAAAACGATAAACCAAACAAACCTGTCTTGGAATAAGTACAGCCAGAATACTCCTTAGAAGCAAGGACGGTGAGACTTTGTCTCACATTCTTTGAACGTGTGTCATCAGGAGAGACCAGTCTCTGGAGAAGGTCATCATGCTGAGTAGAGGGGTAGTGAACAATTAGACCCTCCACAAGATGGGGTCACACAGTGGCTGCAACAATGGGCTCAAGGGTAGGAACAATTCTGAGGATGGCACCGGACCTGATGGTGTCTCATTCTGTTGTGTCGCGATGGGTGGGAACTGACTGGATGGCACCCAACCACACCTACAAATATAAAGGCTCTAGTAGTTAAGTCTTAGATCCGAAATCTGCCACCACCATCCCCCCACGATAGGTATGCTTTTCCTCTTCCCTTACACACACACACACACACACACCTTGCAATTGGCAAGCTGACTGTGAGCTGGTGTACTTCTTTCCATGTGCTAATGAACCACCTACTGCCAAATGGAACTCTTTCTTTAATTCCAGACCTGCAAACACCACTTTGTGATGATGTAAAATGACAAAGTACTAATTAGAAGGAATCTAATCTGAAGTCACAATTCTAATTAATTGGAACTTACTACAGTAATTATTAAAAGTCACATTATCATTAGACCAAGGAAAATGTCAAAATTGATTTATGCAAACAAGAACCTTTAATAAACTAGGTCGACAAGCAAGGCCCTCTATAAAGTGACCAGCGTACAGAAAATAACACTTTACAGCTTCAAAGTTATCACATTTTTTATTATTTGAATGCTCTTTTCCAACTTTAAATATTCCCTGAAATAATTAAAATTAGATTCCTAGAAAGATAAAATGCTCTATCATAAAGTACCCACAAATGGGGGCTGGAGGTTGAGGCCTGTGCTCAGGACATAGTCTCGGGGGCATCTAAATCAAGTGGCATAGCATAGTCCTCAAAGCCAGCTCACTCTTGTTCACTTCTTATCCAGAGCAAAGAAGAGGGAAGAAACTAGAAGACTCATAGAAATAATTCGTCCAAAGGACTAATGGATCTCATGAACCATAAGCTCCACTAGCCTAATACCAGAAGAACTAGATGTTGCCCTACTGCTCTGATCAGGGTCACAATAGGAGGTCCTGGAATGAATGGGGTGTGGGGAGTAGACTAGAACTCAAAATCATAAAACAGACCAGACTTGCTGCTCTGATAAACAGTAGTGGGACCCCCAAGGCACCTGTCACACCTGGATCTGAACCTTTCCCAGAGATCACCTTTCAGCCAACAACAGACACGACTGTCAAGTGAACACCACCGTTAGTGAGGCATGCACTCCTAGGAACAATCAACCATACAGAAACTAAACAGGGCGTATCAAAAACCAAGTTCAGAAAGCAGTTGGGGGAAAAAGATGGGTAAATGTAAACAGTAACCTGGGAAGAAGTATAGAGAGTGTTATTTTACTGAAGGGGTTGCAACTAATACCACACACACACAATGGTATAAAGGTTGGGCTTTATTGTGATTTCAGACGGCTATCTGAGGGAGGGGTCGGGAGGAGTCTCTGAAGAGCACAACACGTAGCACCTGCTGGAGGCTTTACACAATGCCATGTCCTAGCATGCACAAATCTCCAAAGTCCATGGAGTACTGCCTTTGTTCCAGATTCAACAGGCTAATTAGCGTGAATTGAAGACAAATGTAAATAGGAATTGTGGCTATTTGAAGACAAGTTCATCAAAACAATAGATGGAAAGCTACTCAATTAATTGCAAAGTCAAAATAACAAGTGTAAATTTTGTTTCTTTTTAAGTTACCAGACTTCCTGATTCTTTTCTCACATGGCCTTTGCATTTCTTAACTAGCTTAAGCTTATGTCATATTAAGTTTTAATTTTATGTTTAATTTTAATGTTAACATTTTGGTATGTATTTGTGTTTAAAACCTCACCCTAAAAAGTAATGTATCTTTGGTTTATAAGAGCCAAGATTGTTTTGATTTTTAAGTTTCTTTTTCAATTGTAGTGGAAATATACCCAAGAAAACACTCGGAATTTCGACATGTACAATTCAGTGGCATCAAATACATTCCTGAAGTTGTGCAACCATTCTTTTTATTCCTTAGCAAATTATTCCACCACTATTAACATATATTCATTATTTCCCCTAAGCAAAAACGTATCCTTTACCCCTCCTTCCCACCCTGGTAACCACTAATAACTTTTGGTTTCTATACATTTGCCTTGGTGGCACAGTGGATTGAGCATTGGGCTGCCAACCACAAGGGCAGCAATTCAAAACCCCCAGCAGCTGCAAGTTGGGAAAAAGATGAGGCTGTCTGCTCCTGTAAAGGTTTACAGTTTTGTAAACCCACCAGCCAAGTTCTCCTCTGTTCTGTAGGGTCATTATATGAGGGGGTACCCCCCCCAAAAAAGGAGTTTTTTTTCAAAGCTATGTATTTAATTTTTTTTTTTTAATAAAACAACCTTATCACTTTCAAAGTACTCTCCATTACCCTTAACACATTTGTCAAACCAAAATTCCATTCTTGGAAACATTTTTCAAACTCATCTGTTTGGATGGCTGACAGCACCTCCCTCATTTTTTTCTTCACCTCTTCTACTTCATTAAATCGCTGTCCTTTCATGTCTCTCTTCATTCGCAGAATCAAAAAGAAGCTGCATGGAGCAAGGTCAGGTGAGTAAGGTGAATGGGGCAAGAGAGGCATGCTGCTTTTGCCAAAAACTGGCACACTGAGATGGATGTGTGAGCAGGTGCACTGTTGTGGTGGCAAAACCAGTCCCCCATCTGCCACAAACCAGGTTTTTTTGTCACACACAGTTACACAATCTTTGTGGAACCTCTAAATAGAAAGCTTGATTAACAGTCTGACCTGGTGGAATGAATTCCAAATGCACTACGAATTCACATTTTCACTTGTTGGGGAAGTTGATATATGTCCACAACAAGGTTTGGCATCAACCGACATTTTAGCTTTTTTGCAACAAGAAAACCACTTGGTACACTTGAGTTTTTCCCATAGCACTGTCCTTGTAAGCTGTATTCAACATCACAACCTTTTCTGCGGCATTTTTCCTGAGCAGGAAACAAACTTTCACAGCCACACGCTGTTCTCTTAAATCAACCATCACAAAAAACAAGGTTTGAGCGAAACCACTTTATGAAAAACCTCACTGTGACCAGAGACAACCTTCCCAGGTGACGCCACTGAGTGCACTCCCTCAGAGCAGTTGCTCAGTGTTTGTCTAGAGGGGGAAATGCGTACTATGAAAGCTCTGCTCTGCCACAAACTAATTCCGTTGGGGGGGGGGGTAGCCCCTCATAAGTCAGAATTGGCATGACGACAAGGAGTATGAGTGAGGTTTACTTATTCCATATAAGTATGATCTTAAAGTATTTTGTCCTTTTTAAATGACTTATTTCACTCACCCTGTTTTTAAGGCTTTTCCCTGTGTGGTGGCCATCAGGCATCATTTCTCTCTATGGCTGAATAATGGTCCATACACATGTATGGATGTATATTACGGTGGTACACTAATCTACTGATGGGCTTTTCTATTGTTTCCGCACTGGAAGAGTGTTATAGTAGAAATTGATGTACGAGTTTCTGTTTGTGTTTCTGCTTTTTGTATGTTGGATTTCTTTTTTATTTTGGTTTACAGCAAGGTAAAAAAAAAATTCCACTTTGGATGCAATCATCTCTTACTTATTTCATGACAGAAATTTCTTCCCTAGCTTTTTGAATGTTGATGGGGGTCTTTTCCTTATTACACATTATTTGTATTTTTGTTTTTATACTATTATGATTTTATCCTCACCCCCTTAGGGCAATTTTATTTTTATTGTTTTCTATTGGGCTTACCAGCTGTGAAGCACAGGAGGAATGGATGCATAGTGATAATAATGGATACAGGGGTTATGGGGAATGCAGGGGAGGAGATTGGCTATAGGGAGGGAATAGGGATTTGGGGAGTCAATACTAAAGACGGGAAGGGGAGGGAGCACTAGAACTGATTGTGATTTCACAACTCATTTTGAAGGTGATTTAACCATGGGGGAGGGGTGCTCTAAAATTGACATGTTAATGATTGTAAGATTCTCTCTTATATGATTGAATGATTAAACTATTAAAAGAAGTTAAAAATTTTTTTAATCAAAAAAATTCCATTTTGGTTTTTCTGCTTTTCTTTTCTCATTTGAAAGTTTATAGAACAAATTGGTTTTCCATCCCACAAGCCATGCACATTCTAACTTGTGACACTGATTGCAATTCCACACCATAACAGCCCTCTTCCCACTTCTTCCCTGTTTCCCATTTCCATTTATCGTTCTTCCCTTTCTCTTCCTGCTTTCTGAACCTCAATCCTAAACATGTACTGCCTTTTTGATCCCATATGGTTGATTGCTCTTAGGAGTGCCCTGGTGTAACTGTTCACTCTACAGACCTGCCTGTTGTTTGGCTGAAAGTTGAGCCGTGGGAGTTCCAGGCCTATAGTGTGTCTATGGGCCATGGTCTCAGGGGTTCCACAAGTCACTATAAGACTAGTCACCTGGTCTATTTTATAGTTTTTATTTTTGTTCCACAGTTTGGTCCTGCCCTATCCAGGATCCCCTGTTTTCATCACATTCAAAGTAGTCAGCCATGGTAGTTGGGTACCATCTGGTTCTTATGGGTTCAGGGTCATAGAGACTGGGGCTCACATGGTCCCTTAAAGTCCTTTGAACTAGTTGTATACCTAAGTCTTTGATCTTCTTTACTCCTAAGTTCTTAAGACTCCCGATGCTAATAATCACTCAATTAGGACATAGAACACTGTTTTTGTGGATTATATTATACCAACTGAAGTCTGAGTCTCCAGGCCCTGCAACTCATTCCCAAAAGGTGTTTGGTATAGTTAAGATTTCATAACTCTGTCCCCTATATGCTGGACTATATTCAGGGGTATATCACTAGCATATATACAAGGCGACTTCCAAAAATGCAAAATTGGAATTAATGGAAATTTCTATAAACTTTTTAAAGCCCCATCATAAACACAAATTTAGAAATATATTGTCAGGCCTTTGTATATTCATGGGTGTAGTCCCATCTCTGTTCAGCTCAACTGTCTATCTATGTATCCAGCTAAGAAATTGTTATCACTGTTATTGCAAGATTGTGTACATAAGCCTTTATCTTTGCTATCATTACTACTTGTGAAGGATTGTGTATGTAATAGTCTTTATCTTTGCTACTACTTTTGATTCTTACACTGTGCCTACTGTCTCCTTTGCCTTGATCATTTTATCCTGACTCCCAATTGTATCCATATAGCACATCTCATATGTATACTACTGATTACATTATAACTAAGAAATGGGGCTAACCAGTTAAAGAAATTTAGTATATGACTATTGTGGTTTAAAATATCTTTCACTAAGATGCAACTATTATTCTGGGGAGGGGGGTCCATGTAGCTGGGATTGGGGCCAGCCCCACAGACCTCTCTGTTAATTAGCTGCTTCATGCCAGTATGTTGCCTTCAAGGCTTGGTTCACTGGGTTGAGGTCTAGTCACTCTCTCACAAGAGAGAGAGAGGACTGCATCCTGGCCCACCAAATCCCAAGGATGATATTCCTGCACAGAGCAACCAATGCAGAGAGGACCACAGGGCAAGCCCCACCATGAGCCACGACATCCCTTCACTGACTCATAGCGTTATGGGGACAGCACTGGAGACACAGTGTGTGGATTGTGCCGTCTGACATCTACCCCCTCCCCCCCCCACACACACACTACACCAGGGTAAAACACAAAGGGAGCACAACAGAGCAGCAAGGGGAGCAAAGCAATGATGTCCCTGAGGAAGCCCCAAAACAGACTTCATGGGGCAAGACTTAGCACCTCATCAGACGCAATCAGAAAACATTCTTAAGTGTCAGTATACCTGGAACTATTTATAGGTGTGTTTTTTTTCTCACGTCTATCTGTAGAAGATAGGCAAAATAAACGATTCTGAGGAGAAAACAA
>NW_022103926.1:3136276-3158528 GCF_000313985.2 Echinops telfairi
GACGGCGAGGAGAGTGTAGAATGCCTGATGGGATTTGATCAAGTACAATGTAGCCAAGAGGTATTACTGAGAGCCGAATGAAGGTCGAACATGATAATGGGACATGAGGAAAGTAAAAGGAAATAGAAGAAAGAACTAGGAGGCAAAAGATATTTATAGAGGTATAAATATAGGCACATACATATGTAAATATATATATAAAATGGCATGGATATAGGTCTATGTACATATATTTACAGGTTAAGTATTAAGGTAACAGACAGACATTGGCCTCTACTCAAGCACTCCCTCAATGCAAGAACACTTTGTTCTAATAACGTGGCATTCTGTGATACTCACCTTCTGGACAGGATCGCTGAAGACAAAATGGATGCAAAAGCAAATATGGTGAAGAAAGCTTATGTTGCCCAGATATTAGAAGATATAGCATCTGTGGTCTTAAAGGCTTGAACATAAACAAGTGGCCATCTATCAGGGAAGCAACAAAGCCCATATGGAAGAAGTACACCAGCCTGTAAGATCACGAGGTGTGGATAGGATCAGGTATCAGAAGACCCAAAACAAACAATCATATCGATGTGAACAAGGTGGGCCAGAGTGGAGACCCAAAGCCCATCCATGGACAATTGGATATCCTCTCACAGAAGGGTGGCAAGGAAGGGAGTCAGCCAGTGTGCAGTATAGCACCAACGAAACACACACCATTCCTCTAGTTCTTGAATGCTGTCCCTACCCGCCCCCATCATGACCCCAGTTCTACCTTACAAAGTCAGCTAGACCAGCGCATGTACACTGGTCCAGATAAGAACTCTCGACACAAGGAATCCAAGACAGATAAACCCCTCAGGAAGTAGCGATACCATGATGGTACAAGAAGGATGAGGGAGAAAGTGGGAACCGATTGCAATGATCGACATATATCCCAACCCCCAGGGGTACTAACAATAGAAATGTGGGTTAAGGGAGATAGTGGACAGTGTAATTAAGATATGAATATATTAATTTATAATTTATCAAGGTTTCATGAGGGTGGGAGGGCGGGGGAGGGAGGGGGGAAAAAGAGGAAATAGACCAAGAGATCTAGTAGAAAGAAAATATTTTGAAAAGAATGATGGCAACATATGTACAAATGTGCTGGACACATGGATGTATGGATTGTTGTAAGAGCTGTAACAGCCCCCCATAAAAAGATTTTTTTTTTTAAAGATGCAACTATTAGGCTCTTCCCAAAGACTCAAGAAATAAATTAGTCCCCAGGTCTAATGCGCTGCTAAAAGAACAGCCTCTTCTACCTGAGACCCGAAGAGCCAGGTGGTAGCCATCTACCACCAACAACCATCTGGCCAGATACCAGGAGGTCCCAGATAGTGTGGGAGGAAAAATTATGTAGATCAAAACTCAGATTCTTAAAAGCCAATGATCAGGCTTCCTGGACTGGCAGAGACTAGAATGCCCAAGCCTATTACCCTAGGATATCCTTTTAACCTGAACAGAAACTACTCCATAAGGTCACCTTTTAATAGATTGACCTAAAAAGGAAACAGTATTACCCACGAGCAATGTGCTCTTTAAAACAATCAACTGTACGAGACCAAACAGACACTATTTATTCAAAAGCAAAAGGGGGCAGGCAGGTTGGAAATGGGGAGAGTGCTGATCCATTAGGAGGGTGGTAACCAATGTCACAGAACAGTTTGTGTCTGCATCTGTACTTACAGATGAATGCACGCAGAAAAGAAAGTTCAGATGTGTTACATGGAGCACCCACTTCATAGGGCCACGTTGTGTCAAATGAAATCACCACCTAAGGGCTTAACATCTTGGACACATGATCCTGTAAAAGGTTTTGTTAAGGACTGACCTGCGTTTTCCCTAAACATGGCTGCCATTCCATTTGGGGACTGAGCTTTCTTTGTTCAGGCAATGGTATAGTATTAGTGTGTTGGGTGTGTCTAAAATCGGACTCTTTTGAGATATAAACAGAGCAGATTGAACAAGCCACCAAGCAAGCCGGCAGAGGCAGGGAAGACAGATGCCATGGCACATGCAGATCATTAAGGAGCAGTGGAGCAGAAGCTGAAAAGGGACTAGGACCTTCCTGACATACAGACACATAGACAACACACACACACACACACACACACACACACACACACACACAGCCTCCCCTTAGAGCCAGTGCCCTGAATTCATACTCTTCACCTCCTAAACTGTGAGAAAAGCAATGCCTGTGTGCCAACACTGCCAAAAATATATACTCATAGCTTTCAAGTAAATGTGAGAAATTAACACATGCACACTTGGACTTGGACTACAATTTTTATTAGACCCACTAGAGGAAATTCCAAAAGCCTTTTAATTCACATCAGCCTCTGCTACTAGAAAATCAAGCTGGTCTCACACACACGCAAGAAGAAATATTTCCACCATGACAATGTCGAGTAGGTGGCTAAAGAGAACCAAAAATACATGTGCACACATAATGAGAGTGCATCACCTTATGAGCTTTACAGAATGCATAGCGTCGGAACTAGGTCCAAAACATGACATCCACAAAGTTGCTGAAATAGGGAACAAAGGAAAGGAGAAAGATTGGGGGCGGGGCACCAAATGTCTCAAAACATGCTCTTGCTACAGAGGGACAGCCTTACCCTCTGCCTGATTCAACAGTGCCAAAGGCCAAAGGATACCATGAATGGAGCATTGGAGAAAAGCTGCTGCTGGTGGGGGGAGGAGGGGGGTTGTAGGCTGTGGGCAGGAGATGAACATCATTTAACTTGGAACACATACAAGCATCCAGTAACTTCTGCTGGAGCCTGCTCTGTTGCAGTCATCTTTCCCATGAGTTATGTACTCTGCATACCAGATACAGCTGCACTACAGCTTTCGAGAACTGGTACAAAACTCACTTCTACCTATTTAAAAAATTGCACAAACATTAGAAGGGAAAAAGCTTGGGTTAAGCCAGCATTCTGGTATTTTTAATTTCCTTGGGAGCTTGGAGAAAGCACAAAGAAAAGGATTCTTTATTTTGCTATATATATAGCAAAATAAAGAATCCTTTTCTTTGTATCATTAAATATATACATATATATTATTTAGAGATTAAACAATAATCACATATGTACAGACCCACTGCTACTCTTTAGCAAATTATGAAATTCCAAAGAAACAAACAGCATTCGCAATTTTAACACAGTGTGTGCTCTATGCCTGGACATGCTGACCACATGGACCTTCCCTGTCCCCTCCCACCCCGCGGGGCTGTCCAGTCCATTCCAACTCATGGCAATTCCCATGGGTGTGGGAGCAGAACCACAGGGTGGTTTGTTCAATGGTTGTTTTGCGGGGGAACCAGATCACCATAAGGCTTTTTTACCCCATGTGCCTCTGGGTGGCCTCCAATCTCTCAGCCTCTGGGGTTAGCAATTTCGAGCGAGCAATAACCAGTTGGGTCCCACGCCAAGGGACTGCTACCACACATGGACAAACGCGGTTGGAGCAAGCTCAGGGCGTGACTCAGGGCACACCTCAAACTCTATGCAAAACGAGTGGCTTTACGCTGCGTCTTGAAGAGGAGCCACTTCTGAAAGAGGAATAATGAATGCACGGCAGCCACCGAACCAACAATGCCAAGATAGTAACAGCCAATCAAATCGTGGTTTCTTTCAAATGATTTAGAGTCAACACAACACCCTCGGCTTTCCTTCCTGATCTGCATGACCAAAATGTCTTGGAAACACGCCTAAGAACTAAAACCTGACAAGTTGCTGGCGGGTAAGATTGGACCATCAGTGCTCTCAAGACACTGCCGGGCAAGACTCAAGAGTCAGAAGGCCTTAAAGAAACTGCAGGTGTGAGTCTCTACCATGGCGACAGCCTTGAAGTGTTTAAAGAACATGCAAGTGAAACTTGAGTGTTAAATGATTAGTAAGTAGGAGGATTAGCAGTAGGCATTATGACAACTACCAAGCACAGAGGCACTCTATGTCCCAATTCTTAAGTTATTTGCTAATCATGTAATTCTTCGACCTGCATATGTAATAAGAAAAAGTTCGCCATCGGCATGGAAAGAAAGCTCCCCAAAGGGATAGGAAAATCAGTCTCTCTGGCAGCTCAGTGGTTAAGCACATGGTCAGCATTTGGAACCCACCAGTTGCTCTGTGGGAGAGAGATGTGGCCATGGCCCCTGTAAAGATCTGTGGCCTTGGAAACCCAGTGGAACAGGTCTACTCTGTCCTAGAACACTGCTATGAGTCTGAATTGACTGGTGGCAGTGGATTTAGTTGTTTTTACAACCTCAATTAGGAGGTGAGAGAGAAGGGTTGTGTTTTTTTTCTCCTAAAGCTATTCCTGGGGCTCACCAGAAACTGGATGGTCCTTTTATGACTAAGGAGAGGAAGAAAGAGGAGAAGAACAACAAGAAGTTAACACTAGCTGTAGACCTTGGCCCTTCAGGCACTTTACACCAGTGTTTCCTAGAGGAGGCAGGACTCGTCCTTCCCCAAGGGGTGCTGGAAAGATCCTGGGGGGCTGCGAAAGCAGATAGCTGCCCTCTATCCAGGAGCCCTGGTGTCACAGTGGGTTATACATTGGGCTGCTAACCACAAAGGTAAGTAGTTTGAAACCACTAGAGCTGCTCTGTGGGGAAAGATGAAGCTTTCTACTCTCATAAAGACTGATAGTCTCGCAAACCCACAGGGGAAGTCCCACTCTATCCTACAGGGTCACTATTAGTCAGAATTGATTTGATGGCAGTGAATAAGTGAGTTTCTTTATCCTGAATTATGGGCTATACTACAAACGTTTGACATGGCCGTGGTGGGGTGGGGTGGGATCGGGGGTGCTAAGTTTTTGTTTTGTCTTCTGAAAAAGTGCAGGAGACCAAAATAAGCTTGGGAACAAATCAGTGTTATTGGACATCCTAAAACATAAGAATTACTCATTAAATTTTGCCAGGGCAGAGCTGAACGTGAAAGAAGTTGAGTGGCTTGTCCCAGGTTATCCACCTACTCCTTAAGCAGTTGCATTAGATTCAAACTCAAGATTAATGTCCAACCCTGGGCTCTTTCCATTTGTCCTAGCCATCTCCATAACCCAAGGACTTTTGTTCAGCAAGGTTTAGCCATCCTACCTTCCTGCATTGAAAATAATTAACTTTGACCAGCTGGTCTTAATATCATGGGAACTAAGTTAAAAAGAAAATCCCACCACAGTCACAAATACTTTGAACCACAAAGGAATCTGTCAGACTACAGTCAATAAAGGATGGGCTCACAGAACTAGACCCCTGAAATAAAGACTCGCCAGAAGAGGGACAAAAAATTGCCGCCAAAATGCTAAGAATCACCCCTTAAAAATCCTTATGCAATGATGGGCCTATTGAGTCCCAAACTAGCTCCTCTCTCAGCCCCGCCTGCTTCCCCTCCTGCTTGTCCCTGAAGGAGACAGGGAGCTGGGGTGCCTGCAATGGCCTTTTATGGGTCTGCCTGAGCTTGCTCCCAGAGGCCAAGGCAAAGCAACTTTGAGGGTTTGGCAAAGACACTCACTTGGGGGTGTTTTTATTTTTAAGAGAAAACATCATCGCAAAAACATGACTGCTCCAGTTACACAAACAAAAAATATTCCTTACGAAACTCGGGCTGGTTTTCAGAGCCTTTTACTACTGAGAAATCTGAACTTAAAACCCAAGAAGACGTGTTGTGCTGTTTGTGCAAAATCAAACAAGGATCACAAAAAGGCAAGGCTTGGAGGCATTTGGAACAATTACATCCTCCGTTCTCTTTGGGGCCAACAAAATCATTGTAACGTATGTAACTGAAATGGGGATTTATTCAATATTTAAAATTTCTCTCAAAAACCATGTCAAGATTTGCAGGCAAGCAATGATTCCTTATGACTTGCCTGAATCATTCTCAGCCTTAGAAACTTCCAACTTCTTATTCAAGCTCCAGGGCAGGAGTCGGGAGAGGGGACTGCGTGAAAGAAAGGAAGGCCCGCGTGATTAAATGCCAGCACTGCACGGGATGCCGCAGCACTGCTGTCATGTCATCTTTACAAAGCCCTGGGAAACAGGTACTAGTATCCTATTTGACGGGGGAGAAATTGAGACTCAGATGTTGTTGTTAGGTGCATAGCGACCCTCTGTACAACAGAATGAAATCCTGCCCAGTCCTGCGCCATCCTCACAACTGCTGTTCTGTTTGAGCCCATTGCGGCAGCCACTGTGTCCATCCATCTTATCAAGGGCCTTCCTCTTTATCACTGTTCCTCTACTTCACCCAGCATGATGCCTTTTCAGGACTAGTCTCTCCTGATAACATGTCCTACGTACAAGAAACGAAATATTGCCCTCCTTGCTTCTAAGGAGCATCTGGCTGTACTTCTTCCAAGACAGATTTGTGTGTTCTTTTGGTTCTTCTGGTAGCCCACAGCACTTCAATATTCTTTGCTGATATTGGTTGTTTATCTGTCTTCCTTATTCCGTGTTCAACTTCCACATGCATAAGAGGTGACTGAAAATACCATAGCGTGGGGCAGGCATGCCCTAGTCCTCAAAGTGATATCCCTCCCCTTCCACACTTTACAGAGGTCTTGTACAGCAGATTTATTCAATGTAATGTGTCATCTGTGAGACAGACGTGTGGCCCCAACCTTGTGTGTTCATGAAAACTGCCCAAGCGTTGTTCTGGCTGTTCACTTCTTTCCCATCTCTAACATGAGTAAATCCTTGCAGAAGAGGATTTAGAGGAAAGCACGCAGGGGAAAGAGAGGGTGAAATGAAGGTGCCTGATCCACTGTCCTGGGAAATGGGGTGGCTGGTGAGGACAGCAGTGGACAATCAGACCACAAGCCACAGTCACAAAGAAAGCATTGCTTTGTTTGATCCTAAAGTCAAAAGGGAAAACAAACAAATGACATTTTAAATAAGCAAGCAAGCAAGCAAACCGAAAATACTTGGGGACATGATCAGGGCAGAAGGTAGCTAAGGATTTAAAAGTGGAACGTTACTGTTGTCCCGCCTGAGCACCTGCTCCTTCAGGGGCAGGGCTGGGAAGGTGGTAGAATTCTCTTCTTCCAGGTGGGAGACCCAGGTGAAACTCCTGCATAGCCACCTCTACTCCCTTAGTGGAAGCCTGTGTATTGATACGCCGGTGAACAGGTTTCAGCGGAGCTCTCAAACTAGGGCAGAGTAGGAATAAAGGCCTAGTCAGCTACTGTTGAAAATCAGCCAGTGAAAATCTCAGTATGAAAGCCTTTTCTTAATAACAGTGGTCTCCTACAATATTTGACTAACTCACGCAGCTTACATGTTCTCTAAGTCTATCCACGTCGTGAAGTGCTTCAGAATTTCATCAGTATTCTGTAGTGATGCACAGTGTTTCCTTGTGTTCCTGTTCCAATTCTTCCACTGGTGGACATTTGGGTTGGTTCTATCTTGCTATTGCACATAGTGCTACAATGAACATGGGTGTGTACCCCTCTGTTTGTCCTGAAGTTCTTCAGTACAGCTTCCCATGGGGAGCATGAGACACCAGGACCTACATTTCATTCAGTCACAGTGTAGGTACACAGAGCACCTAATGCTTTCAGATCATCAAATTTACTCCAAACCCCCCTGGGGTGGATGAGTCTCACTGGGAATGGAGGGAAGGATACGGTCTTCTGCATTTCAAGAGAGGAATTTAGTTAGGGCAATGGGATCCTGACATCTCCCTTCAGATCTACAGAATCAACTAACCCAAACCAAAGGTGCTCCCCCCACCCTCCCCAACACACACACACACACACACACACACACACACACACACACACGGCAAGCAGGAAAGAGGCAGGCTCACGCCCTTCTGCTGTTCTGGTCACTTTGGACTCTGAATCTTGGTTTCACAGTCCACCTAGTACACGAGGGCTCCCACGGAGGAAATATCCCCTCAGGGAAAGCCTAGAGACGAAGGGGACCATGACTCTCTTAGCCTATAGGAGGAACTGCAGAGCTCAGACGTGTAGACTGGGCTGTGAAGAGACAGTAGGAGATGCAGCCCAGCCTCTCACTTGCACAGTGCCCTTGAGTCATGTCTTGTGTGTCCTGGAAGGTGGAATGTAACTGAGGGGCCAAGGGAGAGCGTGAGTATTGGGACTCTCTGGGACTCCCACAGGGTACTAGGAACTAGCCTAGCCCAGCTGGTTTGTGGACATTAATTCTAGGGATCCTAGAAGGGCCATCACAGGAGCCCAGGTGGTGTAATATTTATGAGTTTGGCTACTAACCACAAAGTCAGCAGTTCAAAACCACCAGGTGCTACAAGAGAGAAAGATGAAGCTCTCTACTCCTGTAGAGTTTCAGTCTTGGAAACCCTCAAAGGCAGCTCTACCCCACTCTATAGTGTCGCTGTGAGTTGGAATCAACTTGATGGCAGTGAATCTGGTTTGGGAGAAGAACCCCAAGATATTCCATGGTGACTCATGTCTGCTGAGGAAGCAAGCCCAAGATGAAGCAAGCAGACTTCCTCAAGTCCTTGGGAATCCTTCTCTCCTGGAAGTCCTTGGACTCAGTTCTCCAGAGACAAGCCTAGGCTGCACCGGATCCTTGCTGCACTGGCCCGACTTCCTTGTGACTGACCCAGAACAGGACAGGCCTCCAGGGGCTACTGCAGATGCACTCAGTTGCTTGGGGGCAGACTTTTAAGCGTGTAGAGAGCTTTCTTTCTTGATCTGAATGCTATGAAAAGTTATAGATGACTGCCAGCCAATCAATGACTTCTGATCCCAGCCTCCTTGCTCCAGTGAACACAGAGAAACGAAGCACCAGGCTCTTTAAACCTGCCAAGTGGAACTCAAAGGGAGATGCTGAAGGGTGAAGTAGCAGGTCGCTGCTTCTCTCAAGTGTGAATTCCCCAATGCTCCTACTGAAAAGATCCGCCCCAGTCCCTTCCTGTTGTACATTTCCTTCTCTGCACAAAGGCCCGGGGGGCCCTCAGCATAACCACTGGTGAACTCCATGCCCAGAAGACCACCTCCGGGGATGCACACAGGACCCCGGCACAGAGGGAGTGGCAGAATAGATCATCTTCTGCTCTGTGTCACCTGGCCATCCTAACTGCAGTCAGTGGACAAGAGGAGGTGGCTGGGGTAGGATGGGGGGTGGAGGTGGAGTAGGGGCAATTAAAGCCCTTGGAAAAGCAGAGTAATGAAGGCTCCCCAGGTTCTCGCCAGTCTCTCTCTCTCTCTCTCTCTCTCTCTCTCTCTCTCTCCCACTCTCGCTCTCGCTCTCTCTCGCTCTCTCTCGCTTGAAAAATGAAAAGGTCATGTAGCCAGAGGTCACATTTTGCCAGCCTGCTAAATTAAAGCAACTCAAAACCTCTATAATTACATGGAAACCGAGGAAATTGTTCTCAACTAAATTGCAAAAGCACTTTAAATGTCATAAGTTTTGATACAATTTGATATTTTAAATGGACATTGCTCAGTAGAGTGGCTGACTTCCTACCAAGCAGATGGGGAGGTAGCCCGTGCCCATTATGTTGAGTGAACAAACACCCTCCCATCTGCCTGCACAGTACCAAGCCAGGAGGCCGAGAGGGCAATGCAAGCCATCCCTGGCCCTGACTGCAGTTCCCCAGTAGAGACAGGAGAGAAACTTGGGGAGTGGGGGGTGGTGTCATCAGGGCTCCACTTCTCACTCATCCTATGACCTCACACAAGTCTTACCCTCCCTGGGCCTCCATTTCCTCTTCTGTGCACTCATGAGAAAGAGTTCTTCTTTTACCTGTGCCAACAGTTTACACCCTGGGCTGCTGATCAAAAGGCTGGCAGCTGGGGTCCAGCCACAAGCACCTAGGAAGAAAGGCCTGGCCATGAGCTTCTGAAACATCAGCCCTATGGAACACAGTCCCACACTGACACACATGGGGGAGGTACACCCAAAGTCAGAGGAAACCCAATGGTGACTGGAATCAACTGGTATCCCTGAGTAGCCACAGGCCACTGTGGGATAAGAGTTCAAGTAAACAAGACTGTTTTGGAAATTGGTGCAAATGTGGGTCCTTACTATAATCAATGTCACTGCATAGTCAGGGTAAGGCATGAATATAAAGTCTTTCTTAATCTAAGAAACACCTTAATTAATATCCAACTGGCATGTCAAATAATGACAATAACACAAGGATGAATGACATGATCTCTGATGGTTAAGCCCCAAGAATGTCCAACATTTCTAACGAAGAATTCCAAATTATAGTCTACTGAAAATGAAGCAGCAAGATTATCTTCATGAACAAAAGCAACACACCTGCTTGATAGGTACCTTGACAGTTGAAAGAGGAAACGGACTTTTTTCCATATCTAACAGGTAACAGAAAGCGATGTACGCCCAGAACAGACATGGGTCTAATCTCTCTCACCTTCCTACTCAGGGTAGAATAGTGGGCTCTGTGGGAGAAAGATGAGGCTTTCTACTCCCATAAGGAGTTCCAGCCTCAGAAACCCACAGGGGCATACAGGAATGTTGAATCACTCGATGGCAGTGAGTTCTGGTTTTGTTCCACATATCCTATAGAAAACAGCAACTCGAGGAAACTGGGGAGTAGTGTGGAAGTGACAGTTAAGCAAAACTGCATTCCAGATAAGCTGCCCTGTTCTCAACTTCCTGTCCCGTCATACATTCTGTACTTCTAGCAGGCTCCTTGGCTGTTTAAGTAATAAAGCATACTCCTTCAGAAAGTCTGTGTAATACAGAAATGACGTCTGAAATGCAACCACCTCCCCCGCCCCAATTCACAATAAAAACGTTCAAATGAACAAGGGGAGGTGTCAAGGGAAAATTCTATTATCTTATCATTCCACTTTCCCCACAGCCTTTTTGAAGGCCTCTACAGACCGTTTGCATGAATCCAAGTTGTAAGAAAATGCTGGGTCTTTCTTGTGTTCAGTTGCTAGTCTTTCTTGAGTACTAGTCATATTTGGTTATCTGTTTTGTTTTTTCCTCATGGTGCCTTGTTTTTGTTTTCTTCATGGTTTAATGTGTTCAGCTCAAATTCGCCAAACATTTGCTTGCTTTGGGGTTAATCACACAGGAATGGAAAGTTTTTGCACTGATGGAATTCATTTTCGGGCCTGGGTTCAGTTAAACTAAAAGGTATTTAATACTTTGAGCTCTACACTCTGTTGGCAGAATTGTGTTTCTATAATCGGTTTCTTTTATAATAATAGACTGCTGAGGGAGTTTCTTGCCCTCCATCATGCACATAAGCATGCACCTTTGAGTTCCCGTGTTCATGGATGGCCATCACACCAATGCCACCAGAAACAATGAGTTAACACGTAGTGGCAGAGAAAACAGGAAACAACACAGATGTTGGGCAGACCCCCTTGCTTGGTTTTAGATCTTAAAGCCCCATTCTGCACACATAATTGTTTAATAGGAAATGGGGTTTGAGAAACATTGTTATTCTCAAGACATCATTCTCCAGTGCTCTCCTGGAAGGATGGCAAGTGACGCTGGCTCAAGGAGCACCTTTGGGTAGCAGGTATTAAGGTGCATCTTGCAAACAAAGGGGCTCGCTCACAACCAGCTGGTCTCTGCTTCATCTGTGCACAGAGAAGACCACTGGAGTCACCCTCAACGGAAAACCCCACTGAAAACAAAAGGTGGAAGATGGTGTCTTAATATAGTCGTCCGTCAGCACAGCTGAGGGCTCCTTTGAGCTCAAGAACTCCATATATGCTTTGAGAGGGGGAAAGTCTTTGTGAATAATTGAAGACAAAATAATGAAATTCGAGATTGTCGGAGACATAATATGGTTTTGTAGAATTCATCACGGAGCTTTTAAATTCCCAAATACTACATGCTGAATAATTTATTCCTGTGTCAATACTGGGCCAGCAGATGCTCAGAGTCAATATTAACCCTCGTCAAGCTGAAGAGCAGGCTCCGCCAAGGAGGAGGGAAGAAGGGACTTCATTTATGTGAGATTATCTTGGTGGCTATTTATGAGAAAATTAAAGTAGCTTTAGAAGCCAGGGGAGCAACAAACTGCTTAGTGGACAACCTCTTATCAAAGTCTGCTGATAAAGATAAAGAGAAGGATTTCATGGGGGGCTGGGGAGAGGGGGGCGCCACACGTGGTTGCTGAAGGGCAGCTGATAACAGGCTCTCCTCTTTCAGAAGATTCCCTGGGGGTGTTTCACCGATTCCAGCTCAGAATGGGTCTGAGTGACTTATTGATATCTGCCTCCTTCTTTGGATCACTGCTTCCCGGGGTCATTTTGAATGGTCTACTGTGTTCTGGTTTCTGGGGGCTGCGCCTATACCCCACATGTACCTCAGCTGGCTTTATGCTGGATCACTCGTTTAGGAAGAAAGGAAGGCAGAAGAAAAACCACAGCATTAAACCACCATAAACTTTACCATCGCCAAAACCTCAAAACTCCAAGTCAATGCCTTAGGTCACACTCACTCACTCACTAGCTAGTGGCAAAGTACCAATTCAGAACCAAGTACTAAGCTAGGGCTGAAAAGAAGGGTGGGGGTGGAGATGTTTAATCCCAGGTTGTAAACCAGCAGTTCTCAACCTGTGGGTTGTGATCCCTTTGGTGGTCAAAAGACCCTTTCACAGGGGTCACCTGATTCATAATAGTACCAAAATTACAGTGATGAAGTAGCAACGAAAATAATGTTATGGTGGGGAGGTCACCACACATGAGGAGCTGTATGAAAGATTGGCAGCATTAAAGGCTGAGAACCACTGCTCTAAACAAATATGCGATAGACACAGTCATGTTGATGTCTAGGTATGTGTGGAGGTTTCCAGTCAGTACAACAGATGTAGTGAGAACTGAGGAATGACACAGCTCCCAGGCTGAAAACATCGTAATACTGGGGAGGGTATGAAAATATAATTTTAGGCTGCTTGTCAGAGCTCATATCCAAGGCTGGGAAATCCCCAAGTCCCAAACACAAAGAGGAAATGAAATCAGCTGGTCAGAGAGCACAGAAGCTGAAGGCAATGAAAGGGAGGACTTATAGCAGTCGTGGGCTTTAGCTCCTGGGGGAAGGAAGTGCCCTGGTCAAGGGTCACACACGTGCTGCTCAGTGCACACCAGCTGCCTGAATGAAGCCAAGCTCAGGAAATCACTCACTGCCATTGAGTCCATTTTGACTCCTAGAGACCCTAGTTAGAACTGGGTGGAACTGCCCCTGTTAGCTTCTGAAACTCTACAGGAGCAGAAAGCGTCATCTTTCTCCCATGGAGTGGTTGCTGGTTTCAAATGGCTGATCTTGTGCGTATCAGCTCAGTGAGTAACCCACTACACCACCACAATGGCCAGCCCAGGATAACAGGGACTAGGATGGTGGAGCAGATAGGAAAATTTGCATTCCAAGCGTTCAAGATAATTCAAACAGACTAAATTACACTATAATGTAACCACAATGAAAATATTAAAGGAAGTAAAGAAGAGGTTATAGTTTTAAATAAAAGAGCATGGCTGTATGGAACATTACTAAGCAAATTTGAAAAATAATCAAATAGCAACTCTAGAAATAAGAATTATTTGGGGGTAGGAAGGTAAACTCAACAGGGATCCTGAATAACAGAGCTGAGACATAATTAGGGGTTAGGGAGGGGAAGAAACGAATCCCATGAATGAGCCCCAAACATACGGCAGACAAGGAAATAGACATAGGATAAAAGATGTGGAGGTAGGATTATAGACTAAAATGGTTCCAAATGTACCCAATCAGAGTTCTAGGAGAACTAGGAAGACATGTTTGAATAGAAAATATTTAAGAATGTCTTGTGCTTGAAGAAAGTGTGAGCCTGACAGTACAACCTGGCAGAGGAGCAAAAGTGAAGGCCAGGGCCAGGGGCAGCGGTGGAAGAGTTCTATCTTGTGGACAATGCCTCATCCTAGAGACTACATTCCCCCAAAACCCTTGCTACCCGATGTCATCTTGTGGGAACAGAGCATGGAATGAAGTCCCCAGAACATTGCCTCCACTGTAGGCCCTACAGGAATCCTTAAAAGCTCAACCGATTACAAGGATCTACATGTGACCTCTTCCCTGGGGGATGGACAACAGAAAAGTGGGTGAAGGGAGATGTCAGACAGGGCAAGATATGACAAAATAATAATTTATAAATCATCAAGGGTTTATGAGGGAGGGGGAGGGGGGAGAGAGGGGAAAAAAAGAGGACCTGATGCCAGGGGCTTAAGTGGAGAGCAGGTGTTTTGGGAGTGATGAGGGCAATGAATGTACAAATATGCTTTACACAATTGATGTATGTATGGGTTGTGATAAGAGTTGTATGAGCCCCTAATAAAACTATAAATAAATAAATAAACTAAAATAAATTAATAAATTTCATTATTAAAAAAAAAAGCTCGGGGATTCATGTTCAATTCAAGTAAGCCAATGTCTGCAGTGTTGGATGCAGCTTCCTTCCTGCTAGGGCCGCTAATAAAATTCTCCATTGTTGTCTCTCTGTCTAATCAGAGCAAATCGTTTTCAGAGTAGAGACGAGAACCTAACTCCAGTAACAATAGCAAAATGGTTCCCAAGGCAGGTCAATAAGGAACTTATATAGCTTTGCCCCCCACCCTGTCCCACTCCTCCCCACAGCAGTTAAGTGTTACAGGTCTTCCGAAAGAAGGAAGATTACTTCTTCTGGGCACCACTAGGAAAAGCTTTTGGGGAAAGGTGGCAATTTGAACTAGGGTTTTGATTCATCTGATAGCAATGTTAAGAGTATATTCCCAAAACAGGCATAGCTCACAGATATTGTGGGTTCAGTTCCAGGGCACCACAAAAAGGTGAATATTGCAATTAAGACAAGTCACATTAATTATTTAGTCTCTTAGTGCCTATAAAAGTTATGATTACCATGTGTGGGTTATCTATTAAGTGTACAATCGCATTATGAAATGGTTTGAAATTTTGTCAGAATTACCAAAATATGGCAGAGAGACATGAGTTGAAGACATGCTGTTAGAAAGTTACACCGACAGACCTACTTGACACAGCGGTGCCACAAACCTTCTATTTGGGTAGGTCGACAATTTGAGCCCACCAGCTGCTCCGTGGGAAGAAGATGCGGCAGTTTGATGCAGTAAACATTTACAGCCTTGAAGATCCTTTAGGGCTGTTCTACTCTGTCCTATTGGGTCCTCTCAAAGAGCACAAGCTTGGTTTAGCTTTTCAGTTTTAAATAGCTGAACAGACCTTACTTGACAATTGAGAAAATCCCAGCCCAGAATTGTCTTCAATCATACAGCTTGTTAGAGACAAATTTGGCAGAATACTGATGATCACCAGCTGCCTGCTCTCGCGTTATCAAATGTCCACCCAAAAGGAGAGCCCCATGAAAAAGAAACCCCATCAGTGATGTGAGTCTTTAAATATAGTTGACATTGTGCTAACATCTTTCTCTGTTACTGCAGGTAATTTGCAAAGCCACAAAAACACCTTGGTGTTTTTACTTTACAGATAGTGAGGCTCGGAGAGAACTTAACCCAAAGGTGCACAGGTAGTAAAGGGCAGAGCGGAGATTCAGACCAAAGTGTGGTGTGTCTGATTCCAAACATGTGCTCTTACTCTCGGCTTCTCTAGTATAGAGCTTTAAGGAGCCTTGGTGGTGTAGTAAAAGCCCTAGTGGCAAACCTGTGTTGCATGTTGAGCTGCTAGAGGTAAAGTCAGCAGTTCAACTCCATCCATAGCTCAGCAGGAAACAGGTAAGGCTGCCTGCTCCCCTACAGATTTACAGATTTGGAGACCCACAGGGGCAGTTCTACTCTGTCCTATGAGGCCACTGTGAGTTGGAATCTATTTGAAAGCAGTGAGTTTGTTGGCATAGTGGGCTACACACTGGCTGCTAACCCATTGATCAGTAATTTGAACCCACCAGCCATTCCATGGGAGAAAGATGAGGCTTTCTGCTCCCATAAAGATGTACAGCCTTGGAAACCTGCAGGGGCAATTCTGCCCTGTCCTAGAGGCTCAAGATTGACCTGAAATCCACTTGAGGGCGGCGGATTTGGTTTGGGATTTTTTTCAAATATAGGGCTTTGAATAACTGAATCACCCTAAGAGTCGTGTATAAAGATAAATTTCATTACACCCTAGTTTCACTGTACACTTGGAGTATACAAGTTGTAAAAAAGTCTATGTATAGTTGCACAATTTAATATATTCTGCATTGCCTTGCATGCTGGCAGGAGCAGGAAAACCTTGAGTAGTTGATCTGTTGGGGTGCGGACAAATGTCTTCAATCTGCCTTTTTTAAGGATTTACATGAATATATGTATTACAAGCAGACAAAACTGGCAAGTGACTCGACCGATTGTCTCTATCAAGTGTTAGTGATGTGTATCTTCAACGTATCTTCAGCATTTTTAATACAGAATAACTACTACACTACCTCACTAGCACAAACATGGGGATAAGGACTGAAAAACACAGGGGCCCAAATAATCCCCCAGTAATACACAGCTAAAGAAAATACTGTTTATTGTTACTATTAAGCACTTGCAGAATCTCCTTAACAATCCTATGCCTTATTATTATTATTACCCCACCTTTATAGCTTAAAAAAAAAAAAGAATCCACAGAGGCAAAAAATATTTTTCCTTATTTAAATAAGCACCATATGGAAGATGACATCTTTAAAAGACTAATTGAAGAGATTTTCTTTCCAAAGCCACCTCAGTCTTTGAGAGAGCAATTACCACTGGCAGGGTTCTTTCCGTGACAATTGCACCTGGGACAGTTTCCATTTTTAAAGTCGATCTTGCAACATCCATTTTGTGACCATCTCTACGGCATTAAGAAAACTGTATCTCCCTACCACTGCATTTAAGAAGAAAAATCGAGGAAAGAAACCAGGGATCTGTCAGATCTATAGAGTAGTTCTTACATGCATTACCCCTTTAATCCTCTCAGCAATTTGAGAGGGAGATAGTCTTAATCCCATTTCACAGATAAAGAAACAAAAAGATGGCAATCCTAAGTGTCTCCTATTCATTACATTCAGATTCTGATATTTAATTGAAGAGGGAGGCAATTAATTGCAATTCCCTAGTGAGCCAAAGACTAGTTGTCACAGCCAAACGCTATCTGGGCTCCACAAAGGAAGGAGCCAAGGTGACAGCTGCCCCCAGCATGCCGCAGGCTTGAGTCTTCAAAAGCCCACAGACCTCACACCCAAACACAGCCAGCAAGGGCAGGAGATCACCCCGTTTCACGGTCGAGTCCAGGAGAACGGATTGCATGGCCTTCTGCTCCAGCACCGGCCACTAAACAGGGCTGGCCCACAGCCAGAAAAAAGGCCCTCCCCCACTTGAGGAAGGGAATAGAACCCAGCACCTTCTGTGGCTTCGGAAAATGAAAGCTTTGGAACGCCAGTTAGAATTCATTGCTAACTTCTACTACTTTGAATTCCTTAGACTTAGTATGTCCTTCTCAACATTATTAACGTTTAAAACATGCTGTTGGTTCCAACTGGAGGCGATCCCATCCCAGTGTATCAGTGGGGTATGCCCCAAGATTTCCAACGTTTTCAGATGACCTTCTCAATAAAGCCGAGTCCTGGGTGGCATAATGGTGACACACATTGTTGTGCTAACCCAAAGGTTAGCTATTCAAAATCACCAGCCACACTGCAGGAGAAAGATGGGGCTTTCTACTCCCATCACCAGGTACAGTGCAGCTCTACCCCATCCTATAGGGTTGCTATGAGTTAGGTTTGACTTGAAGGGAGTTTGGCTTAAAAAAAAAGTGGGGGGGGGGCCAGCTTCTATGCTGCTTGTCTTCCACTCACACCTCATACACTTCCACCTGACTTCTTGATAAGCTACCCCACCTAAACCATGTTGGGTAAGTCCATGCAGCTATCCCTGAGGGACCTTGAGGGAAGGCTGAGAAATCCCTGAGGCTCTGGAGAGCAGAGTTTGAAAATTCCACTGCTCAGAACAAGCCACAGTTTTCAGGGCAGCTAGCTGCCCAGGCTAAATCAAAGTGTGGTGTCCCTGGTTAAAGAAGCAGGAAGAGCAGCATTCTCCTTCCTTCTGGGGCTGCTCCTTCTCTGAACCTCTGGTGGCACTGTCTAATATGCTTTGTTTACTGTGAAGGTGGCTGTAAGGAGGAGAGCAGGTACCCAAGGTCCAGCCTGTGACCCCTCCCTGTGGGGCAGAGACTGGCAACAGTTGTTAGGTAGGGAGGCTGAGAACCCATCTCAGGCAAGTGACCAGGACACTCTTTCACCCACCCCGCACATTCTCCTCTGTCCCATGTGCGTTGGTTTGCAAATCACAAATCCATGGTAAAATTACTCAGCATTCCAAGATGGCAGCCATAGAGGACTACTAAGCATAGGGCCCCCTTCTGGGCATGAGGCACTGTGTGACTGCCCTGATTGGACAATCCTGGAGCCACCCTGTTGGAGTTACACCATCAATACAATCATCATCATCATCATCATCATCATCATCATCATCATACTGCTTTATAACTACAGAAAGCTTCACAGACCACAGACTCATTCCAAGTTCACTTTGGTCTTACAGTAAACTTATAAATAGAAATAAATAGGCATCTCTATTACATAGTTCAAAAAATGAATTCAAAACACCAAAATGCATTAACCCAAGGCCAGGTAGAGCAAGCGCAGGGTTCTCCCTCCTGAGATATGCTGTTGTGGGTAACTCAATGTGTCAACCTGGCTAAGTGTATTTAACCCTACACTAAATCCAGGGGTTTAGAAGAAGGTAACCTGTAGCTGTGGTACACATCTGCCATCAGTTGACTTTAAGTAGAGTATCGATAATGGAGGTGAGTCTTATTCAATCAGTTGAAGGCCTTCAGAGAAAAAAATGGAGCTCCCCACATAAGAGATTCTACCTGCACACTGCTGTACCAACTCCCTCTTGAGTATCCCCTCTACCAGCCTGCCCTACAGATTTCAGATTTGCAGCCCAACAATCAACTGATTTATATCCTTAAAATAAATCACACACACAAACACAAAAGCTTCAAAAGTTCAGAAGAAAATGGAATTAAATAATAATGGAATTTTACACAAACTATATCCAAGGGTACGTACAAAAGCCTGGACTGGAACTTAGTTCAGACAGGCACAGGTTTAGTTCACACAAATGTGTTTAAGCAGGTCTACCATCAGTGCATGGCTGCAGAGACGTTCTCTCAGAAATGCCTCTGTCCTCCTCTCCTCAGAGTGCCCGCAGAAAAGGAGTCCAAACACAACCAGGCCATCACAGATCGGCAGGGCCAGGTACTTCCCCGGCAGACAGTCGGCTGAGAAGGTTATGGCAACCGTTTGTGGGGGGCCCCCTAGGGGTAAGTTTGTTGGGTTTTCCTGAAGGACACAGGGCAGCCAGGGGCTTATTAGGAAGTTATAAGAAAATTGACAATTGCATTGGCCAAAAAAAAAAAAAGGACAGGAAAATCATGACGAGGAGAATGTTTCCATCACAACGGGGCACCTGCTCATTCTTTGCAGGCAGCCAGGGCTTCCTGAGAGATCCTCATCAGAGACCTGCTCCCATTCCACCAACAACCTGATTGTGTGTCCTCAGACTTCTTTCTGCCACCCAACCTCCAAGAACATTGAAGAGAAACATAATTGGAGTCCCTCAAAGATGCCATTTTGATATGCTATAAATAAAAGAGCTCAGAATTCATCATGGGAGTTTGGAGAGACTGAAGCAGTTCCTTCAGACATGTATAGTCTTAGAATGGAAGAGGTGTTGAGAAATAATCGTTTCAGATTGTGAGCTTTGTTGAATAATGGTTTCCATTATTTTGTAGCAATGCTTTTTTAGTTACTCTCATATACACACATAGATGTGTGTATTTTGCACCAGGCAAAAGAGCAAGGATGTCACTTTAAAGACAGGTGTGCCTGACCCAAGCCATATTTTCTATCACCTCATATGCATGTGAAAGCTGGGCAACGGATATAAGAAGATCTGAGGAGCACAGGTACATTTCAATTATGGTGCTAACAAAGAATATTAGAAGTACCACAGACTTCCAGAAGAGCAAACAGATCTTCCCCGGAAAAGTTCAGCCACCACACTCCTTCTAAGTGAGGATGGCAAGACTTCATCTCACTTTCTTTGGACATGCTACCACGGGAGACCACTGCGTGGGAAAGGACATCGTGTTTGGTAAAGTGGAGGGGCAGAGAAAGAGGAAGACCCTAAAGGAGATAGACTGACACAGTGGGGTCAAAATCACCATTGTGAGGATGGCATAAAACTGGACAATGTTTCATTCTGTTGTACATGGGGGATACTATAAGTCAGAACAGACTGGACAGCACCTAACAACACTACACTACACTACACTACACTACACTACACTACACACACACACACACACCGTCACCTCCCTTGGCCCCTATGATTCTCAAGTCCCTTGTACAAAATGGTGTCATATTTCCATATAGACTAAACACCCTCTCATATACTTTAAATCATCTCTAGATTACTTATAACACCAAATACAATATAAATGCTATGTAAATAGCACTTTATGCTCCCTCTTAGCCTTTGAGGAATTGCTTTGATTACTTAATTGCATCCCTCTCTTCCCCCCACCCCTGCACCCCGAGTATTTTTTAACTGTGGTTGGTTAAATGCTGTGGAGTGAGCGTGCGTGTGTGTGTGTGTGTGTGTGTGTGCGTGTGTGTGACTGACCAAACTCTCCTCTTGGGTCTGTTTCTCTGGAGCACCCTGACTGCGCCATGCTTGTCCTAAGAGAAGGGCAGAGGGAAGGGATTAGAACAGCAAGTTGCCTGTCTGTATGGGCCATTGTGGATTTTAATCATTAGATAAAACATACTACTGCCAGATCTGTTCTTATTCAAACACAGTGGATCATTTACACTCTAGAATAAATGAAAGAGTAACAAGTAGAAGGTGAGATGTGCACCACCCCCCTCACCGTGCCTCCTTCCTGATATACACCTAGCCCCCTCAATCTGGCCTCCCCGTTCACTGGGAATCAACCCCAAAGGGCCCCAGAGCCTGCAGATGAGACTGGACCACAGGGAGATTCAGCAGAAGAGCAGATTCCTTGGTTAGTTGGAGAAAGAGAGAGAGTAAAACGGCAAGATGGGAAAACACATGAGCAGGAGACACCTAAGTCAAGGGAAAACAGACCAATCTCACTGCCATCCAGTCTATCAAAGTGCCCCTCCAGGAAAGGGCAGAACTGCCCCATGGGGCTTCCAAGACTTCCAAGCGCCAACTGCCTATCCCATTGGTTGGCTGCACAACACTTAACCTCCGTGCCACCAGGATTCCTTTTTAAGGAAGGAGCCCTTTCCTTAACCCTCACCTTCAAACAACAAACTTGATGGAATCCAATTGTGTGTTAACATGAAGCACCTTATTTTGAAAACTTTGCGCACATTACAAGTCCCCAATTCCGTGTTTCAAAATTCTCTCCCTGAACACAAGAGAAAATGTTCTTTCTCTCCCCCCCCACCCCACCCCACCCCACTCCCCTTGGTTGAACTAATACACGCTTGTTACAGCCATTGGCAATGTTGACCCTTCACACTGCCTGATCACCCCGGAAACATCCCAGGAAAAAGAAGTGCGTGGGAATGTGAGCCCCAAATAGCACAATCTCCCAGCTCCCTCTCCAGGACACTGGTCACAAGCTGCATTTCCCAGCTTTTCATCCTCTCTCCAGGTGCAAAAGCCATCATTTAAACTGACAGCACCACTTGTCAGGGAGTTGGTGGGTTTATCGTCAGTTTCTAAATGTCAGTTTGAACTTTTGACTGGTTCCTGAGAGTACCCCTGTGTGCTTCTGAAGGTGGCCCCTGGTCAGCTCCGCATACTGAGAGCAGTTAATCAGCCATTTGCTGTTCATCACGAGAGGAATCAGCTGATTGGCTAGTCATGGGCCTTCCATGCACTTCCAATTAGGAAAGAATGCCTTGCCCCTAAGCCCATTATAACCTCAGAAGCACCAACCGCCCCTGCTCCTCCTTAGCTGGGGAGGTGGTTCCTGCCCAGGAACCAATCATTTGGAATTAAGTCCCTCCAGCCCAGGTGGCATAGTAGAGTTATGCGACGGACTGGTAACCACAAGGTCAGCAGTATGAAACCACCAGCTGCTTGTTGGTTGATGGACAAGGTTTTCCACTTCCGGAAAGAGTTACAGTATGGGAAACCCACAAGGGCAGTTCTAGTCTGCCCTACAGTGTCGCTATGAATCAGAATC
>NW_022103926.1:3159824-3161978 GCF_000313985.2 Echinops telfairi
ATGATACGGGCTGCCAGGTGCCACTCAGCACAGAGGGGAATCTGCACACACTGGGGCGGTGGGGGCGGTGGGTGAGGGAGAAGAACCCTGTCAATGTCAGGCTCAGGTGCCTCCTTACCACAGCAGCCAGCCCAGCGATGTGATGCAGGCAGGGCCATGGCAGAGTGTGCTGACCTGCTGTCCCATTCTAAACCGTCTATGGACATTAAAGAGAGACTGTATACCCTGAGGCTAGCTACTTTAATGGGGCATATAGATCTCACCCACCAACACTTTCAGGCTTTCAGGTTTCTTGGGAAGTGCTATCCCAGTAGTAATATATGCTGCTACCAGAATGAGCCTATATAACTGCACAGATCTGAAGAAACAGGCCTCATTCGACCAATCTTACCAGGAATCTGCTTGGGACATATGTCCCACATAAATGTATCACAAGCTCTATTACCCACTGCCCCACCCCAAATCTCCTTGATTTCAGCTGGCTTTCTATTACAGAATACACATGGTAGCAACAAAATATTCAATGCAGAAATGAATTTGGTCCAGAGACCCAGTACAGTTGGTGGGTGGGGGCGGGGGCAGGTGGGGGTGGGGGTGGGGGGTAAGAGAATCAAGGCCCAGAAGTCATTCATCCCAGATAACAGGGAATGAAGGGAATGCACAGGGTCAAGGCTGGTTCCAACACATGCAATACCACACCCAAACTTTTTTTTTCCCAGAATAGAAGAATCAACGTTTTATTCTGTGCTGCACATCGTTACAACACCACCCTTCCTCCTGCAGCCTCAGGGGGACAGAACAGCGGGGGGGGGGGTGGGGGGGGGGGTGCAGCACGCAGAGGCTCAAAAGCCAAAGTTGGACTTCAACTGGCTGGCTGAACCGCACCAGTAGCGAGGCCCAAAATGGCCACAAGAAGCAGGTCGGATAGCAGGCAGTGGCGAGGGTGTGGAGAAATTGGAACACTCGTGGGTCACTAGCGGGGGGGGGGGTGGGGGGTGGGGGGCGGCCCGGGGCACAGGGCTCCTCCCCCACACCAGGGAGCCCCTGCCCTCTTGTAAGCAGAGGCCCAGTCCCCCTCCCTCGCTGCGGGCGCTCAGGCCAGGCTTCCACCCTGCGGGCGCTCCAGCCTGCTCTCGGCCTGGGGCCTGGGGGTCCTCCCTCGCGCCCTGACCCCTATGGCCCCGCGGCACCCCGACGGGCAGGATATTGGTCGAGACGCTCGCGCTGGCTCATGACATCCAGGCGCGCGCGCAGCTTGGCCAGGCCGCGCACCCAGCGCTGCGCCTCCTCGGCCGTGGGCGCCGCCAGGTCCAGGTTTTTGCGGCGGCCCTTGAAGACGATGGTGAGGCAGCAGGCGGGCGCGAAGGCGCCACCGTAGCGCCGCAGACCCTCCGACTGGTGGCCCTCCCGGACGGCCTCGATGTGTTGCACCAAGACTGGGGAGGACGGGACGGGACGGGGCCGCGGGCCGGTCAGAGCGGGGCCGCAGGCGCCGTCCCCTCCCGGCGCCCGCCCGGCCCCAGCTCACAGATGTGCTGCGAGGGCGAGTGGCGGAAGCGCCGCTGGAACCACACGCTCAGCCCGTCCTCCTGCAGCCGGTACAGCCGCTCCTTGTGCCACTTCCGCGAGCGGATCTTCAGCAGCCGCGAGCCCTGCAGCATGGCGTGCACATCCTCGTCCTCCGACAGGCCTGCAGTGCGGGAGGGGTCTCCAGGCCCCATCCCTTTCCTCTGGGAGCTTCTCTGAGCCCCGGCCTAGGCCCCTTCCCACCAAATCCACCCCTGGCCCTCATCCGCTCCTCCTTATGGGAACACGCCCCCAAGAACTGGGTTTGGATTTGCACCTAGCCTCGTGTGCCTCCCCCAGACTCTCTGGGGGAGGGTGCCAGTAACAGGCCCTGCCTCCTTCCCTGCTACTTAGCCATCTCTGGAGGCCCCCGAGGAGCCCTGGGCTGCCATCTGGGAAGGCCAGCTGTTGGAAACCACCAGCTGCTCAGTGGGAGACAGGGCTTTCTACTTCCGTAAAGGTACGGGTCTCGGAAACCCATGGAGGCAGATCTATCCTGTGAGTTAGCATCCACTCATGGCACTGAGTTTGCTGGGAGTGTTTTGGGGATCCCATGGAGTACACAAACCCTTCAGGAAGAGCCTGGAC
>NW_022103926.1:3162341-3164601 GCF_000313985.2 Echinops telfairi
GACACCATGGCTGCAACAATGGGCTCAAACATAAGAACCATTGTGAGGATTGCACAGGACCAGTGATGTTTCAGTCTGTTGCACAATGGGTCCCAATGAATGCCGACATGACACTATTGCTATATAACAAGTGCTGAACGTGTCATGAAACAGAGCTACAAAAAAAAGCAGGTGCCACAATCAAGCAGTTGTTATTTCAGCGCCTTATTCCATTTTCCTTTATATATAAGGGACTTCAAAAGTTCATGGACAAGAATCCAGTACCTCATTCCATTTTTCCAGATTTTCTAAAGTCCCTCTCTGTAGGTTGAAATTGCTATTCATAACCTACTTTTTACTAACTGCATGTAACTGTGTGAAGAGATGCCAAGTTTCCACCAAGAATTTGGTGAGACTGCTCAAGAAACCCAGCCTGGAGGACTCTGAGTTCCTATCCAAGTTTTCCAATAAACTATGTGACACTGCATCCACTAGAGAAACCAAATCTCATAGAAGGAGCTTTTCCTCTTAAAAAGCTCACTTCCAAATCTCTCGCTCTTCTCTCAATTAGCCATTCTTCTAACGCTCTCAGGGCTCCCTGAGCTCCCACTGCTGGGGTACGAAGACTAATTAGTCATGATCCCTGTCAGGAGGAGATGCCAGTCTTATAGGAAAGATAGACACGCAAAGAATCATAACAGCAAGCAGTAAGTACTGAGCAGAGGTCTGTCCACAGTGCTCTGCAGACACAGAGGAGGAGCAATTAACTTTGGCGCTGGGAGGTTTCTCCGAGTGGCATGTGCAATACCTGAACAAAGGAGCAAGAACCCACAGCCGTTGAGTTGATTCTGATTCCCAGCAAAGCTATACAGGGTTTCTGAGACTGTCCATCTGTACTGGAGCAGGCACCTCATTGTTCTCCCTCTGAATGGCCAGTGGGTCTGACCCGCCTAACACCTAGCCCACAGCCCCACCAAGATAGCTCAATTGGAGCCAGAATGGCTAAGCATCTGTTATTCCAAAGAGTATAGTCTTTATCTGTTCTCTTGTTTTTATGGGGCTAAACAACACCACAAAAACATCAGAAAGTCATGTGAAAAATTAAAGCAATTGATTTTCAACAAAACACATAGGTGATGCGAGAATAGAACCATCTTTAGAACAGAAGGTTCTAGAACAACTGAATAGCATCTCTCCCACTCCAAAAAGGAACTTCAAGTCAACCTTACACATCATAAAAAACAATTGACCATTGGTTCCACACTCACTCACTGCTATCAAGCCCAAGCTGACTCACAGTGGCCCTATAGGACAGGGTAGAAGTACCCCTAAAGGTTTCTGAGACTAAAACTCTGCATAGGAGTAGAAAGCCTTACTTTCCTCCTGAGGATTGGCCGGTGGTTTCATCTGCCAACCTTTCAGTTAGCAGCCCAACGCATAACCAGGGTCCCTGAAAACTGGTCACAGACCTAAATACACAACCTAAAACTATAAAGGAGCCCTGATGGCATAGTGGGTTACAAGTAGGGCTGCTAACAGCACAGTCAGTAGTTCAAAACCACCAGCTGTGCTGTAAGAAGAACAGGAGGCTTTCCACCCAGGAAAGAACTACAGTCTCTGAAACTCACAGCGGCAGCTCTACTCTGTCCTCCAGGGTCAATCACTGTGAGTTGGAATCAACTTAATGACAGTCAGTTGCAAAGTTAAGTGAGCACCCGCCCTATAACCCAGCCATTCCATTCTTGGGTATTTAACCAAGAATAATGGAAATATGCAAAAGAAAGAAGCATCTTTCTACTCCAGTAAAAATTTACAGCCATGGGAATCCAAAGGGGCTATTCTACTCTGCTCTACAGTGGCACTATGTGTCAGAATCAATTCAATAGTAGTGAAGTTGGTTTGGGATTTAGACACAGACTTGTACGTGAATGCTTATATTTTCAATAATCAAAGACTAGAAGTGGCCCAAATGGCCATTAACAGGTATGGCATATCCTTGCCATGGAATACTATTCAACAATAAAAAGGAATCAACAATAAAAGGAATGAACCATTAACATATGCAAGAAAATAAATATGCTGAGAGCCATTAAACACAAGCATATACATAAGGTATGATTCCAGCTAGATAAAATGTAGAAAATATGAACGAATTTATAATGACAGAAAGCTGACCAGTGGTTACCTAGGAAAGGGGACAGCAGGGAGAGTCAAGAATGAGAAATTACAGAGAGAAGCCTTGGTGGTCTGGGGAGGACAAGTTCACTAGCTTAACTGTGAC
>NW_022103926.1:3165470-3167002 GCF_000313985.2 Echinops telfairi
TTTTTTCCCCCTAAGCCATTTTATTAGGAGCTAATCCAGACATCATACCATTCCATAGTTCAATCTTACCAAGCAGTGTTGTACAATTGCTACCAAACCCCGCATTTAAAAAGCTAATCCGGCGACTGGCAAGATGCCTGGTCCCTTTCCCTGAGACTTGACTTACTATAGAGGCAGCTGCCTCTGACAAGATAGTACAGGACCAGTGTTGCTGCCACTATTAGGCAAGTGAGTACATTTTAGCTCATGGTGACAGAGCAGAAAGTCCTGGAGGTTGACAGCCAGGCACTTACTGTTGTGTTACCATGGCTCCTTAGCGCCAGATGGAAGAACTCTAACTTGAGCTAAGAAGTGATTGAGGATAGAATGAAGCACAAAGTTGCCTGTAAATGTATTGGTATGTTGAGGGGGAAAGGTTGATTTTGCTTTTGAGACGCAGAACCTTCTGCTTCAGGGAATGCAGTGGGTCTCCCAGCACCGTCATGCAACCCTGGGACCACCCTATGATAAGTCAAATAAAGATGAGTTTGTGCACCTTGAGAAAAGGCAGCACAGGGGGGGAGATCCAAGCAGCATCTCGAAGGTACGGCTACAGCAATACTTGGAAAAGGGTTATCTCCTTGGTGGTCACTTGTGACAAGTACTCTGCTTAGATTTGCCTCAGATCACTCAGACAAAAAGATCTAGTGCTGGGGAAGAAATTCTATATTCAATCCATGTACTACAGAGAGTGTGTTATGTTTTAATAATCAATTATTACACTCAACAAACGCAACTAACCAACACATTTATGGCCATCAGCAGGTGGTGGTATTGAACTGCTGACCTTGTGGTTAGTAGGCCCATGTGTAGCCTGCTATGCTACAAGGGCTGCTCAATGAACTGATAGGCTGTTCTGATGTGATGCTCCATTTAAAGGATTTCTCCTCCGTTTTAGGAGCCCTGTGTGCAACGAGGGAGCCCTGGTGGCACAGTGGTTACACATTGGGCTGCTAACTGCAATCTTAGCAGTTTGAAACCCCAACCTATCCAAGGGAGAAAGATATTCCCATGAAGAAACCTAAAAGGGCAATTCTGCTCTGTGCTGTAGGGTTGTTGTGAGTTAGAATTGACTCAGTGGTGGTGAGTGAGTGTGTGAGTGAGGTACACGCCCTCCATATCCACACCTGCCTTCTCTGTTTCCTCTGGGTCTCAGGAGGTCAACTGCTATGGACCACTGAGCTCCCTTGCATCCAGGATCAGCCAATAGGAGAGGAGAGCCTGGCAAGAGAACAGGATATCTTGGCAACTATTGAGTTAAACTCTTACCGCTCACAGTTTCAGGGATGAGTTCAAAGAGATAGCTGGTTGGAGCTCTGTCTGGATTAAACCTGGGAGGAAACATCTGACTCTCTGACCTCAACTAGCTTCTAGGACATGGGTGATTAAACCAGGGAAGGACTTCAGTCAATCAGCTACCAGTGCTGGATTCTAACTGACCATCCCAGCCTCTGTAAAGGCCTAACAGCCTTGAGGACCGCAACAGTTTTCCA
>NW_022103926.1:3168578-3169663 GCF_000313985.2 Echinops telfairi
TGAGAGGAGACAGGAGCAAAGAAAATGAAGTCCTGCAAGGTAACCTATGGTTGACTCTGTTCACTCACGTTCATTGACACTGTCATGAAAGGTGTGACATTATCACTCCTAAGAGGCAAAATCAGAGGAGCCCCACAGTGGTGGCACAGTGGTTAAGTATTCGTCCCTGAACCCAAAAGTTGACATTTCAAACCCACCAGTTTTTCTGTGGGAGACCAAAGTAGCAGTCTGCTTCAGTACAGGATACAGCCTTGGGCTAGCTGTGGGGAGGTTCCACTCTGCCCTCTGGGGTCACTATGAGTTGGAACCTGACTGCACAAGAGTGGGCAGATGCAAAATCAAGAATTCCATCACTTATAAACCCAAGATGAACTTCAACCCAGGACAAGTGTGTACAAACTCAAGCTATCCACATTGACTACCAGTTTCCCCCACCTGGACCTCACGTAAGGAGTTAATATAGTTCAGTCACTTGGTTTACAAAATTAGCTCTTAGTAATTCAGGAAACGGGAAGCCTTCAAGACAGAGAACTGATAGACTAATCGGGTAACTCGGAACTGACCATTCAGCGTTGGTAATTTTCTAAACAGCAGCTACTCGAAACATCTAATTTCCTTTTTGGGAAAAAATTTTTGTAAAAAGATGTAGCATCCATACCACAGTGATGCCTGCACTGAAGGTACTCTTCGCTTCAGATGCGGAGACAGTATATAGTCATTCCACTTCAGGATGTTTATATTCAACAGCCAGAGGAATAATTACAGGATGTTCCATGTACAATTACAGCCTTTTTCAAACTCCAGAGTTTCGCTCACCCACGTGGCAAAGCTCTTCTCTCTTTATGGTCCCAGCCATATTCCCAGAATTCTCCACCAGCTACCAATTTCTCTCCAGCGTCTCCCTAGTTTATTCCGTTTATCAACTTCTTTGTTTTTGTTTTTTAATCGAATAAAAGAAGCATAAGACACTGTTGTTTTCTTCCCAAAGGCATGCCCTTAGTTCGAAGCTGCCAGTGAGAACAGTAAGTCTTTCTATTTGAAGGATTAGACCTGAGGCTCTCCTTCGCCAAAGGTCCTTTCCTTCT
>NW_022103926.1:3171687-3183976 GCF_000313985.2 Echinops telfairi
AGAATGATGAGGGCAATGAATGTACAAATGTGCTTTATACAATTAATGTATGTATGGATTGTGATAAGAGTTGTATGAGCCCCCAATAAAATGATTTAAAGAAAAAAAGAAGAAGGGCAGCAAAGACTAGAACCAGCCAGAGAGGGCTATACACTGCCCACATAAACTGAAAAAAACCACTGCCAGCCAGGTGATTCTCACTCATAATGACCCCTGGGAGTTTCCGAGACCGTCACTCTCTATAGGAATAGAAAGCCTCACCTTTCTCCTGTGGAGCAGCTGGTGGTTTTTAACTTCTGACCTTGTGGGGTTAGCAGCCCAACACAGAACCACTACACTACCAGGCACTACCCAAATAGCCCTGGACAAGTCTCCTCCAAACCTGGGAGGCTCTAGCCACAAAAAGAGGCTCAGTTATGCCCTTTCCAGATCAAACAGTCTAGCTTAGGCATAGCCCGTCTTTTCTTCACATCTATAGCAAAGGTTCTACAAGCAGTATAAATGAAAAGACAAAAATTGGTCACAATAGGCTCCTCCGAAGACTACAATTATTAAAATAAATAAGCAAATAGATAAATAACATCTCAGAGCAATTTTTAAAAAAGAACACAAGTATTTTAAAACTAGGGAGGTGATGAAAAATACATATTGTTAATCAGTTACCATGAAAAACTATGTTAATTATTACATAATTACCCACCCCCACAAAAAATTCTCCCCTTATAAAGATAATTATAGGGTGGGTAAAAACCACAAAATGAAAGTTGAAGGGTTTTCAGGGGAGTGGAAGGGAGATTTGTTTATTTTACAAAAGTAAGAACAGAGGAAACAGAGCCATTTTTCAAAATAAGAAACCTTCTTCAAAAGAAACCATTGGAAACGTCCATCACGTGAAACATCCTGCCTCCCTTCTTTGCGCAAAATTCCATCAAAGTTATTTTGAGTTTCTTGCTTTGATCAGATTTAGCTGCAAGTAATTATATTTAGTCATAGACATTTGATCTATAAGTAGAATCTACCAAAGGAATTACTGTAACTTCCATGAAATTGGCAAATAACAGTTTCACTGGATGTGATTCTAGAAGAGCCTTTTTCCCTGAAAAGAAAATGCAATAAACTCAACTTGGTGGAAGATACTTGCTTTCCGAATTAAAATCTCTCATGGGTATAGTTACCAAGTTACATTTGGAAAGAAGGATTACTGCTTAATAGCCTATTTCACAAATCAGTATTAATTACTCAAAAATCACCGTTAATTTGAGGACAAGCACAAGTTAAAGAGAGACTATGTCGTGTCTATCTACATAAGATAAGCAGGACAAACAATCCGAGGTGAAAACAACAGGACTGATGGTTGTGGGGAGTGGCATAGGAAAGGTGAAGCGGGGGAAGGAAGGGAGAAGCTAACAAACCCAAGGACAAGGGAACAAGTGATCTAAAACTGATGCCACTGAGGGTGTAGAACTCCTGGTGGAGTTTGATCAAGTGCAATGTAGCCGAGAGGAGAGGAATTACTGAGAGCTGAATGATGGTCAAACGTGATAGTGGGAAAGAAATAAAGTAAAAAGAAATGGAGGAAAGAACTAGGAAGCAAAGAACATTTATAGAGGTATAAATACAGGCATGTACATATGTAAATATATTTATATATAAGAACAGGGATATAGGTCTATGTACATATATTTATATGGTAAGTATTACGGTAGCAGACAGACATCGGGCCTCTACTCAAGTACTCCCTCAATGCAAGAACACTTTGTCCTAGTAACCTGGCATTCCGTGATGCTCACCTTCCCTACACAATCACTGAAGCCAAAATGGGAACATAAGCAAATGTGAAGATAGCTGATGGTGCCCGGCTATTAAAAGACAGAGCATCTGGGGCCTTAAAGGTTTGAAGATAAACAAGTGGCCATCTAGCAGGGCAGCCACAAAGCCCACATGGAAAAAGCATACCAGTCTTTGTGATCACCAGGTATCGGCAGAATCAGGTATCAGGCATCAGAAGACCCAAAATAAAAAATCATATTGATGTTAAGGAGATGGAGAGAAGTGGAGACCCAAAGCCCATCTGTAGACAACTGGACATCCCCTCACAGAAGGGTCACAAGGAAGTGACGAGCCAGCCAGGATGCAGAATAGCACAGATGAAGCATACAGCATTCCTCTAGTTCTTTAATGCTTCCCTCCACCACTATCATGACCCTAATTCTACCTTACAAATCAGCTAGACCAGAGCATGTACACCGGTACAGATAAGAGCTCTCAACACAGGGAACCCAGGACAGATAAACCCCTCAGGAACAATAATGGGAATGAGGATAAGGGGAAAGAGGGGGGAGAATGGAGGAACCAATCGCAATGATCTACATACAAAACTACACTCCTCCCACAGGGTTACGAACAACAGAAACATGGGCAAAGGGAGATAGCAGATGGTGTAAGATATGAAAATAATAATAATTTATATTTTATCAAAGGTTCGTGAAGGTGGGAAGGTGGGGAAGGAGGGAAACATGAAGAGCTGATGCCAAGGGCTCAAGTAGAAAGAAAATGTTTTGAAAAGGATGATGGCAATATATGTACAAATGTGCTTGACACAATCGATAGTTATAAGAACTGTAACAGCTCCCAATAAAATGACTTATCAAAATTAAAACAAAGAGACTGTGTCCTTCATCCCACAGAGATCGTGTAAATATTATCTGTATATTGAATGCTAGTCACTAAGCAGAATTAGAAGAGTAATCAGCCCCCTCATGATCATAAAATCGCATAAAACCCTGTTTGGGTGACCCAGGATGTAAATTTAGACACAGACAGGAGATGTTTCACTGGAGAGCAATACGGGGAGCACTTGGGAAGGAGTTCTCAGGCCTGACCTAGTTGTGACCCTTTCCCCTTTACTAGCTGTTTGGTTAAGTTCATCCCTTACCTTCTCTGAGTCTCAGTTTTCTCGCTGGATAAAGGACACAAAGATTTGGGCAACAAATGAGACATTGAATACATTCTGTGTAAAGTACAAAGAGACAATCAAATATTGTTAAGGTCAGTATTTCAGTGGTGCTTCCAGACGAAGAGAGAGTAGGAAAAAGGACTGGCAATCTATTTCTGAAAATCAGTCACACAAGTGATCACAGAACTGGAGAGCATTTTGTTCTGTTGGGCATGGGATCACAATGCCTCAAAGGCCAGCCTGAAGGTCACTAACAGCAGTGACGTACTTAAAAGATGTTAAAAGAAGGAAACCAGACCCTAGCAAACAGTAGTTAGGTATGGTCACTTCAGTTTGTGATGACTCACTGCCATCGAGTCGATGCCAACTCAAAGCAACCCGACAGAGCAGGGTACAACTGCCCCTGTGAGTTTCTGAGATTGTACCTCTTTGTGGGAGCAGAAAGACTCCTTTTTCTTCCAAGGAACAGTTGGTGGGTTTGAACTACTGGTTAGCAGCCCAACACATAGAACCACTACACCACCAGAGCTGATTGAAGTTTATATTAGATACATTCATTAAACCCGAACTGTGTGGCATACATGTTAAGCAGTTGAGCTCTGGTGGCACTGTAGGGTGAGTGCTAAAACTGCTAACCTCAAGGTGGGTAGTTCAAACTGCTCCAGGGGAGAAAGATGAGGCTGGCTGTTCCAGTAAAGATTTACAACCTTGGAAATCAACTTGATGGCATGGGTTTGGGTCAGGTATTCTGGGGTCCCATACAACAAAGGATTAATTTTTTTAAATGTTTTTAAATAAGTATCAAAATGATTAGATCATTTTCAAATAACCCAAAAGCACCAAATTACTACCCCCCAAAAAAATTGTTTTAAGGAAGCCTGTTTCTGCCATTGAGTCAGGCCCCACCCATGCTGCTATTCAGTCTTGCCCCATCTCCAAGTCTCCCCTGTCAGACATGGATGGTGAATGGCCTGGTATGGTACCTGGGTCCCTCACATGGAAGGTCAGAATTCTACCACGGAACCACCACTGCCCCCTACAAGAATACCTGGCACCCAACAAAACAAGACTTACTACGCATGGTATCCAATCAAAAGTATATCAGCCATACAAATAAACAGGAAATGCAACCTGTAACAAGGAAAAGAACAATAAAATAAAGAAATAGTACAGAACAGAAGAAAACACGAGCTATACTACTCATAAAAATGCAATGTCTCAGGTTCCTGTGAGTGCTTTTCTTTTGTTTTGTTAATTACTTGGTTGAGATTGACAGCATATTTGAAATGGAAGAAGAAAAGTTTAGAAAATTGGAAGACATAAATATTGAAGATGTAACAGTGTTTCAACAGTATCAGTGAGCTGTGAACAACCAAGAAGTCAAGTATATTTGTAATTGGAAGTCCTCAAAGAAAGGAGATAAAAAAGAAGAGGTACAACATAAGGAAATAAGAACTGAGCAATATACAGATTTAATGAAAACTGTAACTTCGGGCTCATGGAATACCATGGACAGAAATTTTTTTTTCCCAGAAAACTTTTTTTTTTAATGAGAAGATACCAAGGTACATGACTGATTTTTCTACATACAATATTAAAAAAAAAATTCTTAAAAGGCAGCCAGAGAGGTAAACATATTACAGACAAAAATAAGAATGACAGCAAACTTCTCATTGGACACAATGCAATGAGTGGGGTAATGTCTTTAAATTATTAAAGTTTCTAGACTTAGTGAAAGCCTTTTAAACATGAGAGCTAACTACAGCCATTTCAGACACTCATTGTGAGCAGACATGCACTGAAAGAATGCAACAAGAAAGATGAACAGAGAATAGTAACAATCACCACCACTACCCCCACAACAGGCAATACTGAAGGAGACTAACCGATGACAATGTAGTGCACCCAGAGAGCCTGGAGGGCATCCTGGGTCAGAGTTGGGACATCAGCAGTAACCAGCACTTCTAGTATTAAATAGCATTGTGATTTCTTGGTGTTGATCATTATTCTATGCTTATTCACAATGCTAACATTAGAGAAAGCTAAGCAAAATGTATATAGAAAGTTTTTGTGCCATTTTTGCAACTTTTCTAAATATGCAAGATAAAGTATTAAAGGAAAAAGGAAGAGAGCAGACTTAGCCATACTATGTCCAACAAGAGCTATAAGCTCCACTATTAATGTAGTAAATTCCAAGACAAACACATTTTAGATGTAATTCAGAGGAAACAAAATCAGTTTTGTTTTGTTGATCTGCTTATTCTCACTGAGCAGAAAACTATTAAGTTCATCCAACAATGCAGAAACAGCATAAAATCATGGTCTACAGGTAACAAAATGAAAATCAGGTTGTGGCACGCAACAGTAAACACAAGAGCAAACCAAAACAAACATAATCTAACAAATGCAGGGAACTGGATATTTTAAGAAATGAAAGAATAAGCACTATGCTAATAAAGAACTGACTTGTGTAATTCTGTGTGTTTAATACAAAAACTCACCACCAACTCAATTTCAACTCACCCCAACCCTATGCGTCACTTATAACCAATTCTTTCTGCTCGAGAGTAGTAAGTTTTTGCATGCTCCTGCCACCCTCACTTTGTTGTAACAACTGTGTCACTCCACCTATTCAAGGGTCTTTCTCGATGCCGGACCCTCTCCTGCACCAAGTATAATGGCCTATGCTAGAGACTGGAACCCCTTAATAACATGTCCAAAATAAGTGTGACAAAGTCTTGCCATTCTTGCTTCGAAGGACTTATCCTGGCTGCACTTCTTCCAAAACAGAATTACTTGTTCTTTACTCTGATAATTGAAAGGATCGATTCCTTTTGGGTCGTCCTTCTACATTGTGCATATTTTTCATAAACGAGAGGTTACTGAAAATACCATGACTGGCGTAAGGCACACCTTAGTCCTCAAAATGACATCCTTCCTTTTTAACACTCCAAAGAAGTCTTGGGCAGCAGATGTGCTCCTTGTAAAACATCGTTGCATTTCTTGACTGCTGCTCCCATGAAGGTTGTGGATCTAAGTATGACGAAATCCTTGACGATTTCAATCTTTTTTGTTGTTGCTGCTTATAGTCCAGCTATGAAGGCTGGGGTTTGTTTGTTTGTTTGTTTCATGTTGAGTTGTAATCCATACTGAAGGCCGCAGTCTTTTGTCTTCATCGCTAAGTGCTTCAAGTCTTCACTTCCAGCAAGCAGATGTGCCATCTGTTTCGTCATGCAGCCCAACCTCTTGGATTATTTGCTCAGGATACAAAGTGAATAAAGGTGATGAAAGGAAATGATCCAGATGCACACTTTCCCTGAAATGAAATTACACGGTTTCCCCCTTGTTCTTCTCAAGCCTCTTAGTATAGGTACAGGTTCCACATGAGAACAATGATGTGTTTTGGAATTCCTGTTCTTCACAATGTTATTCGTAATTTGTTCTGATCCACACAGACTTTGCATAGTAAAACACACACACACACACACACACACACACACACACACACACACATCTTTCTGGCATACTCTGATTTGAGTCAAGATCCAGCTGACTCAACGATGTCTGTAACGATATCCCTCATTCCACATCCTTTTCTGAAAACAGCTTGGATTTCTTGAAGTTCCCTGTCTGTGACCATTTTTTAATTCTCTTCAAGAAAAACATTAAGTTTCTGGATAACTTTCATGAAAAAGAAAGCAAAGCACAACACGTATTTCCCCCTACTGTTCCTGTCCATGAGCTCTAGATATTAAATACTCAACCTTCTTACTCAATTCAATCTAGAGTGGTAAGTTCAAGGAGTAGAAAAAGCTTGAAGCTAATATTTACTGATAATGTACTTTATGTTAGGAGCTATTTTAAATACTCATACATGGATTATCTGATAGTCCATTTAATGCAACAATTCTCTGAAGAAGATACTATTAGCCTCATTGATGTAGATGAATGCTTCAGCACTGGCTCGTCTACTCTATTAAGAACATTTACACAAATCGCAATTTTTCTGGATCTTCAACAATCATTGCTCTTAAAATGGTCCCTCCCAGAATTTGTTTCATGCTGTCTTCCCTGGCCTGCTATGAACTCTTACAAGATAGAACCTATTTGCAGTTTTGAAACCAGTATTGAGGGAGGAGGCTGAACAAGAGAAACTAACCCCTGGGTCTTGCACAGGTTGATCATCCCATCATCCAAAAATGGAGTGAGAGACCCAGGGGAAGGAGCAGGCTAATGAGGAAGTTGGGGTCTGGCCCCAACTCTACAGATCAGCTTCATGGTTTGAGGCAAACTCACAAATCTCATTCTACCATTTCTATCCAGTCCAACAGGAATGATACTCTCTCTCCATTGTGGTTCAGCAGATTGTGGGGAGGAATGAACAAGTCTATCTTTTAAGTTTATTGCCAAGCTGGAAGGTTTAAAAAAAAAAAAAAAGTGTGAAGCTCCTGGTACAAGATCAGTTTCCTCCCTTTCACCCCCAGTATTTGGGGGTGGAACGGCCTCACTGGTGATGGTGCCTTCCTGTCTGCTGCATTTCAGTAACCTGGAATTTTCCCTCTGATGGTATTTTTTTGTGGTATCCTACAAATGTTAATAGAAGGAGTGATTCATCATGTAAACGAAAATCACTACTTGCAAGTAAATGCAAGCTGCAAATTACAAGGAGAACAGAGGTTTTAAAATGTACTTAAAAATAATAAAAACTCAAGTGAAGTCACTTAATCCAGTATTTTATTGGAAATTGGACCCATTCCAATTCTCTTAAGGGTACCACAGTTTGGTAGCCAGATGTTAATACTGTCCCACTGCCAAAGAAAACGGCAAGATTTAACAGCTGTTTTTTCCTTTAAAAATGATGTTCTCTTTATATTTCTGCAACACATTGCCATGATATACATCAATTGATCAGATTCAGGGCTCAGCATCCCAGAACATACTTCTGGAAGATCTGAGGCTCACAGGCAGAAGGCACTGGAAGAGAAAGTGTCTTGTCTTTGTTGTAGGGCGAGAGGGTAATACCATCACCAGTAGAGAGCCTGCCCATCATCCCAATTTACAGCAAAAGGACAAGCATTGTGGAAGCAATCCTGAGCCAAAAGCAGAACTTAATTATCCCATTGTAACTAGCAGCATGAGGCTCATTACAGGATAGGCACAGAGGCCATGAAGGAGCATGCCTGCTGGTATGAGCCAGGCTATCAAAAGAAAGCAAGTCAACCAGGGTCCAAACCAGCCAATGACAATGCAAAGCAAATTCTCGGCATTCCTCCCCAGGATCCAAATATGAATATAGTAATCTACTGTGTCACAGTAGCAATTATGACAACTACGCGAAGGCATTTTATTATTTTATTACTTGCCATTAGACTTGACCAAGGCTCAAGCCAGGCTCTTCACAGTATCATCAGCTAGGTGTTCCTTCAACCTCACAGTCGTTTCTGACATACATGCAGCATAGCAAATAGAATGTTCACCTTGTGCCATCCTCAAAGTGTAGATAACAATGAGATTTAATTCTTTGACAGGAGTATCTATGGACTTGACCTTTGGTGGCTCTTTCTGAGTTCATCCAATACCTGGTGCAAGGAAATAATCTGGACAGCACAGCAGACAAACCCACATCCTACGCAATATCCGATCCCGCAGACGTCAGGGCTAAGAGGTTAAGAGGGATCTCTCACAATGATACAGGGAAAATTAAGCAGAAAGGTGTCATTGTAAGTGTCTGTACTCCTGATAATCAACTGCCAGTGAGTTAATTTAAACTCAGAGTGATCCTAGAGACCACAGAAATGCCCCACCGGATTTTCAAGGCTATGACAGTTAGGGGAGCAAATTTCCAGGCCTTTCTCCAATGGAGCAGTTGTGGGTTCAAACCACTGACCCTTCACTTCAGTCAGCAGCTGAGCACTTTACGGATTGTGTCATCAGGGCTCCTTTGCCCTTAATAACAGAAGCTCAAAATATAGAAAGTTATCTAGTCTTACTGTCACTACTTCATCTCCTAGTCTCTTGATGCCTCTCTAAGCAAGACCAGCAATGACCTCCAGTGATATAAAAACAATGGTCAAGTCTCTCTCGTCTGACTAGACCTTTCACTTCCTCTGCCCCTGGAATGTTTCTTTGTTGGCTTCAAGAACTCCGTTCTTCTAAATCACGGACCTTTCCCTTTTTCGGTTTCCCTGCCTGGTTCCTAACCCTATCTTCCCAAATCCTAAATATGAGGGGAACCTAACACTTGATTTTTTTTCTCTCTTATGGAAGAAAGATGAAGTTTCTACTCTGGTAAGAAGTTAGGCCCAGAAACCCACAGGGACAGTTCTACCCTAAAGGGTAGGGTATGATTTGGAACTGACCCAACAGCAGTGAATTTTTCACTTTTATGCCTATTGCTTTATTCATTCGTTTTCTTTGATGAAAATTATATTGTTGAGTTTGAGACACTTTTGTTTCACCCAAATATTTTTAAATGATTAATCCTACCCAACTAACCAACCTCACTGCCATTGAGTTGATTCTGACTGGTGTAATGGTTACATGTTGGGTGATTAACTGCAAGGTTAGCTGTTTGAAGCCACCAGTCGCTCCAAGGGAGAAAGATGAGTCTTTCTGCTCCCGTAAGGAGTTATACTCCTAGAAACCCACAGGGGCAGTTCTACCCTGTCCTACAGGGTTGCTATGAGTGACTCTACAGGACAGAATAAAATTGCCCCATGGAGTTCGATGGCTGTCAATCTTGATGGAAGCAGACTGCCTCATCTTTCTCCCCCAGAATTGGTGGTGTATTCAAACTGCTAATGTATGGGTTAGCGGTTGAGCGCTAACCATTATGACACCAGGGATCCTCACCTACAGTAGTGATGTGTTCATTCCAAGTTATTCACATCTGCTCACCCGCTTCCACCTTCAGTTTGCCATTCCAGGGTAACTGGCCATAGTTTAACCTATTACTCCCATACTTGTTAATTCTTTTGAATTCCAAATGTGTATTCACATTTCATCTGGATGATTAATAAATACTCCAAACTACTAATTCTACTAATTACTACTAATTCCAGCTCCTTTCTCCTCAAAACCCTTGTGGTAGTTACACAATTTCATGTGAACTTGATAAATAAAAGGGTGGAGTTTAGCCTGTAGGTCAGGTCACAGACTGGTGATCTCTCCTTGTGGGTGTGGCCTTCTCATGAGGATTCTGGGACTTCCTCTCTTCCTCCCCAGAGGAGGGACACATACACTCTGCTTTTCCTTCCTGTTGATAAGCCACATGGAGCCACGCTGGTGGCAGCCAGAACCACGGAGATGTTTCCATCACAACTGTATCCACAAGGCTTTCCACCCACTAGCTTGTGATCTTTCTGCACTCAGCATCACTGCATGTGCTGTGTGAGTCTGAAGAGGAATTTATGGACTAGTATTGGACATATGAGCTAATAGCAGACCTTTGGACTTAATTTGGACTGGGCTAGGATGGTTTCTTAATATACAATTGTTCTTTGATATAAAGCTCTCTCTTACACACATGAATGTCTCTGGATTTGCTTCTCTCATCTATCCAGACTAACACAACCCTCTACAGTCATCCTAGCCCCAATTGTTCTAATATCCCATCTTCAGCAAATCCAGTTAGGCTACTTACCAAAAAAAGAAGAAAATCCAGAATTCAACCATTTCTCACTACCCACTTTGGCCCAACCCATAATTTTCTCTTGCCTTCCGGCTGGCCTCCTGGATCTACTCTGGTACTCCTCGAGTGTATTTCCTCGGCAGCTACAATAATCATTTTAAAGCACTATTCTGATCATGTCACGACTTTGCTCGTTGCAGTTCTTTCCATGGCCGCTAAGAGCCTAACCATCATCTGCCCACCTCCCAACAATCTCACCAACCTCATCCATCATTACGCCCATCACTCACTCCGGTCAGCCACACTCTTCTTGCTATTTATTCTGTGAGCATATGCAAGGACTTCTACCTTCCGACTCGAAAGTCACATGACTCCCATACTTCCTTCAAATCTCTGCTCAGACATCACGTCATCGACTCCCTTCATGGTTTCCCCCAAATGAAACTGCATCGCATCACCTTCACCATGCTTGTACCACTCCCCTTATCTGCTTTATTTTCTGCTTAGGACTGTTCACCGTTGTCCACATACAATGTTACAATGAAACCTGTTGGAGCAGAACGGGACACAACTGCTTGGTTTTTTCAGGTCTTTCAAGTTCTATGACTTTTGCCAGGCCTTTCTTACTCTATTTAATGAGATATGCAGCAATTTTTGTTCTCATGCAGTTTTCAACCCTACATGGGGGCCAGCTGTTGCATCTTTTACTCTATAGACATATGGTCTCCTTCTTCAGGCCGGAATAATAAGGGGGCTCAAAAAGTTCGTGGAAAGGTGAAGTTAGGGATAATGGAGTTTTCCCAAGAACTTCTGAAGCCCCCCTCATGGAAACTCCAAAGAAGCAGAGATTTTGTTTAGTCCAGTGCTGAATCGCCATTGCCTAGAACAGGATTAGGTATATAGTAAGGGATCGTTACATATTTAACGACAAAAGCACTCTCTCTGTTAACTGGCTATCTTCACGACTTCTCTCCCATGCCATTCACATCCCATCCATATCTAAGTTCTTTCAAGTCCACATCAGTAACATCATTCGAGTCCCATGAAACAAAGGAGCCCTGGTGGCACAGTGGGTACGCAATGGGCTGTTAACAAGAAAGTCGGCAGTTCCAGCCATCCCATTGCTCTGCAAGAGAAAGGATGAGGCCATCTGCTCTGTAAAGATGACAGCCTTGGTCACCCAGGGGGGCAGTTCTACTCTGTTCTGTAGGAGCTGTCTGGGATGGAATTGACTCAATGTTCAAGGGAATGGAATTTTTATTTGCAAATCACTCTGAAAGCTCATTTCCCTATCATTTATCTTCTGTAACAGGCTTAAGACTGCTCTGTCATCTAATCTCTTGTCTAATGCACTTTCTAAACTGGAAAAAGGGCAGACTTTAAAAATAAATGAGAACAGAGTTTTCATAAGCATATTACCAGATATGTAACCTTGAGCAAATCACTGAAAATACTTATACCTTGAGGGTACGTGTTTGTAAGTAGAGCTATATATACTGTCTATGCTTCCAGATTATTCTGAGGAGTTAATGAAACACAAGTGTGTGTCGCCAACACCTGTTGTTGTTGTTGTTAGGTGCCATGGGGTCACCTCAGACTCATAGAGGCCGATGTACTTCACAATAGACCAATGCCTAGTCCTGCATCGGCTGCACAATGTGATGCCGCAGCAACTGTGTCATTCTATCAAGTTAAGGGTCTTT
>NW_022103926.1:3184481-3221936 GCF_000313985.2 Echinops telfairi
CTGGTCCTGTAGGGATCATCCGCCCTGGATTCCTTGTGTTTCCAGTTCCTATCTGTACCAGTGTACATCCTCTGGTCTACTGGCTGTACCTTCTTATTCTCATTGTTGCTGTATTTTGCTTGCTCTTCTGGAAATCTAGGGCTCTTTCAATATTTTTTGTCAATCCTATGTGACATGTGAAAGTTGAACATTAAATAAGAAAGACCAAAGAAGGATTAATGCATTTGAATTGTGGTGCTGGAGAATAATATTGCAAGTACCACTGACTGTATTGGAGGAAGTATAGCCTGGGTGCTCCTTAGAGGCAAGGATGGCAAGACAATGCCTTGCATACTTCAGACATATTGTCAGGAGAGATGAGTGCCTGGTGAAGGGCATCATGCTTGGTAACGTGGAGGGGCAGCACAAAAAAGGAAAGTCCTCAACGGGATAAATTGACAGGCTGCTTCAACAGTGGGCTCGGGTACAGGAATGACTGTGAGGATGGCACAAGACCGTGCAGCATTTCTTTCTGTTGTGCATAAGGTTGTTATGGGTTGGAACTGACTAGATGTAACAACAATAATGACAGATTAAACTCCCTTTCTCATCACCAAATCCTGGGGCTCCTAAGACCCTTCAGATTCCTCATAAGGAGACCTTATGCTCTGCTGAGGTTTCCAGCCATCACACCAAAATCACCACCTACGTGAACCTTCTGGACAATGCACTGAGAAGCTGAGACAAATGGGGGGCAATTTTCTATTCACTTTCACAGCCACTTGGGCTGTAGCCCAATTTCTATAACAAGGGTGATCTTTGGCTTTGTTCTCCTGAAACCTGGAGTACGTAGAATACACAGCATCTTAATAATGTATGAATTTCAGCCTTTAGGATATTACGTTGCCCCCATCTACTCGGTATTTTGTCTCTCTCTTCCTCAGAAGAGTCAGAAACCCCTTGGAGCTGTAACCCTGTGCTGCCGACTGGACCAGTCTAAGCGATCTACTTATTGTCAACAAGATAAATAAGCAGCATGCATCGTAAGTGAAAGTCCCCACACTTTCATCTTTAATTTCAGCTCCCAGGTGGGGTTTCCAGTGAAAACATGGGAAGAAACACATTGTACTGTGTCCCCAATCAGCAGGACACTGATCCTTGGGTCTAATTTAGAGATGTGTCTGAAAGGAGCCCCAGTGGCATAGCAGGTTACAAATTGGGCTGTTCATCGCAAGGTCAGCAGTTCAAAATCACCAGCTGCTCTGTGGGAGAAATGATGAAGCTCTCTGCTAAAGAGCTGCAGCCTCGGAAAACCACAGGGACAGATCTACCCCGTCCTATAGGGTAGCGGTGAGTCCGACTCGACTTAGAGCAGTGAGTTCGGTTTGGGGTTTTAGCTTCCCAAACAAACCTTAGAGTTGTGAGCATTATCGGCAAGTTGTGTGACCACTGTGATGAACTATCAAAACCCACAGAGATAGAGAGAGCGCAGTGAGAGGGGTGCTTGATGTCCAAACGGGTAAAAAAGGCTGAGGGGTGGAAGCATGTCTGACCTTCACTTCCTAGCAACGGACTTTGGGCGGATGCTAGTGGGGCTTCTCCTCCTCCCGTTAGAGGTTAGTGGAGACCAGACATCACCCCATGCCATTGTCACACATGCACATGTGCGTATTTTCATGACAACAGGATTTGTTTAACACACATAAATTTAAAAAGAAAACCAACTAAATCTCTCTCTTCTCCCTCCCTTTCTTTGTGAGACATGAAGTTACAGATTCAGAAAGCGTCTTCCTTTATAAACAGCAAGCACTCCCATACCTGTGGTTATTGAATATTTCTATAAGAACCCTGTGCAAACAATCCCCATACCAGAGCTATCTGATCCCTGGCAAATGCTGCTTAACCAAATTAGTCACACAACACAGAACAAAAATTCAAAGAAATGTAGTGTTTTCAAGGGTCATACTCCCATGGCCTACTCACCATTTGGATATGAACTAGGACTTATCTGTCACCCAAACAGGCAGAATCAGGGATGACACTGATTTTACACAGAAGCCCTTAGAATCCGGCAAGTAACCATTACAGAGGCTTCAGACAAATAATAAAGTACCTGTACACTCTGCTTTTGGGCCCAGGAATTCTAAAATACCGAACCCAAAGGTCTTTGAAAGTGTTTTAAAGATCAGATAGTCCCACTACTTCATTTCTACAATAGAAAATTATGTCCCAGAGTGAGGAAGTGACTGATCTAAGGTCACAAGGATAGAATGGCGGGTCTGTTTCTTAAGTATCAGAACGCCTCATCTCACAGCTTAAGAAAATGATTCTAAATCACATTTTGAAATAAATAAAAGCAAATTACCACCAGGGACTTTTTTCAGGTTGCCCAAATGAATGTGTTACTTTAGCAACTGTACTTGTTCCTTGCTCTATATTTGTAACTCTAAGGTGACATTTCCCTGCCACACCAACAAATGTTAGCTGCCTTTTCCAACTATAAGGAGCCCGGGTAGTGCTGTGGGTTAAGTGTTGGACACAGGTTGTTGGTTCAAATTCAAGAGCTGCTGCCAGGGAGAAGGATGAGGCTGTCTATTCCAGTAAAGACTTATAGTCTCAGAAATCCTAAGGGGGCAGTTCTACTTTGTCCTATATAGGGACATTAAGGTTAGAATCAACTCGATGACAAAGGAGTTGGGTTTCCAAGTGATGGAACGTGCTCAGAAATATATGCGCTACATTATAGTGGTTACATATTTTGCTGCGATCTGCAGTCTGCAGTTCAAAACCACCAGCAGCTCCTCAGAAGAAAGACTGGGTTTTCTACTCCCGTAAATAGGGTCTCAGAAAACCCACAGAGGGTTGCTAAGAGTCAACATGGATTTGATAGCAATGAGTTTGTTCGTTTTTATCTATTTATTTAGAAGAGCCATGGTGGTGATGTCAGGTTGGACTGCTAACCACAAGGTCAGTGGTTCAAACCCACCAGTTACTCTGCGGGAGAAAGATGAGGCTATCTACTCCTGTCAAGATTTACAGTCCCAGAAACCATCTACAGGGTTGCTATGAGTTAGAACAGACTCGATGGCAGTGGGTTTTACCTTCATACAAGTAGAACCACTAGGGAGTCAGATTCACTGGTAAGAAAACAACTACTGGTAACACTGACTCTGAACCTCTGTACCAGGAACTAATTAATAAGTGCTTTCCCTTTCTTCCCTGGTGTGTTCTTACTAACCCTAGGCACGAGATGCACTACCACTGCTCACCATTCCAAGGAGCAGAGAGAGGCACAGGGAGACTAGTCAGAGACTGAGCTGGAACTAGTTCTTGGGTAGCCTGACTTCAGAGAGTCTCCTTCTTAACCAGTAGAGGAGGAAGCCTCAGAAAGTTCCTGGAAATTCCCTGCTATCTTTCTGGGAACTTTTTGTAGCTCCCTCACACCACTCCACAGAGGGTATCTGAAAGGAAACCAGGTGTTCGTTCAGAAAGAAAACGGGTGCTACTTTTGGATGCACTGGAGGTTGGAGGATTAACCAGACAACACTTTATCTCACAGCAGGATGGCCTTTTCAAACGCCATGATCCATATCCTACACTCGGAACACAAAGGAATGGTGGCTCAGAGAAGCCTGGGGGTCAATACTACTTCCTTCTGCTCATGGCCAGACACAGCAACGCTAGTTCTGGATCAAGAACAACACAGAGGGGAATCTGAATTTCGAAGGAGTGACACATCAAACAACAACAAAATAAACGCACTGCCATCGGGTCCATTCCGACTCATAGTGGCTCTACAGCTCCTGGTAAAACTGCCTCTGTGGGTTTCCGAGGCTGTAACTCTTTACAGGAGTAGAAAGCCTCATCTTTCTCCTGTGGAGCAGCTGGTGGTTTCAATCTGCTGACCTTGCTGTTAGCAGCCCAACGTTTAACCCACTAAAACACCCAGGCTTCCCAGAAAGAGCCAAGCCAGTTTGGCGAATCCACATTCCACAAGCAGGTGGGAGCGCTCTCACGTACTCCAAGAAAGCCTGCGCTTTTTTCCGCCTTGGAAAGTGTTGGAGATGCTTCTCAGGTATTGACTGGCTCTAAGCTGCTAGGCTCCCTCGGAGGCTAGGCAGGGCAGTAAGAGCAGTCTGCCCAAGGGCTGTGTGACACTGGCTGTACAGGCTGTGAGGCTGAGCTCGCAGCGTGTGGCTGCCAGTGTTAAACAAAGCCCACGGCTGCAGCGAGATCATTTCCTCCCCCATCCCTCTTTTTAATGAAGCCACAAATTCAGTGGAGTCTGGAGATTTAAATTCTAATCATTTTCCCTTTGCCCTTTAACATGGGTGCTCCCAGGGGGACCTTTACTTCCCAGCATTACTATCGGAGGCCCCTGAATCAATAACCGACTCCAAAAGGCAGAGACGCCAAGTAAAGACGGGCTTCTCCCTCCGCCCCACCCCCCAGCCCTCACCCCCTGCTCCAATTAAAGAAAATGAAATCTATAAGGCTGGGGAAGAGCTTTCAGTAGATGCGCTCCAATTATAAAAGCCACTCGGAACATCTCAAGCCAGACTAAACAACACACTGCCCTCGTTCAGCACACAGCGGTCACGCGATGAGCCAGCTGACTGTGTATAGGGAGGACTTCTTTGGGGAAGGGAGCAGGGGCTTTTGTCCCTGGCCCCACCCAAGCCCACTAACAGTAGAAGAGACCCTCCAGGTTGCCACTGGGTCTCTGTGTCAGGGTTTTCTCTTAAACCAACCCAAGGCCACCAACAGACATGCCCAGCTCACAATTCAATGGAATGAGCATTGATTGAAGCCCTGTAATATCCAGTTCATCGAGCTGCCTTACTGGGGACACAGTAAAGAAAGAAATCTAGTACCTGGCCCCAATAATCTCTAGCAACAATCTCGGTCTAATAAGGCAGAGAGAATGGGAACAAACAGAAATCTAGCAGCAAATCCTTGTATTTCTAAAGCCCTGACTTCTATAAATACCTCTGTGTCTCACTGACCCTCTTGGAGTCCTGAGGTGAGTAAGATAGTTACTGCTGAGCTCTGATGCTCGAAAGCACAGGGCTCATCGTGCCACGACTGAGAGGTCACAGGAGTAGTACGCGTGCGGGAGTGGGAGGGAGAGATAGACAGACAGATCATAATGTCATTTCCTCGTTAGCTGACGAGAGCACACTAGAAAGCCAAAGCTAAGGAAAGACAGGGAGATAAAGTGTGTGTGATGACACCACACTGCTGTTTCTTAAGCAGGGAAGGCACAGCCAGGCTGAGATCAGCTCTAACCTAACAGCGAACACTGCTGCGAGGGTGACCACAGGGACAAGCTATGAACCAAGAGAGCTCACACAGGTGCCTCGGCTACATGATGCTCAGAGCTTACCCTGCTGGGTGACAGCTGCTTTGTTTAGTGCTCTCTGAGCCTCTTCTGCCCTTGACTCACAAGTCACCCAAATGCCATTTTTGGACAATGTGCTGCAGACAGAAAGAGCAGAGACACAGGTGCCCGAGGGCACAGAGCTGGACACACCGCTCTCGCACCTCACCGATGCTTCTTCACAAGACTGAGAAGACCGCAAAGGACAGCCATGTCATGGGGCTCATTCTGAGCTGGAAAGCCTCCCTCATCAGTCCAGGAGCGCCCAGCCCAGTCCTAGAATCCCCATGGCCTCTTCAGGTGTGAACCCAATCAGGTCTGAGCATAACCAGGGCACCTATGCCAGACAGGCTGCCCTAGGAGCTGGGGCTGACTCCATCTGTGTACTCTGGCCTAACTGGCTCTGGAAACATGAAAGAGGTGCAGTACAGACCCAGGCAGACCAGGCCGGGGTCCCCTCCCCATGCCAAAGCATGAGGCTCTGAGAAGTGCCTGAAATAAAAATATTTCCTAGAAAGTGGATTATCGCACATGCATCAGGGCTAAGATGTAACACCTTAGCATTTGATCTCCCTTTTGACCCATTTTAAAGTAATTTTTTAAATTTTATTTAAATTTAATATTTTCTACTTTCTTTTCGATTATAGGTTTTCCTCTATTTTATTTTGTTATTATTGTTGATTGTTTTGTTGGGGTTTTTTTTTTGGGGGGGGGCAGGGGTTACATGTTTTTCTGTCTATGAAATCCAGAATAGGTAAATCTATAGAGAAACAACTAGATTAATGGTTTCTTGAGGTTTTCTTTTTTTAAACTTTATTTATTTTTAATCGTTTTATTAGGGGCTCATACAACTCTTATCACGATCCATACATAGAGAGAAATGGAGAGCTAATAGCAAGGAGAGAAGAAACAAGAAGAAAATGTTCTAAAATTGACTGGTGATGATTGTACAATTCTTGTTGATATCACTTAACTATTGAATTGTATATGTGGATTATGTGACAATAAAATTGTTTTAAAAATTAAAAACGAATATACCCTAAGACCTCTGGCTGTAACAATGGGCTCAAATATCGGGGTGATTCTGGGGCTGGCACAGGCGCCCGCAGTGTTTGGTTCTGTTGTGCATAGCAGCCGCCTCGACAGCACCTGATGATAACCACAACAAGATCTATGGAGCCCAAAGGGTTACAGCAGCCTGCTGGGTGTGCTCAGGAGGAGGGAGGGGGGCACGCAGCACAAGTGTGGGCTGGAGGAGGTGAATCTATCCTGCCTTTAGTCGCCCTCGGCTCCCAGCAGCCTTCCCCTCGGTGAACCATCGCCTACAGAGGATGGTTCCAGTCTATAAAATGTGACTTTTTCCCTAAACAAATGGCCCCTAAATGCAAGCCAAGTATGTCTGGGACTCAACCAGAGAAATGTTGCTTTGTTTTAAGACTGGAGAGAAAATCGGCTGCTGTGAATTTATTGGTCTTTCACGTGGAATTTCTAGAGGGATTTTTCCCCCCAGGGTAATTTTCCCTCTTCTGTTTTTCAGCTTACTTTGGGATCAACTCCACAAATAAGACGCAGCTTCCTGGTCATGTTTTTCTCAGGATACGTATGACTCTCCTCCTCATTCCCTCTTGTTCTCTGCCATGATCCCATCCCTGATGACCAGTTTATTACTCCATGTGTTGAGCTGCTAACCACAAGGTCTAGTAGTTCGAAACTACCAACAGCTCCTCGGGATAAAGAATCACACTCTTGGAATCCCACAGGGCAGTTCTACCCTGTCCTGTGAGTCAGAATCAACTCAAGGACAGTAAGTTTGGTTCGGGTTTGTCATGGAAGCAGCAGCCAAGAAATCAAATGACACATTGTGCTGGGTGAATCTGCTGCACAAGACCTCTTGACGGTGTTAAAAAGCAAGGATGATGTTTTGGGGAATAATTAAAGATAGCAGCTATGGTATCTTGAATTGCCACATATGCATGTGAAAGTTGGACAATGAATAAAAAGATTAGAAGAGAATCGATGCATCTGAATTATGGTGTTGTCAAAGGATATTCAAAGTACTATGGACTGCCAAAAGACCAAACAAGCATGCCTGGGAAGAAGTATGGCCAGAATATTCCTTACAAGCAAGAGTGGTGAGATTATGGTCTTACGTACTTTGGACATGTTATCAGAAGACCAGTCCTGGGAGAAGGACAGCATACTTGATAAAGTCGAGAGGCAGCAAAAAAGAAGGCAGCCTTTGACAAGATGGACCGAGACAGTGGCTGCAACCGTAAGTGCGACATAAGAACAATTGTGAGGATGGCGTAGGACCAGGAGGTGTTTCCTTCTGTTGTGCACCCGGTTCCTAGGAGTTGAAATGGACTAGGTGGCCCCTAAAAGCAGCAACAATAGCCCTCACCCTGCTCCGGTTTAAAGATGCAAACACTGCAATAGCTGGTTGAGATAGAAAGTGATTTTTAAGATTTAAATATAGTCCAGAGAGCCCTCAAACTGTTTTTCCCTCTTTCTAACTTTTGTAAACTGACAAAGAGAATCCATTGCATTGCTGATGATCCTCATATCTGATGCACTTCACTCTATCAGACTTTCTTACTTTCCAGCCAACTGTCTTCTGTCAGCCTTTGTTTGAGATTTCTTAACTCCTGGGGATGTCTGCCAAACTCTTCATACCATCAATTCTGCATTCTCTCTGAAATATTTCAATCCCAAGCTCTTTCCAGCACTACCTGTGGGTAACCTTGAGGAGAGAGGCTAATTTTAACATCAGTCTGAACCACCCTTAGGATGGTAAATTTCTCATAATTATACATGTTGATGAAATTATCTGGAATATTGTCAAGTTAAAGATAAGACTTTCATATTTTTTTCTTTACACTGTTTTATAGACATACTTCACCTATCGTATGATTCAATGGTCCAATCATAGTGCACTACTATCACTGTTGATAGCTTTCATTCTCAGTCACCTGTGTTGCAGTCTCTATTTCACCTTTCGGCTTCTCCATCTCTTGTCTGGCCTAACCTCATTCCACAACCACCTTGTACGTCCATCCTCATCTCCAACCAAGAGATGAACCCACAAGGTATTTTTCTTCTGCGTCTCTTTTCCTCTGCACAATTTTTATACCAGCTTTCTATAATAAGACAAGCATGTGTGTTGTAGAAAAGTAGGTAATACCAAACAACAAGCAAAAATAATGGAAAAATAAGCTTTCGGCAATCCTGTCACCCACAGATCAGCACAATTAACATCTAGTGTATATTCTAGTAGGCCTTTCCCTCTATTCCAAACCATATATTTAGAGATGGTGCTTACATCAAAATAACATGTTATGCCCAACACACTCTCGCATCATGTGATTTTTAAAGCCAATCATTTTTATCTTCACATTTCGATCCGTTTCAGCTCACCTGATATTCAGAACACATTCAGACATTCAAGATGGAACCAGCTGATTTGTCAAATTAGGATCAGATTTAGAATGGTTGTCAGACAAAGTTCTCTCCCCCACGCCAACTGTGACCTACCTTCTTCCCTCTGACATTCTGAGCTGTTCCACTTCTGATGCTCAGTATCACACGCCAGAACTCCTCCCCAAAGTGACAATGCACATACAGTCCTAGAGAGCAGCAGCAGCAAAAATGCAGCTACCCTATGCCAGGACTGATGAGATGACAGTTCAGAAACAACCAGAAAGGTTTACTTATCATACACATAGAAAGCACAACACCCCACTGCTGTGTAGTGGGTTCTGGCTCATGGTAACCCTGTAGGCAAGAGTTGAGCAACCCAATGGGGTTTCTAAAGCTGTGTTATTAAAGTGGACTTCCATATCTTCCTCCTTGGGGAACCCGGTAGGTTAGAACCTTTTGGCTGGTGGATTGGCACTTTAACAGTGTGCCACAAGGGCTCCCATAAAGCTTTATGCAAAGCAGAAATCTTCAAGGTAGTAAGCAACTCATCCCCAATCTGGGATTGGAAATACCCTCCAAGCTATAAGCTGTACTGTACACACTCACTGAGACGATCTAAGTCATAGGTTCCCAAACTTATTTGGCCTACTGCCTACTTTTCAGGAAAAAAAAAATTACTCAGCAGCTCCTTGTCAATAAAAATGTCATCCAGAAGTGTAGGTAACTGCTTTTGCAGGCCCCTCTGGAGCATTCCAGTCCCCTCCACCGCCCAGGGAAACCCTGATCTAAATGAATTTTGTGGTTAAAATATTTCACTAAGCCCCCAAAATATCATCAATAGTACCTACCCTCTAGAATACTTATTAATACATCTCTCATTATTATTTCAGCATTTTACACTCTAAATAATCTTACATAAGGTATCCAACCAGATACAAGTGTATTTTCAGCAAATACTTAAAAGGCATGAGTCTCATTTGAAGTTACGGTTTTATTTATATTCGAGAAAGAAGATAGGAGTACTGCCAGGAAAATTGGTAATCAGAGAAGAGATAGTAATCACTAAAAGTGATAGCCAAGTAGTTTACTGTCAGAAAGTTAGGGTGGTGGAGGGCTAGATAGAGGGGCAAATGCAAAGGTTTATTGCAATGGTCAAGGATCCACTGAGAGAAACAAATACATAACAAATATATAATCTCCTTAGATTAAAGCCACGGAGTTACCGCTCACGAAAGGATCATTCTAATCACATGGCCAAACTCAAAATAAATATGAAAGTTCTTAAACACACCGAAAATAAATTCTGAGCAGTCACGTTCAGAAGCTTGTTATTTCCATTCACCAAGTATCTGTTGAAACCCCCAATGTGGAAAACATTGTGTTGAGTAATAAAAATGCTCACATCACATGCTGTCAAAGCAACTATCAAATTAATGTGACCCTAAAATTTCTTAAGATAAACAAATAAGAAAAAAACGGTATCTCTTAACTCTTGGGAGCCCTGGTGGTCTAGTAGGTTACGTGTTGGGCTACAAACCACAAGGTCGGCAGTTCAAAACCAACGGCCATTCTTCCAGAGAACGATGAGAGGTTTTCTATTCCCATAAAGAGTTACAGTCTTGGAAGTCTACAGGGGTAGCTCTACTCTGTTCTATAGGGTTACTATGAGTCAGAATCAATTGGAAAGCAGTAAGAAAGGCTCCTTAAGCCAGCTCAAGGTTTCTTCTTAATGAGCTAAATTCTATGAAGATCAGAGTCATCTATTAAATGAAATAAACCATTCAGTATGGAACACAGACATCATCAACTAATTAACTGTTCCATGGTACCACCTCTAAATATCAGCATGTTGGAAAAGACTTGCGCAGTTAATTCACAGCTGCTACGCTTCAGACACAGAAGCTTCTTTTGTAAAAAATCATTTTGTTAAGGGCTCGTACAACTCTGATCACAATCCATAGACACAAAAGTTTCTAACTGACCCTTTTCTCAGATCAAAGCTAAGCTCTCCCAGCCATCTGCTTACTCGTCAAATCCCCCTTAGTTCAAAAATCTGACTTCAAGACTAACCCAAAAAACTCACAGCCGTCAAGTCCACGCTGATTCGCAGCCCTGGGAGTTTCCAAGACTGTGCCTCTACATTAGTAGAAAGCCTCATCGCTCTCCCTTAGAGCAGCTGGTGACTTCCAACTGCTGACCTTCCCATTAAAAGGCCAATGTGTAACCCACTATGCCACCAGGGCTCCTGCCTTCAGGACTAATTACTCTTAAACACTGGTTCCCAGAGAGAACATCTACCTGATTCCCTGAAGACAGATACCTGCTCAAACCCAGAAACTGTGGAGCAGGAACATGGGTTGACTGGTGTGGTGGCTCCCATGGCTGGCAACCCCTTGTGCATCTGAGCTGAATGGTGCTTCACAGGGGTTTCAGTGGCTGGCTTTTGGGTAGTGGGTAACCAGGTTTTTCTTCTAAAGTGATCTTGGGTTAGCAGCTGATCCCATTAACCATTTACACCATGCAAGGACCCTGAAAACACAGCACAACCCCTTCAGAGGAGCTTGTCACAGGGAGCATTGGAATATGGGGTGGGAGGAACATCTGTTTCTGGGAGCAGTGGTAGACAGATGAAGGCAAAAAACAAGTTCCTGGTGTCCACACTGAATAATGCCTAGGGTGGTGACAGGAGGATGGCGTCAACAACACTGCTCTGAGAGCCGAGGAAAGCAGTTCTTTGAAAATCCGAGTGGTGGCATGTCCAAGCTTTCACTTACCTAAAAGTGTGTTAAGTAACTCACACCATAATTCAGTCTGATCATCATGTTGGCTTGGGATCTTTGAAGGCATGTGCTACACACTCTGCTGTCTTGCTCTCGCCGGTCATGTTTGAGGTGACTGCCTTCTAAGCCTGCCTGTCATTCTACTTCATCTTGCAGCATACAGCCACCGACACAGGGAGGCGCACCTGTGTCCAACACAGCCAGGGGCAAGTCCCAGATGGTTACTCCTAGTAGTTGTGTGCCCGGCTCAGTCATAGACTCCATAGCCTCTGCTGTGGGATGGCCATTCCGAATGTTGTTATCAAGTGGGATGCCCAATAGTTCCAGCGCAGTGCCTAGTACACAGGAAAATGTGGGGGGTGGGGGTGGAAATTAAACCAAACCCTGTGCCATGGAGTCAACTCTGACTCACAGGGACCCTACAGGGCAGAGTAGAACTGCCCTTCTGGGTTCCCAAGGCTCTCCTAACTGGCAGAGCAACGCTGTCATTATTGGCAATCGGACTCCTGTTTGTCTCGGCCTCTGTTTGAGTTCCATCTGCAAAACTGGAAAAGAATTTCACAAGTTTTAGCTCCCATCCTCATCTCACAGCTGAGCTTTCAGATGTTCTTTTTATGGTAAGTCTGGTCAATCTATTAAGTTCTTTTTATGCTAAGTTTAATAACTCTAATAATTATGGAGAGGAATCTGTGCATTTGAATTGTGGTGCTGGTGAAGAATATTGAAGTGCCGTGGACTGCTACAAGAACAAACAGATCTGTCTTAGAAGAACGCTCCTTACAGGCGAGGACGGCGAGACTGTGACTCACACATCCTTTGGACATGTAATCAGGAGAAACCTGTCCCTAGAACACCACATCCTGCTTAGGAAAGTAGAAGGGCAACAAAAACAGAGGAAGACCTTCGACAATATGGATTAACACAGTGGCTGCCAACAATGGATTCAAACGTAAGAACCACTGTGAGGATAGTACAGGAACGGGTGGTGTTTCTTCTGTTGTACATAAGGTTGCTATGAGTCAGAACCAACAAAACATCACCTAACAACAGCAAAAATCACTCCAGGGCCAGATATTTGCACAAGAGCTATATAACGTCTAGCTGATCTCCCAATCCCCAAGAGACCATCTGTCCTATAGAAGTTATCAATAGCAAAGGCTATAGATTGTTATATCTCTTGACAGTGACATCAATCTGTTCATTGAGCAAACCAAGAGGAGTGCACAAAAGTTCACCTAACGACTCTTGCCAAACTCACCAGGTGGAGGACAGATGCTACCAATCATCTGTTGGTACTGGCACTATTTACGCAGCATGACTACCTCCAGGGAGACTGGCCCCAAATATCCTATTTTAACCACACAAAATGTTGGGGCTACATACAGTTCCCCTCGCTGCCGGACTCATAGTGACCATATTCTACCACCCACAGCAACCCTATAGGACAGAGGAGAACTTCCCTCTGCGGGAAGGCCCTCTGACCCTGGAAATCTCTATGGGAACAGAAAACCTCATCCTTCTCTTGCTGTACAAAGTTGCACTATGCTCTCTCTCTCTCTCTCTCTCTTATAATGCCAATGCCCAGAGAAGTCCTGCTGGCACAATGGGATAAATGCTGGGCTTCTAACTGAAAGTTCAGTGGTTCAAATCCTTCAGCCACTCCACAGGAGAAAGATTAGGCTTTCTTAAAAGATTATCAGCCTTGAAAGCCCTAACAGGCAGCTCTACTTCACCCTGTAGGACCACTAGAGGACAGAGTCAGAAGATGGGGTTTAGTGAATTGGCAAGTGGATTTCCCAGTGGCAGTTGTCCTTTGTCCTGACCAAATGGCCAACATGACGCTGGAGGTCACTTGCTGGTATCCATTCCTGCTGCGTGTGCACTCTGCACAGCGGTCCTTCTCGGGATCCCTTATCCAAACACTACAAGGACATTAAACTCAGCCTCTTCCACTCCCAAGGTACCAGGCAGCCAATCCAAGCTCTTCTCATTCCCGAGCAACAAGGGGTGAGTGGCATCAGGACAGAGGCAGGCAACCTTTCTTTGGCCAAGGCCCATTTGGATATTTTTAACATCATTCGTGGGTCATACAAAATTATTATCAACTTAAAAATTAGTCTGCTCTATTTGGTCAAACATTTAGTGAACTCATCCCTAATGTGAGGCCTGGAACTACTTCTCTCTGGTGAGACGTGTGATGTTAGCTGGTATTGATGATTTCTATATTTCTAAAGCCCGAGGGCTAGACGTTCTCCCCCACCCCACCCCAAACCCCGCCTTTAGGAAGACAGGGCTAGAAAGCCAAGAGTTCCCATCAAGAGTGAGAACAGGTGTGAGACCATCAAGGGTCCAATTTGTCTTCAGAGTCACCTAGGGCTGGTGACTGATGGAAGAGAAACTGGTCTAATATTTTACTTCCTAACCACCTTCTGAAATGCACGGTGAGTATTCTCTTTGCTTGTTAATTCACCACTTAGTAGTGGGTGTTGTCAAGACAGGAGACTTTGGAATGGTTCTGCAATCTGAATGAAGAACCCTCTCTTCAGACAGGATTTTTCTGAAGGGCTGTTTACTTGGCCATATGTCTGCAAGATCTTAACCATGCTTAGAGGCCATATGACAGTTTCTTCTCATAGATTATTCAGCTTGCAAAGAACAGTCTATGCTAAAGGACACTCAACAAATGTTAGCAAGCCAATCACAGATGCAAGGCAGTTCGCTGAGTTCCATGGGTAACAAGAGGGTGGTAACTTGTAGGGTGCCTGCCTTCGAGGAGAATGTGCAGATAAACAAACAGCTACAACAGACGGTCCAAAGTAGAAAGTGCCCTAGTTCAAACTCACAGCCAACAGTCCGTTCCAACTTATAGCAACTGATAGCAGAGGGCACACCTGCCCCTGTGGGTTTCTGAGACTGTAACTCTTTATAAGAGCTTCATCTTTCTCCCGAGGAGCAACACGAGGAGCAACTAGTGTTTCAAACTGCTGACCTTGTAGTCAGCAGCCCAACATATAGTCCACTACACCACCAGGGTTCCGTAGAGAACATCATAAAAGGAAGGATGAGAGAGCAAGTGCTCTGGAAATTCACAGGAGGAAGAGATCAACTCCGGTGGCAGAACTGGGAGGGAGGGGGATAGTGATGGCAGTCTGTGTAGGTAAGAGACTAACCATCTCATTGGGGGTGGGGGGGGTGGGTGTAGCATTTCCATTCTGGGAACTTCTCTGGACAACTGAATCTCCTGCGAAACGTACAGGTACTGCAGCTACTAGTTACACTGCTAACCATAAGATCAGGGGTTCAAACCCACCAACTGCTCTGAGGGAGAGAGATAAGGCTCTCTCTCCTGTAAAGATTTCTTGAGCTCACTGTGAGTCGGAATCAACTCAACAGCAGTGGGTACATATGTCTGTGAGCAGCTCTCTGATTCCCTCTTCCATCCATTGTTATGAAAATATAAAGAGAACACAGGGCTCCAAATTATTGGTCACAGTGAAATTAACACAGGGACTAGAATCCAAGCACCGTTTGCGCAGCTAAACCTTGTGCCTTGTATATTTGATAGCAATAATCCCATAGCAACTACAAAACACACTTATCTTATTAACGAGACTGGAATTATTTTAATTAGGTATCTCCACATGCACCAACTGTTAGAAATCAGACTGTTTTGAAACAGTTGTTAATGACTTAACACGGCAAACGTTTTCCTGAATTCCAGGCTGAAATCTATGATTGAGACAGATGGGGGAGAGCCTGGCCCTGCTGTGCAGCAGAGGCACAGCCTGGTAGCCTTAGACGTGCCTTTCCCACTGGGGTCTGGCAAAACCATCCTAGAGACACGCAGGAAGACCACCAGAAGGTAAGGTAGCACCTGCTAAACTGAAAGTTTCAAACTTGCTGTGAAATGTTAGAAGAAATGCTTTATCTCAGAAACTAGTCTCTATATCTGAAAATCTCACAAATCCCAATGAGACCATCAGGAGACCAATGTTATCTAAACCCTAATTCTGGTGACTTTGAGTATATCTCTCCCCATCCCACTCCTGAATCCTTCCCTCAAACAAGACTGTCTGGCTCTACTCTGTTTCCATTTCTGGTGGAAATGAAGCTCCTTCTCAGATTATAAATATGTAGAAATGCTCCAAAACCTTGAAAAGGCCAGTAATGCATTTAGAGAAAGACTGACAAGACCAAAGGAGCCCTGGTGGTGTAGTGGGTTACACATTAGCCTTCTTACTGCAAGGTCAGCAGTTCGAACCTGCCAGCCACACTGAGGGAGAACAATGAGGTTTTCTGTCCCCATAAAGATTTACAGCCTCAGAAACCCAGAGATGTGGTTGCATTCTGTCATAAAGGGTCACCATGAGTAAGAATTGACTTGATGGCAATGAGGGGTTTTTTTGAGGCAGTGAATGCCCTAGAAATTCTAACCTGTGTTAAAATGGGATGCAACTTGATTGAAGGCGTGTTGGAAAGCAACTAGAAAGATTTTAGCAAGTAGATAAGTACTGTAACTCTTGGCGCTTCTTTCTTGGTGCCTTAGTTGCTCACTCAGAGCAAGCTTGTCCAGAAAAGGCACGTATGATGATTGATAGACATGTATTCATTCCAGCTTATGGCTGGTCTGATTAAGAAGGCGAGTAAGTGTCCTCTTCATCGTTCTCGTCTGGGACAAGGATGCTTCTGAAGAAAGTAAACCCAAACAAGAAAAACCAAACACACTGCCATGGAGTCAGCTGGAGCAAGAGGAAGCAACACCGTAAAGGTAGCGTGTCTGATAATTCTCCCAGGCTGTGATGACGACAGTCTTTCCCGGAGGATCCATGCAGCGCACGTGCACACAGAACTTTACACACGGTTTTGGCGTTTGGCCAGAACGCCTTGATTCTCTAGAAGGCTGAGAGTCAAGGAAGGTAGGACCTCGCAATCCATTTACAGGTAGTTGTTTTTACATTTTCAGAGCTCTAATGATATTTTGTAGGAAAGAAAAAAACTTACAGTTAAAATGTACAATAATGCCTTTTGTCCAGGCAGTTTTATTCAAGGGCTTCAAAAAGGTCATGAGGAAAAATGGGATTAAAAGACAATGGAATATTTCCACTAACTTTAAAAATGCCTCATATATATGGTGATTAATGAATATAATGAATACAAAGATTGAACCATCCTCGTGGCAAATTCATATTTCCTCAATTTTTCAGTTCTCATACAGCCAACTACTTATAATGGGACTTAATGATCAACAGGCCATTCTACTGAGCCCGACACAATGTCAAGTACACAACCCAAAGAACAGAATGGAAGATCACTTAGTCAGCATCCTCTCCAAGTGCAATAAGTTGGCAGAGAAGTTAAGGCCACGGGGTGTTAGTTAATTGCTGGAATGGCAAATAGGATAGCTGGTTCTGCCTAGTATACCTATTCTGGATAAGGTGTTTGTGAACTCTTAGTAACTTCTCGTGTATTTTAGTAATCACTAGCATACTTTGGCTATACTAGGGGAAGAACTACTGCAGATCCAAATGTAATTTCTGTTTTATAACCACATTTTCCAAGAGAAGGCTTACTTGTTAACAATGGAAGAACTGGGCTTTTGAAAAGTTGCAAGGGACTGAAATAAAACAATGAGTTGTTATGAGGTGCTGTCAAGTCACAGTTCCGAGTCATAGTCAGGTACACTAGCAGAACAAAGCATGGCCCTGCCCTGTGCCAGCCTCATCATAGTTTGTGTGCTTGAGCCGATTGTTGCAGCCACGGTCAATCCATGTCGTTGAAGGTCTTCTTTATCACTGACTTTTACTCTGACAAGCCTGGTGTCCTTCTCCGGGCGACTGGTCCCTCCTAATAACGCAGTGGTTCTCAACCTTCCTAATGCCACCACTCTTTAATACAGTCCATGTTGTGGTGACCGCCCCCCAACCACAAAATTATTTTCATTGCAACTTCATAACTGTAATCTTGCTACTGTTATGAATCAAGTGACCCCTGTGAAAGGGTGCTTCGGTCCCCAAAGGGGTCGCGACCCACACTGAGAACCACTGTAATAATGTGTCCAAGCACATGAAATGACGCCCCATCGTTCTCGTTTCTGAGGAACATTCAGGAGGTACTCCTTTCCAGGCAGGTTCGCTCATCCTTTTGGCAGACCACGGTCTGTGTCTTCTTCAGCAACACCACAATGCAAAGTCATCAACTCTCCTTTGGTCTTCCTTACCCCTTGTCCCACTTTCACATGCACACGAGGTGACTGTAAAATGCCGTAATTTGGGTCTGGTGTACCTTAGTACTCAGAGTGACATCCTGATTTGCTCAATGTAATACCTCATTTGATGTCCAGACTGCTGTAGCCTGAGACTGGTTGTGGATCCAAGTAAAATGAAATCCTTTACAACTTCAATCTCTTCTCCACTTATCATGATGTCTTTATTGGTCCAGTTGTGAGGATTTGCGTTTCCTTTACAATGAGTTGTTACCCATACTGAAGGCTGTAGTCTTTATTCTTCACCTGTAAAAGCTGTAAATTCTTTGTTTTATGTCCGAGGATGTGTTATCCGCATATCTCAGGGTGCTAATGAATCTTCCTCCAATCCTAACATAACATTGTTTCTCATATAGTCCAGCTTCTCTCATTACTTGTTCAGCATACAAACTACGTATTATGCAATAACAGTACAACCCTGAGGCACACCTTTCCTAATTTTAAACCACTCCATATCCACCAATTCTGTTCAAAAACTGCCTCTTGGTCTATGTACACAGTTTCCACATGAGCACAATGAAATATTCTAGAATTCCCATTCTTCATAATATTAGTCATATTCTGTTATGATCCACATAGTAGAATGTCTTTACATCATTAATAAAACACAGGTAGAGATCTTTCTGGTATTCTCTGCTTTCATTCAAGAAGCATCACTATTGCATATGGTCAATAACTTTCCAGTCTTATTTTCCAACGCGGCGTTCCCATTCCTCTGGAAGGGCAGGAAGTGGCTTCTGTGGTCCCTTTCACCACGAGAATGCCCTGATTCTCACAGTTACGTTGCACTTCATCCCACACATACTCAGCAATCATGCGGAGGAAACCGCCCCACCTTGCAAACTGAAAGCCAGTGCTTTTTCCCCGTCTGCCCTGCAGTGAGGCAGGCCGACAACATGTGTTGGCAATTCACCTGCAATTAAAGTGGGGTCTTCAGACAAATCCTGAACTACCACCTCAATCCCTGAAGGAAAAAGGGAACAAGAACTGCTTCTCCAGTGAGGCAGAAGGTGGTGTCCAGAAGCCACTCACGTAAGAACTAGGAACCGGGTGGGGCTCTCCTAGAATTTCTTCAGATCAGGTTTCATTATTCATTAAACTTGGAGCCGAATCCTTTCTGAGCTACTGCTGCATGGAAGAATCTGTTCCAAGCTCTCAGCTGCAATTTATGACTCTTATGCTTGCTTCCTCGTCCTCCCTGCAATGTTATACCACACATCCGCCTCCAAGATGTGGGAGTTTCACTTCCCCTACTCCCGCTGTGAAAAATGGCTGCTAATCAGGGGGAAGAAAAATAACAATTGTTAAATAATATGTCTCTAAACTGAGGACAATGAAGGGTGACTCTCATTCTCATACTCATGTCTATTGTTCACTGGCTCTGATATTATTCCAGAGCTGCGAAAGTGCATGTCCCGGGAATTCTGTGGGGAGACCGTTGAATGTAATCTCTTTCCACTCCCTCAGCAGCTGCCCTTCCGCTGCACACAGGCGACCACTTCCAGCCCCAGAACACTCACAATTTCCACAGTTGGAGAATAAACGTTTCACAACCTTTTTGTAGCCCTCTAGTATCTTGAGGTCCTTGATGGAAAGTTCTCGCTTATGTAAAACAATTAAACCAAAACATGCTCCCGTCATTACCAAATGGTCTTTGTACTTAAAAAAAAAAAAAAGATAAAATTCATCTACCATAAATTCACCCTACACTACTTTTTAAGATAATGCGTAACAAGGCTAATTCCTCCTCCACATGCTAATCCTTCTAACACACATGAGGCTGCTATTATATGCCTCTTCCTTCTAGGAAACCCATCCATTACCTTCTGTCATTCCTCAACTCCAAGAGTCTAAAAGTTAGCTCTAGCATCCGCCATCTTGCCTGTGGCTATCCAGAACGGGCCCCAATCTATCCATAGTCTTCCTAATGTTATGTTCTACCACAAACCTGTTGAATCATGAATAAAAATGAATTATGGGAGTCTAGTAAGCACTAGGAACATAGAATGGAAAGGAACATAGACTGGCTTTGAGAGAGCAAGCATGCAGGCAACTGTGAATTCTAAGCAGACCTTAGACAACAACAAAGATGCCTGGGTCCAGAAGAATGAGATCCTGTCTAAAAACAAAAGAACAGCAGCTAGGTATGCTGGGAGGACCCCCCAAAAGGGACAGCGCACTAGGGGACAAGATGGGTATTTAGTGAGATGTGATCAGAAGGTTATTTCAATAAAGAATCTAAGATGTGCATATGTGTACAGAAAGATCAAACATGGAGAAATAGAAAAAAGCAGTGAGCGAGTGAACCACTTGAGTAGAATTTTTAATTCTTTACTAGAATTCATTTTTCAGGGAAAAAAAAAATAACCAACCCCTCTTTACCAATGTAAAGATTCAACATTCAATCCCCCCGCGCCCCTCCACTAATAATGCTAGGATGGGGGAAAGGTAAGTGTTATTCAATTCCCTTATTTTTAACTTCATTTTTTAACAAAGTGATGGGTTGTGTTTCCTGGCTGCAGAGGTAAGTTTATGACTATCTAATGAAAATCTATTCGGAGACATTAGGTGTTTTGTGTCTGTTGGGTATTTTAAGTTTTTCTTCTTCCATTTTTAACATCATCAGAAATGTCCTAAATCAAAGTCTTCTAGCAGATTTTGCATTAGAATGCTGCTATCCTCAAAGAGTCCTCTAAAATTCCGCTGCAGAATCAATGACAAAACCCTTGCAGATCTCAGCTCTCTGGAGCCAGGCACAGCAATTGGGCAGTTGTTCAACTCTTCAGGAACATCAGGTCCACTCACAACACAGCCACGATGGTCACATTTAGTCCTCTGAAAAGCAAGAGCCTTCCCACAGGCCATTTCTGCAAAACACAGTCCTGGAAAAGAATTCTGATTTAGGAGATCCTTCTTATTCCTCCTTGGAAATTCCAAAAGTGAGTCTGTGAGGTTCTGAGAACCCCGATGGAAGTTTGTAGGAAAGCAGTACTTGAAAGATAACATCCTGTCCCTTGACAACTACTCAAGCGAGAACTAGCACACTCAAAAAACCAGTCACTGCCATTGAGTCCACTCTGACACTACAGGGCACACTGGAACTGCCCCGGGGGTGGGGGTGGGGGTTTGAGACTCTAATTCTTTACTGGAGTGGACAGTTTCATCTTTCTACAGCACAGAGGCTGGTAGTTTTGAACTGCTGACCTTTGGTCTGCAACCCATCACGTCATCCACTACCCTCACTTGGCTCCTTTTCTTGAGAACAGCAACCAGTTCAGAGAGGCCAAAGGTTAAACAGTGCCTGCAGGAAGAGAGCTAGTTTCACAGCCACAGTTAGGATGTCAGTTTTACGGCCCTTGCTTTGATCCTCTCTTTCCATGGCTGTAAAGGCAGTGAAAATAATGCCTGCAAAAAAAAGCTCTGATTGCAGTACACAAGCAGAGATGGACTTAATGCCTGGATCATTTTTGTTTTCCTTATCATGGAAACAGGTCCAAGAAACAACCACAGCCACAACCCTGCGTTGTCAGTCTTGAGATCTTGCGGACAGAATCCTCACACATTGGGCTCCAGGATTCTGCTCACTAGAAGTTCTAGAACTGGCTGGAATTTCCTAGACCTTACATCACTGTTATGTGAAGGGATGGACATCTTTGAAAGGACTGTCATGTCAAAGAATCAAAATAGTCCAGTACCACTGAAGTTATCCACCGCTCCTCTGGTTGTCATACTGTGGCGGCTTGTGTGTTGGTATGATGCTGTAAGCTATGTCACTGGTATTTCAAATACCAGCAGAGTCACCCCAAGTGAACAGGTTTCAACAGCGCTTCCAGCCTAAGAACAGACTAGAAAAACGGAATAAGCGGTCTGCTTCAGAGGAATTCATCACTGAAAACCTTATGGGTACCAGCAGCCCATTTTCAGATACTGGAAACCTCATAACTGGCGGCAGAACACCATACACAGTGGCTGCAACAACGGGCGCGAACATAAGGATCATGGTGAGGATGGCGCAGGACCAGGCAGTGTTTCATGCTGCTTTACACAGAATCACTACAAATCAACACCAACTGATAGAACCTAACAACAACAGAAAGCATATCAAAGAATAGCAAGGCAATTTCTATACGTAAGTGTGACAAATCACTGACCCTTTTCCCTGTTGGAGAGGGAAGCTCGGAGTATATGAGGCACCGCCCCGCCCCCCGCCCCCAATGGATTGTTTTCCTTAAAGCTCCATATTTAAATTTTCTTACAAACAACCTATCACCTTCAAAGTACTCTCCTAGCTGCCTCCTAGACAAAACCCCCAGTCCATAGTCTTGGTGTTCTAGACTTTCCTAATTCAAGTCTGACTTCCTCGCACTCAGCCCTGCGCAGTCACCTTCCCACCCAGCAGGTGTGCTGGCGGTTCTCACCCAGTTCCGGCCTGATATACCTGCCTCACACTGCCAGCACCTTCTCTAGAGCTAGCTTGGCTCCCCGAGGCTGCTCCTCCTCTGCTCTCCTGTTCCTCTAGCATGGTCTGGGGGCTCCCGGTTTCCCAGGATGCTTTTCTCTGTGTGGGTCTGGCTGTGATGCTGCTTGTTGGTCAGAGCAGGCCCTCAATCCTTGTCGGCATTAAAACACAACTCGTCTCGCTCACTTTCTCCCTGAGAAACTCAGGCTCTAACATGGTTCAGACACTTGATTCTCATCTCTGATGTCTTCTTGACAAATGACCTGAAGTGGGTTTTGTTTACATGAGATGCTGGGAGAGAAAAGCGGGAAACTCGGATGGTGCTTACAGCAATACCAGGAGCTACCTTCTGGAAGGCAGCCTAGGGGAGAAAGAGAAGCCGGTTCGTTTGAGGAATAATTACTTAAAATTTACCAGGCAGAAAGAATGATTTGCACTTCCACATACTCTGTCAAGATTAGTTCAGGTACTACACAGCAAACCTGTGCTTTTAGAGATTTGTAGCTAAGGTTGGTAGCCATTCAGTGGAACCCTTGAGGAGGCCTGGCACAGTAGTAGTTACTCCTTGGGTTGCTATGGTTTGCTAATCGCCATGGTCAGCAGTTCGAAGTCACCAGTCGCTATGCTGGAGAAAGATGGGGTGGTTCTACTCCTGTCCCATAGTGCCTCTGAGTTAGAATCGACTCGATGGCAGTGTGGTTTTTGTTTTGTTTTGTTTTGTTTTTTAAGCCATTTCATTGAGCTGTGGTCCGTGGTCCGTGTCGCAATGACACTGACAAAAAGATAAAGGGAGGACTACTACTCTCTTCTGGTCATTCAGAAGCAAAGTCCAGTGACAGCCAAATGGCGTAAGACCCAATGGAGGGGTGAAATGCTTGAGGGGGTGATGATAAACCACACTGAGAAGAATGAACGATAAATTTACATGCCGAAACTCTGGATTTCATTCACTAAGACACCCAGATGTCTGTCAATGCCTAGAGGAGCTTCAATCGTCTTCTCATTGTCACCTGTTTCTGTCTGCACTTCAGTCAAGCTGTGTCTCGCCATCCTCTAATTAATTGCGTGTGCTGGGAAAGGCCCATAGTGTCTAAGGAAATCGAGGTCACCACAGAGGAAAAGTCTCTACGCTGGCCTGCTTGTCTCTGGTTGGAATTCACGCCAGGAAATGACCTTTCAGAAACAAACACCCTGCACAGATGCAGCCTGGCTCTCTCAGGAGCAGCAGTAAATTGGAGGTGGAGCAGCGTGTATCTGGGGAGTGTCTGTAGAAAGGAATATTTGGAACATCTGGGACGCTCACTGCAGCCCTCAGAATATGGAGAATGTAGGGAGGGCCCAGTGTTATGTGGAAGAGAGAAGAGAAGGTCCTTGGGACAAGTGAAGCTGTCTATCCCCAGTTGAAAGGTGCAACAGAGCTGGCCTATGAGGTTTTGACAGCATCCTACGTGGAGGTAAGTGACCCAAAGGCATGTGAGTCAGAGATGAAAGGACAATGTACACAATCAGGAAGGCAAAGAAATGAGTAAATGCCAAAGTCTTATTTCCAAATGTTGATGTTAGTGGGCAGGGAGGGAGGAGAGCAGAGCAGGCGTGCAAGGCAGTCCCTGAGGGAGGACAGTGAATATACTACGATCCAACCACCAAAACCCAAACCCACTGCCAGTGAATCGAGTCTGACTCCTACTCTGACCTACAGGATCCCTAACACTGCCCCATGGGGCTTGGTAGGCTGTACATCTTTATAGAGGTGGACTGCCCTAGCTTTCTCCTACAGAGCACCTAGTGGGCTTGTACCTCTGACCCTATGGTCAGTAACCCAACACTTAACCAGTTTGTGTCATAAGGGCTCCATCCAAGCACCAAAGTAGAGTGAAATTCTGCTAATTATCCAACAAATTCAGTCTGTGTACAATTCAAACAACTCCTGATTTTGTACAGAAACTCCAAGAAATAGCTGTGAGATATATAGTGGAATAAGCAACAACAACAACAAAAGTATATTTACAAATGTAAAAAAAAAAGTAATCTGGTTTGACGAACTTGCTTGATATATTTTTAATATTTTAATTGTACCACCTTTTTAAATTAGGGCAAAACCACTAATCTAAAACTCTTGCTAGCAAAATATCTGAGATAGGGTCTTCCAAGTCTAATTCACAAGCTTAATTAAAATTGGCTTAATGCGAACATTACCAGATGGACTGAAAAGCGACTCTGAGGTCACACAGGAAAATGATAAATGAAAAATGTCCAGTGGGGGGAGGGGTCTTCTGCATGCTGCCAGGACTGGTACAGGGCTGAGCTTAATTAGCACATCCTTTAACTGGTGAGAGGAAAAAGAAGAGAGTACCAGATAAAGGAAAGTCACCTGATATAAATAAGAGCCCTTTCAAACAAAGAAGTCATTAGAGAAAGGGAAGTATACACGTACGTAAACAATTCCACTTTTAATTTGAAAAATTATAATAATACACGGTGCAGATTTGAGGGGGAATTTTAAATGTAATTTTAGAATGGAACATTTTCTGTGACCCTAGAGCTATGGTAAAATTGCTTATATTTGGAAATCAGTAAAAGGACATTTAAATACGGAGCGTCTTCTCTTAGACCATAGCAACCAAATTGTAAATATGATGTGAACCTCTCTTCTAGAGCTACAAGGAGCCCTGGTGGCTGAGTGGGCTATGCAGTGGGCTGCTAACAGCAAGGTCAGCTGTTCAAACTTACCACCCACTCCTTGGGAGGAAGTTAAGGCTTCTACTTCCATAAAGAATTATTCTTGGAAACCCACAGAGGCAGTTCTACTCTGTCCTATAGAGTCACCGTGAGACAAAATGGCCTCGATGGCAGTGGGCCTGGAGTTTTTAGAGATATAACTTGGGATCATTTCAGCAGCAGTGCTTGTTTTGGAGCTTTCTTTATTTTTTTAGATATGGTAACAATGTATTGCTTTCAATTCCCCAATGCTTTCACCTACAATTGGGAGTGGGGGGTGGGAGGACTTCAAAAAAATGTGTGGGATGATAAGAGCTGTATGAGCCTCTAATAAAATGATTAAAAAAAGAAAAAAATGTGTGGGAAAAGAGAATGAAAAGAGAATGAAAAATTTCAACAAACTTTTTCAAGCCTCCTCATACATATAGCCTTTGAGATTTTCTCAACAGCCCTCTGAGAGGCAAGGATCCTTCTCCAATTTTACAGATAAAATTCCTGAGGTACTGGATGGGTACATAATGTGCCGATGATCACAGAACTAGGATGCCGAAGAAATGCAGCAAATCTAAATTTTCCAACTTGGTTACACATTGGACTGCTAACCGCAAGGTCAGCAGTTCAAAACCACCAGCTGCCCCAAAGAAGAAAGATGAGGCTTTCTACTCCTATGAAGAATTGCAATCTCAGAAACCCACAGGGACAGTTCTACCCTATCCTCTAGGGTAAATATGAGTCAGAATTGACTCGAGAGCATTGAGTCTATTTTTGTGTGTTTGTTTGTTTAGAGAGAAGCCCTGTTGGCTTAGTGGTTAAAACTCTATGCTGCCAACCAAAAGGTTGGAGGTTCAAACCTACTAGCTAACTTCTCTGTAAACGAAGAATGAGGCAGACTGCTTCCTTAAAACTGTAGCTGCGGAAACCCTATGATCACTATGAATCAGAACTGATTCAGTGACAGTGGTGTTTTGGTCTCTCCCAATGCAAAAGGCCCCGGTGGCACAGTGGTTAAAGTGCTTATCTGCCAACCACAGGGTCTCGTGAACCGACCAGTTGTTCCTGGGGGGAAATGTGGCAACCTGTCTCTGTAAAGATTTACAGCCTTGGCCACCGTGGGGGGCAGTTCTGCTCTTCCTTATAGGACCACTATGGACTGCCTCCACAGCAATAGGCTTGGTTTTATCCCATGAAAGGAAAGAGATCACATCCCTGGACTAAATAAAATAAAACTTAGGTGGCACAGAATTCTGTTATCCTTGAGTAAGAGTTCTTTTTAAAAGGCTCTAATATTTCAAGAATAAAATTCAAATATCCCTAAATACATCTCTAAGAAAGGATACTTACTTGCTAAGGATTGCACGATGCTTCTTTATGTGAGTACCAAACCCAACCCACATCATCAAGTCCACTAGGTCTCACAGCGACTCCATCAGAAAGAGCAGAACTGCCTGGCTGGGTTTCTTCCTCAGAGCAATCAGTGAGTCTGAGCAACCGGTCGCTTTAGCCACTGCACCACCAGGGCTCCACGGTAAAAGTGCCACTTAGAGAAACCAGTCAAAATTGGCAGTCTTACCCTCTACTCTGGTCCCACTTACTGCAGCGTAGTCAGTTTCACTGTTCTTTACATGCATGGATATCCTTTCCTTAACTCTTTGAGAGAGTTTCTCTTACCAAAGATATTTGTACACAAGTCAATTCAAAATGGAGCCAGACCCTAAATGTAAAATCAAAAACCATAAAATTCTTAGCATACAGGGGTGTCTCTACAGGCCCAGTGTTTATTGATGAGCTAGTATTAAGACGGCGGGAAGAAAGATGGGATTTTCTACTCCCATAACAACTGTCAACAGTCTCAGAAACCAACAGGAGCAGTACTACCCTGTCCTGTAGGATGACTATCAGATGGCATTGACTCGATGGCAGTGAGTTTGGTGGTTGTTGTTTTTTAACATATGCCAATAAAAGCATGTGTAAAGACAAAACAGATAAATGGGGCCTCAAAAACTAAGTACTTTACAAAGGACTTTTGTTTAAAAAAAGGGAGGGTGGGGTATCAAGCTACACAGATTGGGAGAACCATCTACTCATTAAAGGTCTAATACCTAAAATACTCCATTACACAAAGTATTCCAATTATTTAGCCAAATGGCCAGAAAGCCACTAAAAATATAGGAAAAGGATTAGAGCAGGCCTACTAAAGAGGATGGTCAAAGGACCAACACAGGAAAGATACTCATCATTAACCACCCTCATAATGTCAATGGTCAAGGAATCAGGAAACCACAGGTGATGCTAGTGCTGAGGAGAAACCAGAACCCTGTTAGAATGCTGGTGGGAATGTAGCATGGTGCAGCCAGGAGACAAAACAGTTTGGCTGGTCCTCAAATAATTGGACACAGAACTACCACTTGACCCAGCAATTGCAACTGCAAATATAATCCCAGAAATGAAAGCAGGAACAGAGATGCCAACACCAAGGTTCCCTGCGAACTTTCACAAGTGTCAAGAGTAAGCGAACCCACTGCCAATGGGCCATGCCCGCTCAGAGCAACCTGCTAGAACAGGGTAAAACTTCACTTCACTAGAACAGGGTAGAACAGGTACCTTCACTTCCCGAGGCTGTAGCTGCCTATGGGAATAGAAAGTCCCGTCTTTCTCCCGAGGAAAAACACGGTTACAAGCTGCTAAACTTGAGATTGGTAGCCCAACTTGTCACCACTACACCAACAGTAATGCTTCTTTGTGGTGAAATAATTTGGTAATGGTTGTGCAACTCAAACAAAACGTAATCAACGTCCCTGTATCAGACACACAGAAATTACCAACTTGGCATATGCTGTCTTGTATGTATTTTTGCCACAATTAAAAATATATATCTTTATTAACGGAGAAGCTACTAGATGGAAAGTGCACATCCCGTCACTGCTTGCTAGAGAGCTGTGAAGGTTCAGCAGACACTGGCCCTGCACATGCCAGTCTGAGTGCTGGGAGCTACAAGACTATCCTGTGGTGCTCACAAATGGAACACGACCTCTCTGCCCACCCCACAGAACACTCTCTCTGCGGGAGGCGGAGTAGAGGAAGGTTTTCGAGGCTGTAAAACTGAGCTGTTTTCTGCTAGGGAGACGCTTTTCTTCCATCCACCATTATAAGAGGACACGTCAGGGTGGGCTCTGCCAGCGTGGCTTGGCTCAGTGTCAGCACGCCAAGGCTTTTGGTGACCCCTCCCAAGCTTCCAGGCCAGCATGGGAAAGTGTTGCACACAAGACAAAAACAAGGAGTTGGACAAGGCGGTCCCATGCTCTGCGGAGAGGGCTGCGGGGATGGGGGGTCAGGGTGGGGTCTTTAAACCAAACAGGAAGTGTGCAGGGAAAGGAAAGGTTTAGAAGCTCTATGATAAAGCTTCAACACGTTCACTTACTCAACAAATACTCACCAAGCACCTTCTCACTATATAAAGAACACATTCATATCAAAGGGTACGCCCATGGCATGGCCACATTAATAATGTTCCAGACAACAGTTTTTCAAAGGGGCTTCTTTAAACAGTCATTTCTCCACCACCTTCCAACCTGCCTTCCCAGTTTGGATAAAGTTCAGAGGCAGACGTGTGCCTGCCCAAGTCCAGGGAGGAATGCCTCCTGCTGACAAGGGCCTTGGGAAGAAGAAAGAAGTCACTGTGCTCTACTGTGGAGAGGAAGGCAGTTCAAGGGCAGGCGATGTGTGCTGATGTCGCTGAGTCAGGGAGCTGCGCACATTGAGTCTGTCTCCCTGCCAAACTCTGTGGTTGGTCATGTGCTCAGAGATGAGCTGCCCATGGCTCGTGCACACACATTTTCATGACCTGACCAAGCTCTAGTGCCCAGCTCGGGTTTCCAGACCTCCATGGGGCAAAGCAGTGGAAACACCATCTCTGAGCCTAAAACCTACAGTCGGCTCAAGACACAGTCGGCTCAAGTCGGCTGCCAATCCAGCTGCGCCTTGACCCAGGAATTCAAAACTGTCAATGACTGTGGCTTTGACAGGATAAGCTCTCATGCTCTGCACAGTACCACTCTGGGGTTCCTCTAAAATGCTATCAGTGGACTACCGGCACCCCCAAACCCCTTCCCCTGAAATACAGATCTTGGTACCTTCTGTCTGTCACGGAAAAGCAAAAACAAAAAACCCAGTTTCAAATAGCACAAAGGTACAGCCTACAATGGCAGCAGGTAATCTCTCAAGATTTGAGCCGAGAAGAATGAAGAGGGAAAACCTTGAGCAGACAGTAATTGGGCCATTGGTGTTTCTTCTCACTAATTATCCCAGAGTGGCCATTAGCTATGCAACTGAGGAGGAAAGTGTGTCAGACTATAGTGAGGCTGTGTCTTCAGCATCTTATGGAATGCACCCTAAAGCCAATGTGTAATTAACTAGAAGGAAAATGCTGAGCGGGTACAATCAGGAAGCTACTACAAATCAACTACACTGTATAGCTCACCCCCCAATGACAGCAGTTGAACTGCTTAGAACTTCAAAAGCCTCTCACCAGCATTTGTTCCTTTATCGGAATCTCTAGAAAACAAGAGTTGGCTGTGGGGGCGGCGGGGAGTAAAGAATGATAGGCTACAAAGAAAGCCGCCATTCTAGAAATGCGGGGCAATGTGGCCTGCTTCCTCTAGCTGCCCTTCCCAATCCAGGAGGAACTGAGCTGTGAGTGAGGCTCAAGGTGAGATCCTTGAGCCTCACTCACAGCTCAGTTCATGGGGACCTGCAGGGCTTTTCCTAAAAACTAAGAGCATTATGTAGGGGATGGGGAGGGGGGCAGGGAGGAAGAGAGCTTTTCAGAGAGTGAGACCCTTAAAGGAACTGAATTTGCAGAATACCTTTGTCTAGTCCACACAGTTTATTGAGCACCTACTATGTGCCTATGGCTAAAAACTGACCACCCTTCCTACCATTGAGTATTACAATTTCAAGGATAAAATAACTGAAAATAGACTGGAGACTGTTTACTCCTACTTGTTTGGATTTGGGAGCTGTGAGGTAGGAAGGTTCATGTGGAAGGTGGGAACCAACAGCAGACTTGTAATATCAGAAGCCAGAGCCCCTGGGAACAGATGCCAGAGGGGTGTATACTAGGTCCCCCAAACTTGGCTGATCACTGGGATCAGGGGGGACCTGGTGCAAATACAGATCCCTGGGCACCTCCTCCTTAGGATTCTAATTCATTAAGTTGTAAATGGAATGTAAAGATCTGCAGTTTCACCAGATCTCCTGGTGATTCCAACGATCACCCAAGTATGGAAACCACGGGTCTAGATAATTATGGACAGCCAGGTGCAGAAGTCATCACTATTGAATCTTTCTCTTTAAAAACTAAGAGGCAGCCCCTGTCTCTGTCTCTCTATTCTTGTCTGTCTGTCTCTCTCTGTCTATCCGCCTTCCCACTGCCATCTAATGTATTCTGACTCAGTGATCTTCTGTAGACACAGTAAAACTACCCCTGTGGTTGCAAGGCAGTAAATCTTTAGGGGAGCAGAAAGCCTCATCTTTCTCTCAAGGAGTGGCTGGTGGGTTCAAACAGCTGACCCAGCATGTAACCAGTTCGCTGTCCTAATGACCATCTTTTATAAGAAGAAAATGGTATACCAAAAGGTAGTTTATTATTTCATACACTTAATATTTACATTAGAACAATAAAAATTAGATTATGTTTTAAAATATTAATGAAAATATTAAATAATACCTGACAAAAATCATTCAACTATTATTTAAAATATTTCCATATTGCTTTTTGATTGGCGCCATCACTGGCAATAGTTTTTGTTTTCACCTGAACCATCATCTGCTATGTGATTTTTCCTTCATTATCTTTTCACTGTAGGAAAAGGATCCCATTCCTTTAAAGCAGCAGTTCTCAACCTGTGGGTCATGACCTCTTTGGGGGTTGAACGACCCTTTCACAAGGGTTGCCCGATTCATAACAGTAGCAAAATTACAGTGATGAAGTAGCAATGAAAATAATTTTATGGTTGGGGGGTCACCACAACATGAGGAACTGTATTAAAGGGTCATGGTATTAAGAAGGTTGAGAACCACTGCTTCAGAGGTAGGCAAATTAGACTAGTCATTAGAAAGAGGTAACATCTTCTCTGATGTTCATCTTTGAAAAACCCTTTCCACTTCTGCTGAACTTATAGCAATTGTTCTGATAACATTTTTAGGTCTTTGAACACGTTCAAGAATTGCACAATTCATTCTTAATATCTCATGGGAATTTGGGGCATAACTTAAAGCTGAATGAATGACAGTGTGTCACTCTGGTTATTTGACACTTTTTCTCTTTCTGTTATATGTTTGTTTAAATGAAGTAACAAACACAAGGTAATAAAAATGTACTATTTCATCAAAAGTATAATGAGTTTTATGAAATGAGTAAATATTACAAGCATAGTTCCCTCTAGTTTTTTATGCCTATGAACAGAATGAACATTGCTACCAGTGCTTGGAATATGTTGTTGCACAGATGAATGTTAAAAAAAAAACGGGTAGGGAATGTAAATTTGTGATTTCCACCTTTGGCGGCTGCCCAGCCGCCCACCATATTAACAGCCAGTTCACAGAACTGAACAAAAAATTAGGTATTGGTTCTGCTCAACCAGTGTGAACCGGCTGAATTCCACCACTGCATGTAACCAACTACAACACCAGGCCCCCAAGAGGCTAAAGAACCTTTATTAAACACAGTATCATAACTAAGAATCCTATGCATCTAAAACCACCATTTCTAGTTTTACCAAAATTCCTTTTTCATAAATCACTATTTGATAAAAATATCAGTTTTTAAATTCACCAACACCACCATGTGTTAACATTCTGCGCATCTCTACAACAAATTCCAATTCTTTTCTTTCATGATTGCTTCTTGATCCCTTCCAACAGGATATGTTCACTCTTCTGTGTTCACCTGACACTTTATAATAATGTTTCATAGAGTTGATCTCATATTGCACTACATTTATTGCATTGCTCACCTGATTAGAAGTTAAAAGTCTTCGATGGATGGGCCCTTATTTCATCTCTGTGTCTTCTAAACTTACTGCTATCAAGTCGAATTTGACCCATGGCAACCCTACAGGACAGGGTGGAACTACCCCTGTGGGTGTCTAAGACTAACTCTTTACAGGAGTAGAAAGCCAAATCTTTTCCTATGAAGCGTGTGGTGGTTTCGAACTACAGACCTTGTGATTGCAGCCCAACTCAGAACCATTATGCCACCATTCTTTGTGCAAAGTGGGTGCTCCAGACCTGTTTAAATGAATTACACGTGCCCACCTAAAGATAATTTTGTCTTTTTGGTGTCTGAGAGCGTCATTAAGAAACTGCTGACTTGAGACTCTTACTAAAAGCATACGGCGTTTAAGAGACAAATCAATAGCCTGAATAAGAAAGCAACCACCTTGTAAACATGCTAAGTGGGTATTCAGGGTAAACTGGAGCACTGCGCTATTGGCAAACTATGGGGAAAGAAATGGCTTATTTCGCTTCAGGTAAAACCTCAGAGTCGTACTCTAGGCAGAAGATTGTACAATTGCTCTCCGTTCCGGTTCTTCCACATACTATCAACACCTGGATAACAGAGAAAACAATTCTCCTGGAAGCAGCTCTAATGTGAGACAGACTGGTTGTGATCTCAAGAAAAAAAAAGGTCGCTGACAATTATAAATAAAAATAAACGGCTCTGAAGTCCACGACTGGATATGGCAGTTAAGCCACCGAGTTACTAATCCTATCATGCAAGGCTGAGTTTGATTTTGAAAAGTTACATCTTTGATTCGTTGGCAGCTGCTTCTCCTGTTTGTACAGTCCTTGTTGGCACTCCAGACTCCTGCTGATGGACAGCATTAATAGATTTTTAATTGTTAAAAAAAAAGATGGATGAAAGCTTTTGGCTGGGTGACTGAAGGCTCATACTGAGTACTAATCATGCCTGGTTCACTCCTTACAAATCTTAAGAATCTATTTTAATTCACTTCGAGCTAACAACTGGGGTTGCAGTTAAGGAGGCCTGAGTATAACACAAAAGTACAAGTTTATCTGTGAAAAGCAATTTTTCTAACTGAGGTATGAATGAGAAGTTATAAACCAACACCAACACCAGACGTCTTTCTACATTGCAGCTATGCACATGCATACAGAGAGAAGAGAAAGAGAGCCTGTAACTCTGGGACCTTCCAGCTGTTTACCTTTCCTTCCTCCCCCCCCCCCTCCAGGCCATTGGAGAAATTCAAATCTGATTTTGAGCATCATCAAAACCAGAAGCACACTTTTTAAACGCCTGGTTAGGGCTGAGACAGGCCTAGAAAGGGGCAGAGCTATCTTCCTTTCTTTTGCTATATTTTATGTTTCTTGATACAGACTCTGCTTTTTATTCAGAGATTATGAATCTTAATTGTGACTGGCTTCATATTACTGGTGGGGGGGGGTGCTTCAGAAAATGGGTAGATAAAAGAAATAGGAGAGCAAGATAAAAGGGTGTTCTCAAAATTTTTTTGAAGCCCCCTCATATTTTCTTTACCGTTGTTACAGTGGTACAAGCAAGAGACCTTACAGGGCCATGGCTTTGCAACCTGTAGGGGCTGGTCCATGAGTGATTGCTACCCAAGTAGTCAGACGGAGCCACACCACATCATGCTCACCAGACACAGCTATCTACAATGAAGTGCCATGACCACATAGGTGTTTCCGTATACTGAAGTCTCTTTCCCACTTTCTTCTTCCCTTTTGTGCTCTATCAGGTAGCTAGAGAAAGAGTTCAGCATATCCTGTTCTGTTCCATCCTTAAACGTGCTGGAAGTCAAAAAGCATGTTTGGCAAACATTCCTACTTCGAATTACAAAACTGATCAAATAAAACTGCAGCCCAGGCAGGTGACATGTCTTCGCCTAGGAAATTACAACTATTAGAGTGAGACTTGAAAGGATAAAAGAACTGTTTTGATTGAGGTTTACAAGGTAATTCATTGACTTCTTAAAGAACAGTACAAATGAGAATATCAAAAGAAATGAGAACGTTTACAGAATAACTGATGAAATTATATGATTGATTAAGACATTTATCCAAATGCCTACACTTGCTTTTTCAAACCAAGAGGAGCTACAATAAATGCCTCATTAAAAAAGTAATAATAAAAGGCAAGATAAGTAATTGGATGTAAGCTTTAAATAGATTTGATGATGTTATGCTCTTCCATTGCATTTCTCTTAAAAATTCCAAAATTATCTTTTAAAGGAAACAAAAAACCAAACCAGTCACTGCCACAGAGTCAATTCCAACTCACAGGGACACAACAGGACAAGGTAAAACTGTCTCTGGGGGTTTCCCAGGCTGTCGTTCCTTACGAGAGCACAACACTTCTCATCTTTCTTCCACAGAGGGGCTGATGGTTTCCAACTGCTGACTGTGGCTAGAAGCCCAAAGTTCAACCCACTCCACCACCAGGGCTCCCTTTTAAAGGAAAATAAAGGAGTTAATGAAAATGAGTAGTCCTGCTAGCCAAACCACAAGCAGAAAGCTGTCTTTCTCTTAGACAGGAATGTCCACCTGCCCCGCGACACAGATGAGTAGGAAGGGGTTTTAAACAAAGATGGGCAAGCCATGGGTGGGTATTGGAGGCTAATGGTAAAAAAGATCTTTTGGTCCCACATTATTGAGCACAGAAAACACTCTGATCCTCACATCTGTCACTTGCAGTTTGAAACCTAGGCAAAAGCTAGGGTGGGGAACGTCAGGCCAGCACAATCACCAACACCAGTTAACGTCACACGCCTCACCAAAGAGGTCCAGCCAGCACATTAAGGGTGAGTTCACCAACTGCTTGACCAAATATAGCAAGCTTGTTTTTAAGTTAATAATTTTGTATGCCCTGTGAGTGATGTTATAAAAATCCAAAGGGCCGTTGGCAGGAAAAAAGGTTTCCCCCACCTGCTCTGGATTATATTTGGTCTGAGCTTAGCTAGTTAGTATTACATAAGTTACTACTTTTGACTCCTCTCTCTGCAAGAAGCTGAAACTTGTTTGAAAAGTCTGCCAGAGAAGGACATTGGGCCTCCACTCAAGTACTCCCTCAACACAAGAATACTTTCTTCTAGTAAATTGGCATTCTATGATGCTCACCTTCCCGACACAACCGCTGATGACAAAGCGGGTGAATAAGCAAATGTGGTGAAGAAAGCTGATGGTGCCCGGCTATCAAAAGATATAGCGTCTGGGGTCTTAAAAGCTTGAAGGTAAACAAGCGGCCATCAAGCTCAGAAGCAACAAAGCCCACATGGAACAACATATCAACCTGTGTGATCACGGGGTGTCGAACGGATCACTGAAGACAAATGGGTGCATAAGCAAATGTGGCGAAGAAAGCAGATGGTGCCCGGCTATCAAAAAGTATAGCGTCTGGGGTCTTAAAGGCTTGAAGGTAATCAAGCGGCCATCAAGCTCAGAAGCAACAAAGCCCACATGGAAAAAGCACACCAGCCTATGCAACCACGAGGTGTCGAAGGGATCAGGTGTAAGGCATCATCAGAACAAAAAATCTTACCATAGTGAATGATGGGGGGAGTGTGGAGTGGAGATCCAAAGCCCATAGTAGGCCACTGGAGATCCCCTTGCAGAGGGGTCTCGGGGAGGAGATGAGCCAGTCAGGGTGCGATGCGATGTAACAATGATGAGAAATACAACCTTCCTCTAGTTCCTAAAGGTTTCCTCCCCGCTCCCACTACCATGACTCGAATTCTATCTTGCAAGACTGGCTGGACCGGAGGAGGTACACTGGTACAGATAGGAACTGAAAATACAGGGAATCCAGGATGGATGAGCCCTATAGGACCAGTGGTGTGAGTGGCAAAACAGGGAGGGTGGAGGGAGAATGGGTAGGAAAGAGGGAACCGATTGCATGGAGCTGTGTGTGACCTCCTCCCTGGGGGACAGACAACCGAAAAGTGGATGAGGGGAGACGTTGGACAGGGCAAGATATGACAAAATACCAATTTATAAACTATCAAGGGCTCATGTGGGAGGGGGGAGCAGGGAGGGAGGGGAAAAATGAGGACCTAATGTCGGGGGTTTAAATGGAGAGAAAATGTTTTGAGAAATGATGTACAAGTACGCTTTACACAATTGATGTGTGTATGGATTGGGATAACAGTTGTATGAGCCCCTAATAAAATGTTTAAAAAAAAAAAAAGAAAAGAAAAGTCTGCCAGAATGCTGTTGTTTCATACACATTGGAAGTCTCATTTTAACTTAGAAAATCAATAGTAAGATTCAAAATGTACTGTGATCATTAGTAACCACCAAAGGAGTAAACGAATTGCAGTTTTCTAGTTCCCAGCTTCTTCATACTGTCTCGTGAAAGCATCGGTGGCTTACATCACGAAGAAATGCTGAAGATACATCATGAAGATACTACACCCCATCAAGTAGATTTCAGATTCACAGCCCCCAAAGCCCCAGAGACTGCTGTAGGTCCCTGACATTCATAATGATCTCTGGTCCATTTCACATCTCCAGATTTGAAAATCATACAACTACTGCACGTAGCCGAAGTAAAGCCAAAACATTTCAGGCAGCCCTTTTAGACCTTCAGCAATTCTAGCAGCACTAGATGAGGGTAATTGATGGTGCCATTAAAATCAATTTTGCCATGCAAATCAGCTCTGAAGCCCGTCAACTTGTGCTACTACGGTAGCTACACTAACCATGCACCTACATGTCTGCACAAAGCCAGATGAGACAAGTGCAGAAGGCTGGATAGTACAAAGGCAGTGAGAGAGCAAGGGAGGGACTGAGAGGTGCTGCACAGCAAGGCAAGGCCAGTGAACAATAACTCAGGTGTGAGTATATTTACAACGTGGTTTGATAGGCTGCAGGGTAGTCAGCTAAACTCATTTGCTAAGCCAAATATGGGTGGGCCTGAGAGTACACTTTCCAAGTTCTTTCAAGAACTATCTACATCATGGTTCTTAACCTAACCAATGCTGTGACACTTTAATACAGTTCCTCATGTTGTGGTGACCCCATATGTGGGCTTATCTGCATGTGGGCAGACCCACCTGGAGACGGACAGAGGAGTGGTGTCTCTCGGTTCCTAAGACCATGGGAAATATGGTCTTAAGCGACCCCTGTGAAAGGGTCATTCGACCCCCAAAGGGGTCCCAACCCACAGGTTGAGAGCTGCTGCTTTAGAGTCACTAGAGCAATTTAACTCTTCATTGTTACACCTGGAAACACCACTGGCTCTTTGGTCTCCTTACCTCCTCCCGTGAATGGCCAAGATACCTATGTGTCAAAAGATACACTAAAAGTTTGTCCTTCCACTCACTCACCAGATGCTGTGTTAAACATTAGGGAATATTCCCTTAATACAAGAGCACCTTGCTCAGCTAAATGGTCATTTCATGATACCCACCTTCCTGACATGATC
>NW_022103926.1:3223051-3247295 GCF_000313985.2 Echinops telfairi
TTGTGATAAGAGTTGGATGAGCCCCAATAAAATGATTTAAAAAAAACAAAACAGGGAAAGTTGTAAAGATACAGCGAAATCTATTTTCCTATTTACATCAATCAAGGAATGAAATAAATTTGGCTTACAGTCCCTTCCTGCATCATCAGAGCTCACACTCTCTAGTGAACCCCAGCTCCGATTAAAACACTGTTTGGGGCCAAACCTGTTCCAAGAGGCTGGCCCTAAAGTCTCGGCTTCTCTCTGCTGACCAGTCCTGATAGCTGCTTCTCCACACCGCCTTTCTGATGCCCAGCACCAAATGACCCAACTACTGCTACCTTTAAACCCTAAAATTCCCTGCAGGAAACAATGCTCATAATCCAGAAAGAAAAAGGTTACGAACACCAAGGAACCAGATGGAAGAGAGGTCCTGGCCTACATCTTCCACACTACCCGCCCCTGCCCCCCAGCCCAGCAGCTTCCAATCTAGGGGCTCCACTGAGCCCAAGGCAATCAAAGCCTTGCTAGGCCTAACCCCGAATCCATGATAAAATATCTACCAATACTGTGAGGGTCAGGGTTAGGGTTAGTGCCAGACACCTGGTCAGCCCGGCTCAATGACTCAGGATAGGATTCACCTCTCAGGAAATAAGGCCAAAGTCAAAGTGTTTGTTGCAAGGAGGACCCCCACATGGCCTCACAATGTCAAGCTTCTGGCAGGTTGACAAATGTGTTTGACCATCTCACACCCTCACACCTTTGTCTATGGGGATGTCCTGTCTGACCCAAAACCCAGCCCCTCTGTTGACAGGACAGATTATTACTATGTCCCACTGCTAACAGAAATGTTGGTGGTAATGTAAGTTGGCCAAGGTAAAAAGGTCTGGTGATCTATGAGGGGGATACTAAAAAATAAAGGAATTATACCCCCCTACAGTTATGTATTTAAATACTTTTATAAAACAACCTTATCACCCTCAAAGTACTCTCTGAAGTACATTACACTTAATACATTTTTCAAATCTGCCATTCCATTCTTAGAAACATTTTTCAAACTCATCTGTTTGAATGGCTGACAGCACCTCCCTCAGTTTTTTCTTTACCTCTTCTATGTTCTCAAATTACTGTCCTTTCATGTCCCTCTTCATTTGTGGTAACAAAAAGAAGTCACATGTAGCAACGTAAGGTGAGTAAGGTTACATGGGGCAAGAGAGGCATGCTGTTTATGTTTTGGGTTTTTTTTTGCCAAAAACTGGTGTAATGAGATGGCTGCGTGAGCAGGTGCATTGTTGCGGGGGCAAAACTAGTCCCCGATCTGCCACAAATCAGGCCTTTTAGGTCATACACTGTTATGCTATCTTTTCAGAACTTCTAAATAGACAGTTTGATTAACAGTCTGACTTGGTGGAATGAGCTCCAAATACACTATCCCCCTCACATCAAAAAAACATAAGCATCATCTTGATCTTTGATTTCACTTGATGAGCTTTATGGGGGAGAGGTGAAGATAGCGGTTTCCACTGGCTTGATTGATACTTAATTTCGGGGTCTTAAGAATAGCACCATGTTTCGGCACTAGTAATGACCTTGGGGGGAAAAAGTCTGGGTGATAAGGTTGGGTCAATTCAAAGCACCTCATGTTTCCACTCTATACTTTTTTCCTCAGGGCAGAAATTTCACAGTGACGGCCCTTCTCATTTCCAAGTCTGTTAAAATTCACTGAACAGAGCTCCAAGATAGTCCAGATAACTCCCCCAACTCTTCATGGTCTGTCTTCAAGCACAAGTTGTTTACATTTTTGTCTGTTTGGGAAGTTGATGGACATCAGGAATGAGGTTTATCAACAATCGAAATTTCACCTTTTTTGAAACGAGAAAACCACTTGTACACTTGAGTTTTTCCTACAGAGCTGTCCTTGTAAGCTGTGTTCAACATCACAAGTTTCTGCAGCATTTTCCCAGAGCAGGAAACAAAATTTCACAGCCTCGTGCTGTTCCCTTAAATCAGCCATCATAAAAACCAAGGTTTGAGTAAAACTACTTTTATGAAAAAATTCACTGTGACAAGAGAACCTTCCCAGGTGATGCCACTGAGTGCACTAACTCAGACCGAGTTGCTCAATGCTTGTGTATTACAAAAGCTTAATCTAGCAGAGCTTTTTTCCGTTTGTTTGGGGGCTTTTGGTATGTGTGGGGGTACCCCCTCATTGTTCAAAATTTCAGCCATTGAAAACCCAAAGGAAAACTTGCAGCTTGGGAGAGAAGTTTCGGAAACAATACATACATACATTCAAAAAGAGTCTAATATCCAAAATATTTTTATTTTTAAAAAATCTCCCGCAATTTAAAAAGCCCCCCCTCCCCTTCAAAAAATTTAGTAGAAAAAGTCCATGAACAGATATTTCACTAAAAAGGACATACAAATGGTCTAATAGACACATAAAAAGCAGCTCGACATCATTAGTCATTACCAAAAACCAACCTCCCTGACATCCAACTGATGCTGACTCATAGCAGCCCTTGAGGACAAAGTAGAACTGCCCCTGTGGGTTTCTGAGATTGCTCCACCATTACTCATTAGGTTGACACAAATCAAAACCACAATATGGTATCATCTCCCCCCTACTGAAGTGTCCAAGGTGAAAAATTGGGAAACAATGGGTGTTGATGGGGTTATAAAGAAACTGGAACCTTCCTCCGATGATGATGGGAATGGGAAATAGTACAGCCATGATACAAAACCGTTTGGTGGGCCCTGAAAAACTTGATCATACAACTAGTTGATGGCCTGACATCCCAACCCTGGGTGTCTACCCAGAAGACATGACGACAAGAACACCAGCAGAAACCCAGACACAATGCGCACTACAAACACTCTGCAACAGTCACAAGGCAAAAACAACAAAATGCCCATCGATGGATGGATGGGCGAACAAATGGGGCTCTACCCATAACGGAATAGTACTCAACCATAAAGAAAAGTGAAGTCCGGATGGAGATCACAACATGACTGAACCTTGAAAACATCACTCAAAGCAAAATAAATCATTGGCAGAACTGCAAGCACTATGTGTTTTCACTTATCTGATACAAGAAAATATAGAGAAATCAAAGATGATTATGGGTGGTTACCAGGAGTTAAGAGGGAGGGAGGCAGGGGGAAGTTTGGAGTCAGGGAGTTCCTGTTAATGGTGGTAGAAGGACTTGGTAAAGAACACGAATGGTTATGAAACATGAAGACTGTAATCCAAGCCAATGGAGTATTCACGTAGAAACTCTTGGATTGTTGTGTATAGTCTCACCACAGTTTAAAAGAAAAACAAAATTCAAAAACGAAAATCCTATGGGGGACAGTTCTGCCACATATGGCATCTCCAAGTGTTGAGGTCAACCAGATGGCAGCTGGTGACTTCTGCTCACAGTGCAAGCACCACTGCATTCCTCTCAAGTATGGGAACGCTTCTCTACTCCCCTATGTTCCTTTCCTGGTGTCCCCATGCTTTATAGCACATATTTCTACTAGAAGAGTTAAAACACTGTATTTATACATTAATTTTAATACTGTATATGCTCCCCAACTATATGCGTGCACAGAACCTGTTGAAGAGCTTCTCTTCAGTGGAAGTCTGACAATAACTTCCTTTGAAAATGTGTTGTGAGTTGCCATCCTGTTGGCTTTAACTCATGCCTATCTTATGTCTCATAGAATGGCACGTTGCCTTTGGATATCATCTCAGGTAATAGCACCTAATACCGAATTCTGCATTTATGTCACAGCTCTTTCCAGTAAACGTTCTTTGTCTACACTTGGCTTTGATATGAGGTCATTTCTCACCTCTACGCTGCACCGTACCAAACTATAACTGTGCTTAGTCAAACATTTAGATCTTTGCTAATTTCCAGTTAGCTCCTATCCATATGTTCCCCTTTCACAAACCTCCTGGATTAGATCAGATCGGAATGGCTGCTGGCAGCTGTTTGCCATTCAATTTTGCTACCACTAAAGCATGTGAACATTTCATTGTTTAGGCATTACAGAGACTCTCAGCAAACATTTACTCTGGGTTCTTGGATGAGAAGAACATTTGCGGTAGGCAAAGGTAAATAATAAACCACAATGCTACTCAACCGGTGACCTAAAAGCCTTTTGACATCTGACTCTATTGCTTACTAAATCATTGTGCATATAAACAAAGATCTAACCCATTGTTTCGACAGCAAATTACATTTCTAAAGCACAGTTCTTCAGTATTTAATTTATTTTAAATAAGCTTAAATATGGCACAATCATTCTGCGCCTTGCAAACTAAAACAAAAAGTATCAAATAAGAATTCATGGGTCACTAACTTACTAGGCACAGCTGGATAAGTCGATGATAAGTTGTCAGAACTTGGGTTTCCTCCACTATTTTACAGATTTCTATTATAATGGATCAGTTCCTACTGACTCTACAGTTCTGTAAGTCACAAACAAATACAAGTTCAATATACTGCAAATACTTATGGAATGCCTTTTACGAGTCAGGCCCAATAAGATTATGACTAACTGCACCCTCTCCCCAGAGGTTCAAGATCTAGTGGAAGACACCAATGTAAACAAGTAAAAAGCAATACAGAGCTCCTTGAGGACAGGGATGGAATCTTATTGATCAGACCCTTCTCTGATAAACTGAATGTCTGTTGTATCGTATGCAACAAGTATATATTGAATGAATTAATTTCTCAATCAAGTTTCATTAATTGGTCAAAGTGCAATAATTGCTATAACAAAGGGTTAATTCTAACTTGGTGGGCCTGTGAGAGACTCATGGACTGGAGGGTCTGAGCAAGGCTTTGAAGAAAGAGTTCAACTTGGGCAAGTTTAGATGGGATGGAGGATGATGAAGACAAAGGAAGGGGAACACTTCCTCACTAAAACACTGCAAACTGGGGCCTGTTCCCCTTTATAGTGGCTCTCCCTTTACAATGATATTGAGATATATCCAATATCAATATCAGTTGATATTCATCAACATTCAACAGGCATGAAAGAAATTCTAGGAAGAAGGCAGTGTAAACGAGCTATTGTTTAGATCTTCCCCGACAAATAACGATAGGGATATGGTGCTCAGCTTTGAAGGACTCAGAATTAGGAGCAGCAGAAAGCATCAGAGAACTATAGACAGGCAAGAATCAATAAGTCAACGAGTTGCATATGGTAGAAAATCACGTCCCACACTGTCCTGCCTCTCCTCAAGTCACACGGTTCACCATCAGCTGTAAACTGAGATAGTGGCCCCAGGAAAGGAGTCTGCTAGCCTATCCATCCCAGGAGCCCAAGCTTCTGCCCTAAAATTAACAAGACAGACCTCCTCGGGGATCCAATTGTCATATTAGAGCAGCTTCTCACCCAGATACTACTGGCTACAAGCCTACTATGAATTGCTCTCGAAGGTCCAGGGAATAAAGACTGCTCTTACACTCAACATTCTGCCTGCCTCTCTCCAGGTCCCACAGCTTGGGCCTCTAAGAACAAATGGACAGACCTCTTGAAGAGTCAGTTCTGGTCTGTCTGCTCCCCCTGTCAGATAGTGCTGAGGACCGCTATCTGAGGCTTCTGTGTGCCCAAGCAGAAGTCTTCGGTAGAGCCTGCACCCACAGCTAGCACACTCCAAGCAGAGCTCTGCTAGCATCACAGCAGATCTCCTCAGGGGTCCACTGGAGTGTACCAGACACTGTCAGCTGTGACCCTACCGTTAATTACTACAGAAAGCCTGTGCAGTAGAGTCCCAAGCTAAACACCTTATCAGCCTCGTGGTGCACCTCTTAGCTCAAGCCTCTGAAATCCTCCAGGGAGTCAGTTCAGGTCTGTCACAAGCTTTTCGGTCAGTGCAAAGGACTGCTGATTGAAGCAGCTGGGTGCTAAGAAGCAGGCATCTGCAGTGGAGACTACACACAGAACTTACCTACTACCTGAGGGGAGCTTTGGTAACAGTAAGGCAGAACTCCATGGAGGCCCATTTGGACCATGGGAATCCACCCAGACACTGTCACCTGCAAGTCTGCTGTGAATGGTTTGAGAAGGGCCTTGCTGTGGCAGTTGCTCCAATCATCAGCACTTTACCTGCTTTCCTGAGCACCAATAACTCTGGCCTCTGAAACCAACAGTAAAAACCTCTGTGGAGGTCAACTGGGGTTAATACGCCCCTATTTCCGTTGGTGCTCAAGATTGCTGACTAAGGTTGCTGTGCTTTAGGAAACAGAAATCTGAGTGGAGGCTGATCTCACAGTCAACAATCTACAGGGAGGCCTCTGATACCAACAAGACAAACCTCCAAAAAGATCTGACATACCTTCCCCACCTGGTAACTGTTGATTGCCAGGCAACTGAAAATTGCTATACACCCCACACTGTGTTATCTGCTCCCATATTCTCCAATCCTTCCATAATGTCCTGTGTACCCCATAGCTCAGGCCTCTAAAACCAACATAACAGACCTCCTTGGGGATCAGTTTAATTCTGTCTGCTCCCTATTGCAGTTAGAGACTGCAGACTGCTTACTGAAACTGCTGCATACGAGAAAGTAAACATCTTCAGTGGGGGTTCCAGCCAAGGTCAACACACTAGAGTGCAGGCTCAGTAGCAATGAGGAGAACTTCCTTGTGGGTCTCTTTGGAATCTGACTATTCTTTATTTCCTTACTATCCCACCAGTAACTGGTGGCTGCTGAACTGCTATGAACTCCTAAAAAATGTCCTTTACAATGAAGTCAGGCGGTGAGTCACCCAAATGGAGAATGTTCCCCCAACTAAAGCTCTGAAACCAACGAGACAGATATCTTGGAGGTCCTTCTAGGGAGAGTCCCAATCCCTCTTCCTCCTGAAATGGGAGGAAAGGCTGCCTGTACTTCCCCTGAATGCCAGTTCAGACACAAGCAGTCCCTACAGAGCCGGGAAGAAAAACTACAGCAAACTAGGAGGGCAACAACCAGCCGCAAAGAGGGCTCGCTGGGTGTTTCCAACTGAAACAATGTGATTGCAGAAACGGAGAAAGGAAGGTAAAATAAGCAGAGAGAGGGGACTGCATTTCCTGATGGTAGTCAGATTGATTAGTATACCATGAATATCTCATAGGAGTGGCAGTGCCCACTGGTGAACACAGCATGCTCTCTGGTGTGTGTAGGAGAGAATAAAAGTTGAAAAACAAAAGCTGGAACTTTTAAATATCAATTAAATCAAGTTATCACAGAAAGAGACAGAAAAGAAATGCCAAGAATTTTGGAAGAAGTAGGGAATGGGAACTTAAAAGCTCATGCGCAGCCATCTAAGGTGAACATATTGAAGTTGCCATGTCCAGAGGAAAAAATGAGCAATGAAAATCAAAAGACCCAAGGAAATAGTCCAATTCTTGATTAACAACAACAAAAAACCTTCAAAAAATTAAAATAAAAGGGAAATTTTTCAATAGAATTAAGAGGTTTTAAAATTTAGTGAAAGAAGTCCATTCACTTTTTAAAAAATTATTATTAAAAGATCATTTTATTGGGGGCTTTTACAACTCTTATAACAATCCATACATGAATTGTATCAAGCATATTTGTACATATGTTGCCATCATTCTTTTCTGGACATTTACATTCTATTCAGCCCTTGGTATCAGCTCCCCTTTTTTTCCTCCCTCCCCACCCTCACCCTGGTGACCCCTTGATAAATTATAAATTATTGTTTCATTAGCTTTTATTTCCATGTATTATTGTTACCTTGAGGACTAAGGTGGGTGCACCTGACCCAAGCCATGGTATTCTCCTTTGTCTCATATGCATGTGAATGTTGGACCTTGAATAAGGAGACTGAAGAAGAATTGATGCATATGAGTTGTGGTGCTGGAGAAGAATACTGAAAGTACCATGGACTGCTAAAAGGACAAACTGATCTGTGTTGGAAGAAGTAAGGCCAGCGTGCCCCTAGAGTCAAGGATGGCAAAGACTTCATCTTACATACTTTGGACATGTTGTCAGGAGAGACCGGTCCCTAGAGAAGGACATCATATTTGGTGAAGTGGAGGGGCAGTGAAAAAAACAGAAGACCCTCAAGAGATGGATTGACACAGTGACTGCATCAGCTGGCTCAGGCACAGGAACAATTGTGAGGATGGCACAGGACCATGTAGTGTTTCATTCTGTTGTGTATAGGGCTGCTATGGGTTGGAGCCGACTCGATGGCATACAACAACAACAATAGAAGGATTCAGCAAAGCTGCAGTGTATAATAAGCAATGTGGTGATGAAAGCTGATGGTGTCTGGCTATTAGAAGATATAGTATCTGGGGTCTTAAAGGATTGAAGTTAAACAAGCAGCCATCTAGTAGGGAAGCCACAAAGCCCACATGGAAGAAGCGCACGATCCTGTGTGATCACAAGGTGTCGATAGAATCAATAATTATCAAGCATCAGAAGAACCAAAATAAGCAATCATATCAAAGCAAATGAGGGGGAGAAGAGTGAAGACCCAAAGCCCATCTGTAGACAACTGGACATTCCCTCACAGAAGGGTTACAAGGAAGAGACAAGCCAGCCAGGGAGCAATATAGCACTGATGAAAAAACAACATTCCTCTAGTTTTTTAATGCTTCCTCCCCTTCACTCTCATAACCCCAGTTCTATCTTACAAATCTGGCTAAACAGGAGCATGCACACTGGGGTACAGATAAGAGCTCCTGACATACATAATCCAGGAGAGATAAACACCTCACGAACAATAATAAGACTAGTGATACCATGAGTTAGGGTGAAAGTGGGAGGAGAAGAGGGAGAAAGAGGAAACCAATCGCAATAATCGACATATAACACCCCCAGCACAGAGGGGACAAACTACATAAATGTGGGTGAAGAGAGGCAGTGGATGGCGTAAGATATGAAAATAACAATAATTCATAATTTATCAAGGAGTCATGAAGGTGGGCGGGTGGGGGAGGGAGGGAAAAGAGAGGAGCTGATACCAAGGGCTCAAGTAGAAAGAAAGAAAGAGAATGATGATGGCAACATATGTACAAATGTGCTTGATAATACTGATGTATGTATGGATTGTTATAAGAACTGTAATAGCCCCGAATAAAATGATTTTTTTAAGTAGCAGGGATAAGATCAACAAAAATCAGGCAGATTCCTCATATACTAACAGAGAACTCTGAAAAGGAAATCAGGAAACAATATCATTTACAATAGTCATCTAAAAGATGAAATACTTAGGATTAAATCTAGCCAGAGATACAAAAGAACTATTTTTAAAAAATACTACAGGATACTCAATAAACAAAAAGAGAACTTCATAAATGGAAAAATATACCATGCTCACAGATAGGAAGACTTAACATTGTAAAAATGGCAATATTACCCAAAGTGATCAACAGATGCAATATAATCCTGGTATGGATTACATCATCACTTAAAGACATGGAACATCTAATCACCAAATTTATATGGAAAATAAAGAGACCCCTTGATAAGCAAAGCATTACTAATGAAAAAGAAGTCTCATACTTCCCAACTTCTAAACTACTACGAAGATAGGGAACTTAAGATAGTCTGGTACTGGTACAAGGATATCCTACAAAGATCAATGGAACAGAAATAAAAACTGAGACGTAAATCCACCCACTTACAACAGCTGGTTTTACACAGGGTCAAAATTAATTATGTGGGAAAGAGGTAATAGTGTTTAAAAAATGTGCGGGTGAAACTAGATATCCACTTGCAGATCACACACCATATACAAAAACTAACTCAAACTGGAACAAAGACCGAAGTGTAAAACCTACAACTATAAATATCATCAATGAAAAATTAGGGACAAATTTAAGATCCTTAATACATAGCATAAAAATACAATCAAGTCCAAGTAAAAATATACCAACACCAAAAGACAACTAGAAGAATGGGCCTTCCTAAAAAGTAAACATTTGTACACGTAAAAAGATTTAACCAAGGAAGAGGTGGGGGAAAGGGGGAACCCAACAAACCCAGGGACAAGGGAACAACAAATGATCTAAAATCGATGGTGAGGAGGGCATAGGATGCTTGGGTGGGCTGGGGGGAGAGGGGGCCCTTGATCAAGGGCAAAATAGCTGAGAGGAGTTACTGAAACCTGAATGAAGGCCAAACATGATAGTGGGACAAGAGGAAAGTAAAAGGAAATAGAGGAAAGAAGTAGGAGGCAAAAGACATTTACAGAGGTTTAAATACAGACACGTACATATGTAAATACATTTATATATAATGATAGGGAAACATCTATGTACATTTATTTATTTGTTAAATAGTAAGGCAAAAGACAGACATTGGACCTCTACTCAAGTACTCCCTCAACACAAGAACACTTTTTCTAATAACCTAGCATTCTGGGATGCTGACCTTCCCTGACACAATCACTGAAAACAAAATGGATGCATAAGCAAATGTGGTGAAGAAAGCTGATGGTGCCCTGCCATCAAAAGATAAGAGCATCTGGGGTCTTGAAGGCTTGAAGATAAACAAGCAGCCATCTAACTCAGAAGCAACTAAGCCCACATGGAAGATGCACACCAGCCTGTGTGATCATGAGGTGTTTATAGGACCAGGTATCAGGCATCAAAAACCCATAACAAAAAATTATATCAATGTGAATGAGGGTGGAATGGAGACCCAAAGCCCATCTACAGGCAACTGGACATCCCCTTACAGAAGGGACAAAAGGAAGAGATGAGCCAGTCAGGGTGCAGTATAGCACCAATGAAACATAAAACCTTCCTCTAGTTCTTTAATGCTTCCCCCTCCAACCTCCCCACTGTCATGACCTCAGTTCTACTTTACAAATCTGGCTAGATCAGAGCATGTACACTGGTACAGACAAGAGCTTGCAACACAGGGAATTCTGGGCAGAAAAACCAGGACAAATAATGAGATTAGTGATACCAGGAGGGGAAGGGGAAGGGGAAGGTGGGGGAGCAGAAAAGGGGAACCGATCACAATGATTGACATATAACACCCCCCCAGGGGGATGGACAACAGAAAAGTGGGTGAAGGGAGACAGTGGTAGGTGAAATACATGAGGGAGGGGGTTCAGGGAATGAGCTGATACCAAGGACTCAAGTAGAAAGAATATGTTTTGAGAATAACGATGGCAGCAACATATGTACAAATGTGCTTGACACAATGGATGTATATATGGATTGTGATAAAAGCTGTAAGAGCCCCCAATAAAATGCTTTATTAAATATTTGTTTAAAGAATATTCACCGAAGAACAAAAAGAGGGCTTATAGACTGGGAAAACATTTTTGGTAACATTTCAGACAAATCTCTAATTTAGAGACTAATCTCTAAAATTTATAGAAAATTTTGACACCTCAGCAACACGATTGCTGAAGAAAAATGTGAACATAAGCAAAGGCGGTGAAAAAAGCTGATGGTGCCCGGCTACCAAAAGATATAGTGTCTGGGGTCTTAAGGGCAAACAAGCGGCCATCTAGCTGAGAAGCATCAAAGCCCACATGGAAGTAGCACACCAGCCTGTCTGACCACAAGGTGTAGAAGGGATCAATTATCAGACATCAAAGAACTAAAAATCTTATCAGTGGGTACCCGCTTTACTGACACAACCACTGAAGACAAATGTGTGCATAAGCAAAGGTGGTGAAGAAAGCTGATGGTGCCCGGCTATCAAAAGATATAGCGTCTGGGGTCTTAAAGGCTTGCAGATAAACAAGCGGCCAACTGGCTCAGAAGCAACAAAGCCCACATGGAAGAAGCACACCGGCATGTGTGACCACAAGCTGTTGAAGAGATCAGGTATCAAGCATCCAAGAACAAAAAATCATATCATTGTAAAGGTGGGTGAGTGCAGAGTGGAGACTCAAAGTCCATCGGTGGGCAACTGAACACCCCCTTACTCGGGTTGTGGGGAGGAGACGAGCCAATAAGGATGCAGGGTAGCAACAATGAAACATATTACTTTCCTCTAGTTCTTTAACGCTTCCTCCCCCCAACTATCATGATCCCAATTCTACCTTACAAATCTGGCTGGATGGAAAGATGTACATTGGTACAGATAGCAACTGGAAACACAGGGAATCCAGTGGAGATGACTCCTTCAGGACCAGTGGTGAGAGGGGTGATGCCTGGAGGGTGAAGCGAATGTCGGGTAGAAAGGGGGAACCAATGACAAGAATTTAAGTATTGCCTCCTCCCTGGGGGATGGACAGCAGAGAAGCGGGAGGAATTAAACATTGGACAGGGTAACTTATGACAAAACTATAATAATTTATGATCTATGAAGGGTTCATGAGGGAGGGGGAGGGGGAAGGGAGGGGAGAAATGAGCAGCTGATATTAGGGGCTAGAGTGGGAGGCGGGCAACAAATGTGCATATGTGCTTGACACAATGGATGTATGCATGGATTGTGATGAGAATTGTACGAGCCTCCAATAAAATAAATTTAAAACAAAACAAAACAATGAACAGGTACTTTTCTAACAAAGACATGAAAGCAGTCAAAAATCAAATGAAGAATGCCTAGGGATCATTAGAGAAAAGCAAATCAAAACACCAGTTAAATTTCACTTCACCCCAGGATTAATACCAAAGTTAAAAAAATAGAAACAAAAATCAACAAATAGTGGCAATGGTATGGGACAACAGAATCCTCATACACTGCTGGTAGGACTGTAAAATAGTACAGCTACTGTGGGGAGATAGTGTGGCACTTCCTTTAAAAGTTGGAAATAGAAATACTCTATGACTTAACAATATCACCAGTAGGTGTATATATCCTATAATATGAAGAGTTGTAACATGAATAAGATATACATGCATACTCATTCATCTTACATTCATTACTCACAAGAGCAAAAAGATGGAAACAAACTAAGTGGATAAATGGATAAACTAGGGGACACACACAATAGAATACTACAAAATGTTAAAGAATAACAATGAATCTGTAAAATACCTCACAATATGTATGGACCTGGAGGACATCATTCTGAGTAAAATTAGTCAATCACTAAAGGACAAATCTTAGATGAAGTCACTGTGTTAGGCTGGGTTGACTAGAGAAACAAATTGACACTGTTATATGTGTAAGAATGAGCTTGATATCAAAGAGTAATTGTATATTAAGAAAACATCCAGAAAAAAAAAGAAAACATCCAGTCCAGATCAAGTCCATAAGTCTGATAATAGCCCTTAAGTCTGATACTAGTCCATAAATTCCTCTTCAGACTCAGGCAGTCACATGCAATGATGCAGAATGCAGAAAGATCACAGGCCAGTGGGTGCAAAGTCTTGCAGATCCAATGGTGCTGGAAGCATCTCCAGGACTCTCACAGGTCTCAGCGTGGGTCCAGCAGCTTGTCAACAGGAAGGTGCAGCAAAGAGAGCTCTTGCAGGTCTCAGCAAGTTTCCCATGGCTTTTCAACAGGAAGACGACGGGGCAGAGAAATCTCATGAGAAGGCTGTGCCCACTGGGAGGTATCATCAGGCTATGACCTAATTGACAGGCTAGACCCTACCCCTTCACTATTAATACCCTCAAGTTGACACAAGATTATGTAACTGCCACAATCACTACTGTACAAAGTCAAGAAAAGATTTTCACACAGAAGCATTCTTTGATGGTTACCTGGTGTGAGAGAAGATAGAGTCAATAACTAACTAAAAGGTAGATACATCTTAACTTGTTGATTCACTAAACTCACTGCCATGAAGCTAATTCCAACTCAAAACAACCCTATAAGATGGGGTAGACCTGTCCCTATATGTTTCCGAAGCTGTACATCTTAATGGGAGCAGACAGCCTCATCTTTCTACCAAGGAGCTGCTGGTGGGTTCTAACTGCTGACCTTGCAGTTAGCAGCCCAACGTGTAACCACTAGGGCTCCAAAAAGTTCATAGGAAAATTCCCTATCTTTTAACCCCATTTGTCCACAAACGTTTTGAAGCCCCCTCATACAATGAAAAGGAGATCAGTACAAAATGATCAGGACAGAGGAAGGCACTGGGAGGAACACAGAGTTAAATCCACAGAGATAAATACTATAACATTTCACTCCCACTAGGACGGCTAAAATACAAAGAGCATAAACATTTAAATATTGGCCAGGATGTAAGGAAATTGGAACTCTTATCCATTGCTGGTGGGAATGTAAAATGGTACTGACATCGTAAAATGTAAAATGTACAGTCGGGTTGGCAGTTCCTCAAAAAGCCAAAAATAGTACTGTATTATCCAGCAAGTCCACTCTTAGGTATGTGCCCACAAGACTGAGAGAGACTTGCACACCAATATTCATTGCGGAATTATTCGCAATAGCCAAAAACTAGCAACAAACGATATGCTTCTCAAGAGGTGAAAGATAAACAAAATGTGGCACATGCATACAACGGACTATTCCTCATCTAGAAGAAGAAATAAAGTCTTGATACATGCTACAGTCTGTATGGGGCTTGAAGACATTACACTGAACTAGATAAGCCAAAAGGACAAAAAACATTTATGACCTTACCTAAAAAGACAAGAACAAGCAAATGCACACAGACCATACAGGAGCAGGCAGGAAGGGGTGGGGGAGGAGAACGGTGATGGAAAACTTTATCAAGGGTAGGACTGCACAGCTGATTATTTTGTTGTCACTAAGTTGCACACCTGTACAAAGTTGAGTTGGCTAAAGTTGAGTGATAGATATGCTTACAATAAAGCACTTCCTGACCCCTTTCTCCCCAAGAGCAGCTGCCCAGTCTGCTCATGTACAACCAGACACCTCATGGGATTTGATTCCTTTTTTCAGTGGGGGGTGGGGGGACAGGGATTTGATTCCTTCATTGGAAGTCTAGGGTCATGGTTTAATATGATATTCAAGTTGATTGGCCTAATAATGTGTCTAGTGCTTTCCCCCTAGGTCAGTACATATTGCCTAAGGGTCTTAAAAACATTTTTTCCGTCATTATAGAATTTATTGTGGACATTAAGCAATGCACACCTGTATAATATGTATCCCCTTGTTAGACAAAAATATGTATTTTAAGTCAAATGAACATACAGTAGCTCAAATCTTGTTTGGTTTGGTTTTGTTTTTAAGGGCAAATCACTGCCATTACAAGTGCCAGTGCTTTGGGATAGGGTCATGCCCCACAGGCAGACCAAACAGTAGCCTGACCATTGGCCTTCAACAGACATGAGAACACGGTCCCCTTCCGTTCTCTAATGACATTCCAGTCCAGAACACTTTCAGTCCTTGTCTTGTTTATCTGTTGTCGAAGGGTTTCTAAGAAGGCTTAGCGGGGCTTCAATTTTCCTAGCATCATCTTCAGATTGATTTTGTTGTAAACCACTTGCAATCTCTTCTGGGAGGAACTCAGTAATTTGAAGCTTGGCCTTCCATTCTTCCAGTTGCCGCTCATGGAGTACCTTATGATCCTTCTCTTTCCTCTGTTGAACAGTCTCTCCACAGTACCTCTGCAGCAGCATCAACAGGCTCCTAATAGGGGTACCCAGCAAGGCTCCAATTATACCACCAGCCATCAGACCACGCAGGCCTAAGTTTATTCTGAAAAGACTTCCTGTGACAGCTCCAGCAATGACAAAATGACTGAGGGCATTTTTATTTCGGTACACATTCAGACCAGTGGTCACTGAGTTGAATGTGGTCATAAACGCCGCAGTTCTCCAGCGCCAGCGCCAGCCATACCGAATGAAGGCCCGAGTGGCAGCACAGTGGGCAGCTTGCACAGCATCAAATCGGTTATGATAGATGTCTGCTTGGCTCTGCTCAACGTAGCATTGTTTGGCATGTACAAAGGCAGGTACTCCTCCATAGACAAAGCCAATGATGCCTGCTGAAACTGCTGCCTTACAAATATTCTGAAGTTCTTCAGATGTTCTCTGCTGGTCATCTTTAATAAACAGCTCTCGGAGGAGATCCCATCCGGATTCCGGGTAATGGGATTCTGGGATGGAGGGAGGCAGCTTCGGTCGCTCAGCAGGGGTCTGGAACTCGGCGGCCACTGCTTCAGCAGCAAAGACTCTGGGGAAAGGACCTAGTGCCCTGCGGAGGCAGCTCGGAGGCACCTTCCGGGGATCCTCCATGGCCCTCTCCTGACCCGAGGATGCACGCACGCACGCACGCTCCGGCGTCAATGAACCAAGGCCGCCTGGGGGCGCCTGGCAAGGACGGTGAACTAAACGCCTCGGCGCCGGGGTACCACTGCTGGGCCCAAAAGCCAGTCTCACTTCCCTGGGTCTTAAAAACTTTTAAGAGGTCACCCAAGGCATAACATTTGCTCTACTCACCTGAAGCAACACAGCAAAAGGAAAAGTCAGGCACAGGAGGAGGATATGGACTGGATGGCTCATTGCCTCCAAGAAAAACTGTCTCCTTTTTCATGACACTAGAAGAATTGGACAGTGCCACCTATCATTACTGAACATTTTTGTCAAAGATTCTACAGAGGAATCTTGATCAAAAGGGGAAATATATAGAACAGAATTTCAAATTCTGATGGATGACAGACTTTCTGGAGCCACCAGAGTTGGATGAGTACCTGAAACTATTGCCCTGATATAATCTTTAAATCTTAAACCAAATACATTCCCCAAAGTCATCTAAAAACCAAACAGTGGTTAAACTAGTAAAAAAGGTCTACCTTGAGCATTATACTCCTTTATGAGATCAAATTGACAACTGCAACGTGAACTATGTGATCGGAGCCTTAGGGGCAGTGAGTTTATGTTACTGTGGGAGAACAACTCAGAGAAGGAAGGAGGGAACCATTGCACAGCTCACAGAGTATGATCAATGCCAGTGAAGTGTATATATACAAATTGTTGTTGTGTAATCAGTTCCATGTTTGCTCAAGGAATGCCCCAGCCAGGTGGGAGTAAAAGAAAACAGTAAAACCTGGCCTTGAGTACAGCTGAAGACATTTCCAAAAAGGCTTGAAACGCCAAGGTTAACAAAAGAAAGCAGAGAATTTTTTTTAAGCTTGGCTTACAACTGCTTAAATCTACTTTTATACAAATATAGCTAGCTGGTTTTCCCCCAGAGGTGCACCAGGCCACTCTAATTCCTAAAATATAAGAGGGCTTCAAACCTTTCATGTAAAAAATTCATTGTCTTTTAATTCCATTTTTACACAAACTTTTTGAAGGTTCATAAGAGCTACATAGAGCCTCAATGGCTCTCCATAACACCCCAAGTTTCTGACTTTCCAATGCTTTACTCAAACTGCTTTGATGTCAAAGAACATCACTGGTGGTTGCACATGAAAGAGTGCCAACACAAGATGTAATGCTTCCCTTCCATTCGATCCCTGTTCTTATCTACGCTAAATTCTTGGAGTTCACAAACTTATGGTTCTTCCTAACCTCTCCTCCAATTAAACTTAAAAATGACTGTTTCTCCCCACTTGTGATCCAAAAGAATAATGGCATCCCATGACAAAGAAATAACCAAACACAACTCCATACTTTCCTTTGAGACCTACAGGTGTTCTAGTCGAACCCACATACGCCATCACAGGCAGCATCAGACTTATCTACCATTCAACAGTCAGGAAGAGAATGTACCAACTGTGGAATTTACCAAGGGAACTATGCCTTCTTATCTAACTTTATATTGTTTAAATGTTAGGTCCTTAAATCATAAAGGGAAACCCATAGATAAAATTTTTCAGGAAAAACAGTAGTGAAATGTTTGAAGCATTGTAAAAAAATAAGTGTGAGGAAAATACTTTGGTTCTTGGCAATGTTCTCTTATCTCAGGGAAATATGAGATCATGATAAGTAGATTTTTATGCCACATTTTAATAACATTTTGTACTTTACAAAGCTGTTGCTGTTCGGTGCTCTGACTCACGGGGCTCCCATGGACAACAGAAACAAGCTGCCTGCTCCGGGACCATCCTCAGAGTTGTTGCTATGGGTGAGCACACTGTTTCAGCCACTGTGTCAATCTTTCTTGATGAGGGTCTTCCTTTTTATCATTGGTGTTTTTACCTTTCTGTTACTGCCAATATTTTTTCTCATGTCTTTCTTCCTATATCTCTTCTCATTTTATTTCCTTATCTTCTCTCCTTTTCTGTTATAGCCTTCTAATTAATTTCAATCATAAAGAAAAAATATCTATATTAATTATAGGTGTGAATCCTTACATTACATCCCCAAATAAAGATGTGTTAAGAAAACAGTTCCCCAAATATATATATTTTGATATTATTCATTAAAGGGATTCAGTCATATTTGGCAAATATTGGGTTGAATAAAGGTTTTTTTAAAAAAGGTCTCATTTCCTCCCTCCCTTCCACCCTTTTTTAATTGTAGAATCTTTCAGAACCTTCATATCTGCCCAGTGAATTTGGACAATACATATACTTCTTGGGAACTTATTGAACTATAGAAAATTTTGTTCTTTATTTAATTACATATGCCTTTAGAAATGCAATCAGCATAATACATTCAAAAAGTCTGTACATTACATATTGGGGGGTGGGAGGAGAGGATATCAGGCTATAGGAAAACAAAAAACTAGAGGTAGCACTCGTTTTTATTAAGAGTCCAGCTGTGGAAACAAATTTAATGAGAGGTTAGCAGGTAGGGAATGAACATGTATCTCCCTAAGGTACTTAAGAGGAAGGAAAGCTATGAACAGCATGCCAGAAATAGAAATGAAATGGAGATGATAAAACCCTTTAAACGGGTTTACCTCTGCTGCTTTTGAAAATCACACTAGTGAAAGTAAAGGAAAATTGGTGAGAAAGTCCCGGTAACACTGGTGGCTATTAACCTAGATGCCATCTGCAGGAGGATCAATGCTCAGCTAACATCACCTCTGCCTGCATGTTTCTCCTGTATTCCATTGTTTCCATGGCACCCTGTGGGAGATGCCATTGTTAGCCTGAATTTGAAGTCGTCTGACTTCCTTTCTAAATCATAAGGTCCTCTGAAAATAGGGAGAACAGTAGATCTGACTCTGCATCCGTAAGATCTTACACTTCATAGACTGTAAAAGGTTGTTTGTCATCCATCAGTTCACTGGGATTCTCCAATTCAGTGGTTGACAAGCATTCACAAGGGTGAAATGAATTACAGCATCACTATTAAGTGTAGCCCACTGTCTCCTCCTCATTAGGTACACCCGGCACACAGTAGGGCCTCAATAAATTTCCACTAAAGTGATTATCCAATCAACGTTTGACTGTAAGGTTCGACCGTCCTTTAAAGATAGGCACTTCAAAAACCACAGGGCAGTGCTCTGCTCTGGGCCACACTGGCTCGGTGAAATCCTAGTTGGAGCCTAGGCTCTGGCCGCTTCGGGGCAGAGATGGCCAGGGCTACCTGCCTCCCACCAGGTCTCAGATGTCTTCATAATGCAAAGCACTATAGTTGACATAGGGAGGGACAAGTACTAACACTCAGGAACAAGCCTTGACTCACTGTAGAGGAAAAGAATTCCTGGATGATAGGAAGATTGGGTGCTAAAGGAAAAAAACAAATTTTTGTTGTTGTTGAAAGATTTTTTAAAACCACCCAGCAGCTATGACAAAAGCCCCAGTGGCTAATAACTAAGGGCTTTTCTTCTAACTGAAAGGTTGATTCAAACCTACACAGGGCTCCGTGGCAGTATGATTTTGGAATGATGGAGAGAGAGAAAATTCACTACCATTGAGTAAATTCTGATTCATGGCCACCTTATAGAACAGAGTAGATCTGGGGGGCTCAACATTTTTACAGGAATAGAAAACCTCATCTTTCTCCCACAGGGTAGCTAGTGGTTTTAAACTGCTGACCATACTGTTAGCAACCCAACAGTTCCTTGACGATGACAACTTTGGAGGCACAAAGGCAATATGACTTTACCCTATCTGATTTGGGTTGCTAGGGTGTGGAACTGAATTGAGAGGAGGGAGAGGCAGGCTGAGCAGGTCAGGAAAGTGGCAGTGATTTGATTCTAGAGACCACTGTAGGCCAACAATGAGTTAACTTTTCCATCCTTAGCACCTCTGTCACCTGCCTAGACAGATGCACATCATTTTTTTCTCGCTATTCTTTCCAATTAATTTCATTCTACTGTAAACCCATTCTTCCCACTCCAATTTTCTGTCTCAACCTACCGACGGGTTACCTTTCCCAGATGGTATAATTAAATACTTAAAAACAAAAAAGCAGTCAGGATTCTGTCTTCACAAAAATGCCTAGAGACACAGCCTTTCTTTCAAGCCACAGCAATTCCATATCAGCCTAAAGGTCATCTAGATTTTTCAAATCTCCAGGGAAGAGCATGACAAGAGAATGTGTGTGTACGACTCCACCATTCAGATCGACTTTTGAGTGGGTTTATTCTCCTAAGAGGTTTACTTAGTATGGGTGGGTAAGTTCCTCTCTACCAAGGGCTCTCTCTGGCTAGGATTTTTTTTTTTTTGGTAAGTGAAAACTGCACTTAACAGAAATTCAAATAGAAGAGTGAATTAACGGGGTAATTTCAGATGCACTGAAAAGCTGTAATGTCCATTCAAAGTAATGAAGGCACACAGCATTAATCTCCTAAAAAGATTCAAATGCTATGAGTATAGCAATTCTATTTCTTAGTAAGAACAAATTAAGATGATTTCCCTTACAGAAATTGCCATAATTACAAGTAATTATCTTGTACTCTCTAAATTTACCACTACAGCACATTCTGCAAATATCTTTCCCTTCAAATACTTTATTTGAAAATACAGGAGGGACAGTTGCTGTGTCCATTGTGTCACAGGCCTTAAACTGGTGGCCTAACAGCACGGATGAGAAGCAGATGACAGTCTCCACTTGGAAACGCTTGGAAGTCCAAATTGATGACTCTCCCTTCATCAGGTAACTAATACCACCCAAAGGACTACAAACAAAATGAGAATGGCAAACATTCAAAAGGACAGTAGAGTCCAATGTGGGCTTCTGCCTGAAGCAATAGAGAGAGGCATTTGGATATGCATGGGGCAATCATGGCAAACATGTAAACAGCTGCTGTCCTATTTATAAAATGCCTTGCAGAGCCAAATAAAATTCCATCATTTGCAGCCTACTCTGTTTTTCATGTTCCTTTAATAAAGAAATATAACTCATTAGGTATTAGGAGGAGCATTCAGCCTGTGAAATCTCATTTCACCATCTTGGGGGCCCATTACCGGCTGGATTTCAGCTGGTGTTTGAAGTCTGTTTTCCAGCCAAACTGGGATTCTGTGCCATTGTGAAAACATGCCAGACCAGAGCTGGCCTTTCCCTCCATTCTCCTCACTGCCTGGCATGGCCTCCCCCACATTTCCTCTAGGTGAAAACCAGCCCACCCTTCAAGTCTGGCTGAAATGTCACTCTACCATGAAGACTCTTGCGATCAATTCACTCCTACTCCCAATGCCAAACCCTTCCCACACTACCAGCCAGCTCAGCTATGACCTCTGCTTCTACTACTTCCCCAGGAACACTCTTAGTGCTCCTCAGGCAATGCTTCACACACGCCACCTCATTTGTCAAGTGTCTGTGCTGTTGCCTTGTCCCATCTTCCAGATTCTAAGTTAAGAACTGCATCTGACTTGTATTTGCCTCTCTAACACCTATAGCAAATGTTTAATCATTGCTGATCAATCTGAAACAAATCTCCTTTTTCAAAATGATTCCCGGTTAAGAGCACATCGTGGAAACAGCCTCTAAAATGGCTACAGAGTCCATGGAGGAATGATGTAGCTTTTAAACTTGGAGCAACTATCTCGTTTTATTGACTCCAAAATTATGTGGTTTTATATTAGTGGTTATATATCATCCCTGGTGAGAGTATAACCTCTGGGTCAATCTTCCCGTTTATTTGGTCAGGATAAATGTGAAAGTATACTTGCATGTGCAATTGTACACAGTCATAACCTGCCATTTAGGATCCTTCCTTTAATTGGTATCTCTTACGGGTTAGCAGTTTTGTTTATATTTAAATTTTGGTCTTGTTGCTAACAACTTCTAAATGTCAGAAGTATAATCTGTGGATTTATAATACTTTGAAAAAATAACAGTAGGAATTTTACATTCTCACATTCACTGCTTTTAAAAATATATTTTCTTGTATTTTTAGTGAGAGTTACAGTCTCAGAAACTCACAGGGGCAGTTCTACCTAGTCCTATAGGGTCTCCATGAGTCATAATCAATGCCGTGCCAGTTAGTTTTGTTTTTGGTTTTACAGTTTGGTGAAAGTATACCCAACTGGACAGGTTTTCCCATGCAATAATGTCTACACATAACGATCAATGTGTCACAGTCTTCACATTAGGCCAGCATTCGTATTATTTCTGTCCTTGTTGTTCCATTCCCATTAACTCAGCCTCCTGGCCCCAGAACCTTCTCATCTAGAGTAGATACTTTGTTAAAAAAAAACAACTCAGTACTCCAGGGTGGCATTCTTACCTTTTTTTTTTTTTTTTTTGCCAACCTGTTATTTAGGTAAAAAGTGACTTAAGGAATAGTTTCAGTTCAAGGTTTATGGAGTGTCTTAGGATAATAGTGTCGGCAATGCCTCTTGTTCAAGGAGTCCAGTAAGTCTGGAATCTTTGAGAATTTGGAGCTCAGCTCCACATTCTGTCTGTCTTTTATCAGGACACACCTACTGACCCTGATCAGACATTCAGTAGTAGAAGGCAAGCACGATCTAGTTCTAGTCTCAAGCTGGAGGAGACTGTGACTCCTGGAGGTCCATCATTATGAAGGCCTGCTCCCTCTCCCCTCACTCATTCATCTGTAATCCAGTGTGAGGCAATGCAAAACCATATTAAGGATTCCCTTTAAGAGATTAAAATCAACATCAATAATTTGCCCACATTTAGTTATTTACTGGAAACAGTCATAATGTAATAACCTACCAAAACCAAACTCACTATAATCAATTCCAACTCACAGCAAGTCTCCAGGACAGGGCAGACCTGTTCCTGTTGTTTCTAAGGCTACAAACCTTGATGGGAGCAGAAAGTCTCTTCTTCTCCAGGGAGCAGCTGGCTGATCATGAACTGTTGAACTGTTGATCTTGGGGTTAGCAGCCCAAAGCATAACCACACAATGCCACCAGAGCTTCTTACAGAATAGGCAAACTCTTCTAAATTTTTTGTTTCATGACCACTGTAAATGGGATGGCAACGTTCATCATATCTGCGTGGTCACTTTACTCGTTTTTTCCAAACCATTTTATTGGGAGCTAATCCAGACATCATACCACTCCATAGTTCAATCACACATGGTCTACTTTAGATCTGGGTCAATCTACATAAACTGTGTACTTTTCTCACAAGCGATTCTGCATTTATTAAGGATAGTCATTAGTTTTTCCTCCCCTGTACCTGGCCATCCTGCACCATCTACTCTGACTTTGAGCTTGTCAACTGCTGCTCAACCCTTCAAAATCTATGATGGGAAGTTTGTGATTATACAGTGGTACTGATCAAATCTCTTAAAATAAGTTCAGTCCCAGATACATCAGACACTTGGTAAGAGCATATTGGTGCTCTTTGCCATTGCATCAGTTCTGACTCATGGTGACCCTGTGTGTGTCATGGTACAGCTGCTCCAAAGGATGTTCAAGAGTGTGACCTTGCCAAATCACCCTGCCAGTCTCCCATGACTCCTGTGGGTTCAAACCATCACTTTCTTTCCATGCTTTGTACTGGGAGACATGCAGCTGTCTATACTGCCCAGGGATGTTCAACATAAGCAATATTATTGAGAGGTTACTTATTTAACCCCCTCAACTCTCTAAAACCACTAAGTCATCAAGACAGAGAGCTATAGTCCACAGCTGAAGTTCCTCACTCAGAAGAGAAACCTTCTCGGGGGCCTATTGACTTCATCACATTCACTTGGATGCATTTCTCACCCACCGCAGATCAGAGATGGTGACATGCGGCAGAATTCCAAAAGGCAGGCGTATGCCGGCAGCATTACGCTGAAAAGCACAGAAGGATGAATCAAATCTGCGCAAAGTAGGCATAAAATTCTTTAAAATTGGGGAATTATTTTTAACAGCAATCTGGGCTGTTTGGAAACGAAGCCTATATTCCTTACAAGTGCCTATAGGACCCTTGTCTGTTAAAAGAGTAGAATAATTCATGTCTGATAATTTGAGTAATCAAAGTTGAAAGCAGGCTTAGCATCTTGTGCATTAAAAAAGGCAGAAAAGATATTTTGGAAAATATGACATGAAAGAATACTGTTGGGAGGGGAAAAATGAGGACCTAATGTCGGGGGTTTAA
>NW_022103926.1:3247417-3271163 GCF_000313985.2 Echinops telfairi
AGAATACTGTTGGAATTAATATTTTTAAATGTTCGAATAAATACTTTTATTCATTGGCAGTTAATGAATTAAGTTTGACTGACCAGGGAAAAGTCATAAGATAAATACAAATAAATATTAGTATAGTGACTTTCCATGGAGACCATGGTGATCATGGGATATTAAAATTAATCCAACAAACACGTTAGCCATTAACTTCAATATTTGTCACTACTATTTGTAAAGCTCGCTCCCAACATTAGATCCAAGGTTTTGTTGTGTTTTCTTTTCCCAAAGATCACCAAACACCATCAAGTTTGGTCACCCTAACACGTTTAACAAAATTACTACTAATAAAACAGTTTTCATTGCATCTTTTTGTTCTCTAGCCCACACTCTGAAAAAGACAATTACTTATGATGTGATAAATTTACTCCCACCAGAAGATTGATGGGTCCATTCATAACATTGCCTTTTTATCCCTTTATCAAAAATATAAGTCATTTTGTTTGTTTCTTTTAATCATTTTATTGGGGCTCTTACAACTCTCGTTACAAACCATATATCAATTGTATCCGACATATTCGTACATATATTCTACCAATCTTTTCTAGACATTTACTTTCCATTGAGCCCTTGGGATCAGCTCCTGTTTCTGTTTAACAATCTATGTATACTGAAAAATCTCAACTCCAAAAACACACTCCGAAAGATCTAGCAGAATACTGGACCCAAGGGTTACAGCTCTTCACAGATACCAACCACAATCTTGCATAATCTTCAACGTGTGTGCCTGCATTCCTGTAGTGTCCATTGCTAAATATTAGACTTATAAAACAGGTGTTTAACAATTCATTGTTGTTTGAAGGAACTGTGACACTTAGGTCTGGGTGGAGCATCAGATGTATGTGGAGTGCAAACTCTTGCTCAGGTTACTCTGGGGAGCTAGGGGGTGGAGTGGCCTGTTTGATATCCATAAAAGAGACCCTGTATGAGTCCTTTTTTGTTCTCGCTGGCCTGGATTCTGTATGCAGCCCCTTGAGATTTGGGTAGGTGACTCACCAGGTGGTACGAGTCATGGGTGCTGTCAGCAGCCCATCATGGTGCCTACAGATATTGGATCCACTCAACTCTACCTCAATTGGCCTGTGGTCTTTCTACCTCCTGGTTCCCCAATATAGGCCCCCGTACAGGCAACTGTATGGGCTGGGAAGGGTCTCCAGCTTAGCATCTGACCTACAGTCTTAAACTGAACTGAGGCTGGTCTGTAGCTATGTGGGGTACCTTCTTGATATACATTTTTGATATACATTTCTTTATTATACATTCTTAGATGTAACCGGTCCTTTTTTTTTTTAATGCCATGAGGTATGTTTTACTTTTATTAATCATACAAATAATTTTCTGTAGTATCCCAAGGCAGACCAGAGAACTTGGTAGTCCCTTCAGAGACCTGGAGGCCGGTGGGCTCACAGTGCAGCTTGTCGCTCGTGTCCATCTTGCAGGTGACTCTTCCTCCATATCAGTCTGGTAGACGATGGAGGGGGCGAATCTTCCAGGATTAGGAGATTTCACTCCGCGTCTCCCGCTCAATGGTCTCTTTGGTCGGCAAGGTGTTCTTCTCCTGCACCTGTTTTCTTCAGCTTGGCCTTATCGAACCTGGCGATTTCTCCCATGTCTGGCTTGTCTGCCATTTTCTTAAAACAATCCCTGGCTTCCCCTCCTGGGCAATCCCGCTCTCTGTACTGCAGCAAGAGACCTGGTGTAACCGGTATTTTTTTTTTTTTAAAGAATGAATTTTATTTTTTTTATTTATTAATAGTTTTATTAGAGAGGGGAAAAAGAGAGGACCTGATGCCAAGGGCTTAAGTGGAGAGCAGATGTTTTGAGAATGATGAGGGCAATGAATGTACAAATATGCTTTACACAATTGATGTATGTATGGGTTGTGATAAGAGTTGTATGAGCCCCTAATAAAACTATTAATAAATAAAAAAATAAAATTGGTCTTGGAGAGGAGACGAGCCAATCAGGGTGCAGTGTAGCAACGATGAAACATACAACTTTCCTCTACTTCATTAATGTTTCCTTCCCCCTTTCCCCCCACTATAATGATCCCAATTCTACCTTACAAATCCAGCTAGACCAGAGGATGTACACTGGTACAGATAAGAACTGGAAACACAGGGAATCCAGGACAGATCAACCCCTCAGGACCAATAATGAGAGTAGTGATACCAGGAGGGTAAGGGGAAGGTGAGGCAGGACCTTCATATAACTCCCTCCCTGGGGGATGGACAACAGAAAAGTGGGTCAAGGAAGATGTTGGACAGTGTAAGATATGACAAAATAATACTAATTTATAAAGTATCAAGGTTTTGTGAGTAGGGGTGGGGGGGGAACTGTGGAGCTGATACCAAGGGCTCAAGCAGAAAGCAAATGTTTTGAGAATGATGATGGCAACAAATGTACAAATGTGCTTGACACAACGGATGTATGTATGGATTGTGATAAGAGTTGTATGAGTCCCCAATAAAATGATTAAAATAAAACAAACCCAGCCTAACACATGAACTGTTGATCCAGATCAGTGTAATGAACACTCTAGGTTTTGAGTTGCATAAAACAATTGAGTACTTATCTATTTTCGAATCCCCAAAAAATTTTTTTTTCCTTAAGACAAGGAATGCCTATACTGGACAAGTCAAAATATGGATTTATTTGTCAATAAAGAAATGATCTCTAATTTTTAAAAAATGTTTTTTTACCAATAACAGATGTAACAAAGTTATCACTGGTCACGCAAATGTTTCCTTATGGGTTTCCTCCTTCCTCCTCCCCACTGATTCCTTTGTGGATTCATGTCTAAGCAGACTGTGTGTTTGGAATATTATGTGTTCAAACACAATGAACTCCTTACAGTAACCTAGATCTCCCTCTGCCAGAGCCCCATTCCTAACATTAACTGCTCTCTGACCCACATTGCCTGGATGTCTGTGCTTCCACAAGTCTCAGCACGCCCAACCTGATATAAATCCAAAATATTAACCCCCATAAAGTTATGATACTAGAAATAGGGACACATTCATGAATGGACATTGGCCGGCAAAACCAGGGCTTCTGGGTATATACTACAGGCATTTCAGTAATAAATGACTTACACTATTAAGTAAAGAATGCCTGCCTTGAAGCACTGTGCTCTTTTAATATCTAGCTAGATGGGAACAAGCTAAGTACAGAAACTCAAAAGACACGATGGGAAAGTAGGGGGCTCTAGGGTTGGGCTACTATTAATGGGGGTGGAACAACTTGGAAACGTAGGGTGAGCATGGTTTGCACAATCTGAGGAATGTAATCAATGTCAATGAATTGTACATTAGAAACCGTTGACTTTCAACAACATCAATGACACATGGGATGATTTATTTTTTTAAATAGCCTAGGTATAGCTTTGGCAATTGTTATCGAGCTTATCTCAATAACCATTTCCAGAAATGTCACGTTCATTACCCAGAAGGTGTAAGTCAAAGGATACAATTTCTGTCTCTCTTACAACGCAGGCAGAAAGGAATACTCCAACTAACAAAGACAGAGCATTTCAATAACAGATGACAACTCTATAGAAGAAAGTGTGCTGAACAAGAAATACTGTCAAAGGGCTCATCACATGAGGACACCCTTCTTAGCTACCGAAACCTAACAAGGGGCACTTGGCAGGAAAATTCAGGGTGAAAGCATCATATCACTCCTGAAAACGCCAATTAAATGATATAATTTTTACAGCTTTCAATAAAATGACATGGTCTTAGCACATCAATAAAAGCAAAGCCTTAAAACGGAGACAGGCGTTGGTATTAATGAGTGGATGCACTCACTGTGGAAGCTGGAGCTGACAGGCCACTTGGGAGCTCAGGCACTCTCTGGCATCCACGGTGTGTTCCTCAGCATGTCATCGCTGCGGCTGACGAGCAAACTGAAGGTGGCTGCTCGTGTCCTTCCTCAAAGTTGGGCCAATTAAACTCCCTGGCCTCGCGCTCTGACACTGCACTGGCTGGCTCCGAGCAATGAAGGTGCCCAATCTTATTTCCTCATCACTGACTCCTCTCCCTCATAACCAAGTCTACTAGCTATCCATCTCTGGCTACCCACTATGTGCCCCAAAGATGTTTTCTATAACAGACCATTCCCTACCAATTTGGCCAGGTCAGAAACCAGGGCTGAGAAAATGTAGGTTTACTCTGGTGGTTTGGAAGGAGGCCTGGTAGCAATGGCAGGTAAGAGTTGGACTGACTGCTAACCACAAGATTAGGGGTTCAAAGCCACCAGCTGCTCTATGGGAGAGAGATGAAGTCCTCTGCTCCCATAAAGATTGGCAGTCTTGGACGCCCCATTAGGGTCATTAGGAGTCATATTCCACCCAATGGCAATGGTTTGCTTTTCTTTGACTCTGGTGGTACACAATCAAGGTACTGGCTGTTTTCTTTGATTCTGGTGGTACACAATCATGGTACAGGTTGTTTTCTTTGATTCCATACCATAATCATGGTACTGGTTGTGAGATGTATCCAAATAATTGTGACTTTTTTGTAATTGAGGTGAAAGTTATAAAAGAAAATAAACCATTTTATAGTATACATTTCAGAAGCATTTAGCACCAGCACAATGATGTACAACAACAACAACAACAACAAACAGGAAAAAAATTCACTGCCATCAAGTGGATTCCAACTCGCAGCTGAGAGGGCAGAACTGCTGATGTCAGGTTCTGAAGCCGTCACTATTGGCTCACACCATCTTTCTCTTAGCTTCTGAGTACTTGCTCACCATGTCACCAGAGCTCTGGATGTGAAACCACTGCCTCATAATTGTGGTTTTCTTCTCAACACGTGCATAGTAGGAGTAACCCTTTATGTCACTCTCCCTCATCCACATTTAATTCAGTGTTCAAAAAGCATGAGAAATGGGTAGAGACCATCACAGAAGCAGACATGTCTAATAACTGCCAAGACAAGAGACTCTTTCTTACCAATGGCCCAATACAACCACGCCATTCCATACACATATCACACACTTGGCTTCCACTCTGTCCCATCACTGTCCATCAGCTGGGATATAAATTACAAAGATCGCTCCCACCCTCCAAACTTTAAGCTGGTAGAGACAGGTATGTTGAGAGTTGGGGTACAGGACCATGGGTGCAGCCCACATAGGCACAGTAGTTCAAGGAGGGTGAGGGCAACCGACGATGCCCAGCAATAATGGAAAGATACACTAAGAAGAAGGAAACTGGATTGGTCCTCAAGGTTTCACCAGCGAGAGAAGGGAGAACTGTTCAGAAAAGTATGAGAAACAGCATTTGAGTCAGAGAGAAGAAAGAGAAGCCTGCTGAGCCATTCATTCTAAGATGGAAAGTGCAGTGAGTGCTTATAATAGGTTAGATGCTCTTCTAAGCATTGTAAGTTATATTGCCCCAAGAGCTGGGTGCCATTCATATGAAACAGACAATGCAGCTGAAATGCAGAGAGATTAACCTATTAACTCCACAATGGCTAAAAGGCTAGGCAGAAATTTTGAAGGTGGTCTTCAACCACTAGAAAGCCTACAGTGCAGTCTTCTGGTTTCTCCTTCTCTTTAGTAACATCAATCACTTACAGCAAGATGTTAAGCTAGAAACATACCCAGAGTGAGCAGAGAGAGAGAGAGAGAGACCAGAGAAAGAAAAATCATTAATGCCATTTGCAATAGATCCAGGAAGTGATAATGAGGTGCTAAACTCTAACAGTAGGGAGGCAGATGTGAAAGATTAAATGACTTGCCCAAGGACACAAGTCAGTGGAGCTGCCAGGACCTGCACCTAGATGTCTTAGGGTGCAAGTGGATCTGGGGACAGTTGTATAGAGCAGTGTGTACAAAGGTCTTCATTGTGACATTTCTAAGACCTCTCCTGAGAACCACTTTTGTATACAAGGCCTGGTTACTTCTGGCTTGGTTTTATACTGCTATACCAATGGTGGCTCTTGAGGAATAAGATAATAATATCAACCAGCAGCACCGTTGAGCATGTAGCTAAGTAATTTCATAAAACTGTGTTAGAATTGGAGGTTTAGCTTCCTAATCCAGAAAGCAGCTACTTGGTCAGGGGAGAGATTGCATGGATTTGAAATGCCCTCTTTTGTAAAGGTAATAAGCTATTATTCCCAAACACAGACTTACCGGATGCAATCCTCACAGGCGAACCTCCCAACAAGCTTCTGAAATGAAGTGCCATCAGAGAAGCTGTTTAAGGAGCCTGGCTCACATTATATTAATGTGACAAGTACAACCAGATAAATACATCATACGCCTCTCAAATGACATAATTAATGTTGCTTCTGTGGCACAGTCCTATTAATGATCTTTTATTGTGTGTGAACAGTAATCTAACATTAGATAAGCGATGGAAACTCCCCTCTGTGGCAGCTGTCCTGCAGGCCCGACTGCAGTCTTCTTTACACAGCGTTATCTGATACTAATCCTTGGACTTTCAAGGGTAGAAATCAGCAAACAAACATGCTCCTAGGAGATGCATCTTAATTCCTATCCTTCCTGCAAATACAAGGTGATGCATGCCAGCCTCTTAGTTTGAAGGGGAAAGTACATTCTGTCAGACCCAAAAGGTTCTGTGAGTAAAAAGGTGGGGGCACTAGCCCCCTGGTCTTGACCACAGAGTCTGGTGGTGGACCCTCCATGTAGAATGTGCAGGAGAGTGTGCCTCCCCACTCCCTGGTGCTATTTAAAAATCAAACAAACAAAACTGAGGAAAAACAACATATCCTCATTGCCTTTAAGAATCCACCACAGTCCACTATCTACCAATCACTGAAAAGATTCGAACCTTCTTACATGGCAAATTCACAGCACATCTGGGCACACGAAAGCCTTAAAACACAGGTTTTGTAAACTGATCATTCTTATTCCACCCCATCACCCTCTTTTGGGGCTACAAAATCATAGAGCAATTTATTAAACAAAAATATCAAAATGTGAAACTACAATTTATACGTCTTCCACCGAAGTCTACACGTTTCTGAAGGCAGTGTTTTTATTTCTCTAGCTCTTCCCCGAAAGAATTCTGCACTCTTCTATTGCACCCTGTCAAAATGGCAGCTTAGGCCTCTTGGAGGGATTCAAATCATGGTCTTTTTCCCTGGTGGCAGAATGGTTACTCAGGCTTTGATCTGCATGGTCGGCAGTTGGAAACCACCAGCAACTTCTCAGGAGAAAGACTGGGCTTTCTACTCCCGTAAATCCACAAGGGGTCACTATGAGTCAGCAATGACTCAGTGGCAGTGAGGCTTTGAGAAGCAAAAAGGTGGCTGATGGGGCAGGATCAGGGGCAGAGTGGATAGGGTAAGGTTTCCCAACAAAATTATCATTGAATGGCCATTGCTTTCCTCAAAGAATGAACAAGTGTGTTGTGACAGGAAAAAAATTCCTTACAACTTTCTTGGTCTTTTTCTCACCTAATCAGCTTCTTATTTTCTTCTCATTTCTTCACAACTTGCTCCTATGACCCTCCTAAGTCCTCTGAGAATACTTCTCAATATTACCCCTCGGAATATATATTTTCTTCTGAGCTGAGCTCTCTGCCTTGAACTGAACTGGCCCAGGAGATCCCCTCAGAAGCCACTGCTTTGTTTTTTGATGAGTTTTTCATCATGAATTTGGGGGTGGGGGGGAGGTGGGGGGAGTTGTTTTAATCTTATATCAAACAAAGATTTATGGAACTAGACTATCCTTAGCACCCAAAAAGAGATATGAGATCCCTAAGAGCTTAGAGCATAACTGGGAGAAAGGATCTCTACCTAAAGAAATTGAGAGATTACTAGCAATAAGATTCGGAGTTGGGTGAAACCACTGAGTCTCCTCAGCAGAGGCTGAGAGGAAGAGGAGGGAGGAAGAGCTTGCTGGTGCTGGAACAGATGAACCAGGGAGCAAAGCTTCACATACTGGGATCAGCTCAGTTCTCAGGCTTTTGGATGAAGAGTCTGGTCATCGTATGGCCCAAATACATATGATGTAAAAAAAGGCCTGGCCCAATCTGAGTTCAAGGGAGCCCTAATGGTGTAGTGGTTATGAGATGGGCTGCAATCTGCAAGGTTCACAGTTCAAAACCACCAGCCGCTCCTCAGGAGAAAGACTCATAAATAGTTACACTCTCAGAAACTCACAGAGACAGTTCTCTACCTTCTTCTATAGGGTCTCTATGAGTCGGCATCCACTCTATGGGAGTGAGTTGAGTGAGAATCTGAGCTCTGTCCATGCCACGCTGTATGACTCTGTTTTCTTATATGTGAGATGCAACACCTACCTCATTAGATCATGATTAAGTGAAGTGATTAAAAATACTTAGATTGCTATGCGTTGGAATCTACACAATGGTAGTGGGTTATTAGCATCAAACAGGTACCCAGATAATGGCAGTTTCTATCTGTAATACTAAATGCCATTCTTGCCATGACGAGATCAAGACAACTGTGCAGAATTTTGCCTTCTAGAAAAATTACAGGGCTCTTAAGGAACAACAGGGAGAAAGAGAAAGCTTTCTACTTATGCAAAGAGTCTTGGCAACCCACAGGGGCAGTTCTACTCTAGCCTATGAGGTGAGTTGGAATCAATTTGATGGCAGTTCTGAGTAAAAAAATAAAGCTAAGAATTCGGTTGCTACCCAAAAAGCTGACAGTTCAAAACCACTCAGCAGCTCTGTGGAAGATGCTGTGATCTGCTCCCAGAAAAATCACAGCCAAGAAGACCCTCTGGTGCAGTTCTACTAGGTCACATGGGGTCACTGTGAATTAGAATCAACTTGGCCACACCCAGCAACAACGATAACACAGAGCCCAGGATCGAGGCCCCCTGAGCTCAGGTAGATTGGGTCCTCAGGGTAGAACCTGATTTGCCCTGTTCTAAAGGCTTCTTTAGGAGCCTTGGTGGCATAGTGGTTACAAGTCAGGCTGCTCATTGCTAGGTCAGTAATTTGAAACCACGAGCCACCCCACAGGAGAAAGACAAGGCTTTCTACTCCCATAAATAGTTAAAATCTTGTACACTGAACAAGGGCAGCTCTAACCTATGTCAGCATTGACTCGATGGCAGTGAGTCTGGTTTGTTTTGTTTTGAGTGGCTTCTTCGTTGTTGTCATTGCATCTCAAAGAGCCCCCATAAGGCAGAACAGAGACGTTTCATAGAAATTCCTAGGCTGTAATCTTTATGGAATCAGACTGGGTCTTTTTCCCCATGGAACAGTTGTTGGGTTCAGAACCACTGACCTTTGGGGTAGCATCCAAGTGCTTAAGTGTTGTGCTACTAGGGCTCCTGCTGTAAAGGGAGAGGACCCTAACTGAATATTCCAGGGTTTCCTAACATCTTGAGCTCGTTATTTCGCTTCACCAGGCTAGCAGTAGAGGAAAAAATGCCCTGCCTTTAATCAAGGACCTGCTGCAGAAACAAAGAAATCTAGAACCCATGAAGGGGCTTCCAACAGTTGGTGGAAAAAGTCCATGATCTTTGTCTTCCATTCTCGCTTGGACTTTGTGACACACACCCCACTGTGCCCCCACCCATTGCCGTGGTCATTCTCTTACAGTGAGCCCAGCATTTAGAAAAATTCTGGCACTAGCAAGGGTTGGCCAGGCACTCTACCTCATCCCAATGGTGCAGTGCTGGGGGTGGGGGGTGGAGGTGGGGTAGTTCTAGCTTTTTAAAGCCACATCAATGTAGGATCACTTTTCATCTGGAGTATAAATGGTTTCTCTGAAACAGTTTGGTAAAACACATGGCATGTGACTGTACCACTAAGAAATGTGTGAGCGTGCCCCAGCCAGAAACCATGGCAATGATCTGATCGAGTGAGCTTTCTGGCAAAGGAAAGAAAATAAAGCTCGTCTTTGCAAAGACTTCCTGGTTCCCTACTGGAGATGAACTCTGAGTCTCATCTGTGTCCATTTCCAACACAGAAGGAGCAAGAATCACTCTCAAGCCACCATGCCGACAAATAATCACTCAGGATTTGATGGCTCGGCTTATTTTTTAATCTTCTACGGACTGCGCAGAATTAGCCCTCAATCCTTATAACATGATGATTTGAGATTATGAACACAGAGAATAAACACAGCCTTCTGGTAGAGCCATTTAAACATCGCGGACTGAGTAAATACCAAGGAGTGATTCCAAACACTTGAAACCAAATCTGCCAGAGTCCAGAAATCCACCTGACTGCCAAGAATAATACTTCCGTGGTTCAAGCAATACCAGTACCCAGGGGGATTTCCACAGACATAGCCACATGAATTACTGCATAGTGGGTAAGATAGAAAAAACAGACATTTTGGAACGTAAGAGAGTTTGCAGACATCTTCAAGCTGCTTATAAATATGCAATTGACCAATATAGACGGCATGGAGGACTAGAGGAATATGCTTCATCTGTCCCAATTGCTTAATTATATGGTTTCTTATATGGGTTTTTCCTCATCCTCTTGGGCTTAGGGGAGAAGGAGGAGAAAGGGTTATACAGATCTCTCAGCCAAAATAAATGAAATTAATCTCACCGAAAAAGAAGCTTGAGGATGAGGGCTAAAATGTGAGAGGTTTTGATTTCAGATTGAGGCAGAAAAGGCGACATGGCATCAGAAGACAAAAATCGCACCAATTAGATGTTGGGGGTAAAATCTCTCAGTTTGTGAGGCTGTGTACTGAGGCGAGCCGGGCTCCTCAGTTCCCCAGCGAGAAAGCAAATGGACAAGATCCTCTCCGGCCTTTCACATATGATTTCTATTTCAGTTCTGATGTCAAAACACGGTATCACACATGTCGTGCCACAAAGGAAGTCGGCTGAGCTAGTTCAAGTAAAACACCAAGCCAGGTCATGGCTGGGGAGGGGCACGCCACCATCGGTGTGCCGTGTTTCCCTCCAGAAGAATGTCAATAAAAGCCACGGCCGGCCGAGGGAGGGATTTGAAGGCGGGTGGGGGGTGGGAGAGAGCAAGGGGTGGGGGGGAGTCGTGCCACGCAGTGAACCCAGCGTCCGTTCACTTTAACAGTTAAAGCCAGTTACACAAGTTAAGCAAAGGGAGTCCTTGCCAAAGGTACAGCCACCGACAACTTGAAGAAAGCTCTTTCTCCCTCAGCGTCCTGGGGTAGGAACCAGTCCCACATTGAAAAGCGTTTTTTCCCCCTAAGACCAAAACCAATTTATTTTGATAGAACCACCAGATTTTTTTTCTACCCCCCCCCTTTTTTTCCTTAGTTCTCAACAAAGGAGCCATATTAGGAAATAATCTCGCAAAAAGGACAGGATCCCCTCCCCTTTCCCCCCTCCCCCGCGATCGCTGCACACACACTAGCAGTGCACGCGGACACGCACAGACACACACCGTGCACAATGGCCGGCGCGCACTCGCACGGGCCCGCGCGGCCCCCCCAGCCCGCGGCCCCGCAGGCCCGGCCCGGCCCCCGGCACTCGGCCCCAGGCCGGGGCGGCGCTGGGTGCTTACGCTGGGGCTGCTCGCCCCCCAGCGGGGCCCTGGGGAAGCGGCTGCCAGCGGCTGGGAACCGTTAACCCCTTGGGGAAGCAGGCGCTTCAGCACCCACCTGCGGGGCCAGCAGAATGTGCCTGGTGGGTGCAGCCCCACGTGGCCCCCGGAAACCGGGCACCAGCGGTGCTAAGACCCTGACAACCTTCCCGGGTCCACACAAAGCTCTTCTCGCCGCCGGCTCTACCAGCTTCTAAAGCAAACGAGTGCTTCGGAACTGTCACCTCGGGGAGTCCAGGCACCGAGCCAGAAGGAAAACTTAAGAGGGCAGTGGTCAAAGCCCAGACTTGGGAACTCGTCCCTAAAGGGCTAGCCGAAGTCCCTGCGGGGACAGAGCTGCTTGGACCGGCTGGCCCAGCAAACTACGGAAGGAAGGGGTGGAGGGACCCGAGGGCGACCGCCCCCTGTCACCCTTCCCTGGGTCGGCGGGCGGGCGGCAGGGCCGTCCCCACGCCGGGACACTTACCTTCTTCCGGGGCTGCCATTTCATCATATTTGTACAGCCGAAACGTGGAACATCAAGATGCTGGCTGGGGGCTGGGGGCAGACGCAGGGCAGCGGCGACTGCAAGTCATGCTGCCTCCCTCCCACCCTAATTCTTCCCCATGGTCACTGCGAAGGGAAAAGCCCCGGAACGTCCAGTCTCGTCGCCTTGCGGTTCCGTGGAAAGTATCCCCACACCAGAGCCCACTTCCCAACGGGCTAGGGCGTCCAGGCGGCCACCAGCGTGCTCCTACCAGAGCGGGACATTTTCCCGGGCGGGCGGGTGGGCGGGCGCGCGCCTGCAGAAGGAGCCTGCGGCAGGGGGTCTCGAGCCGAGCCGGCAGCGGAGACCCTCCCTCAGAGGAGAGACTGGGACCGCCAGCCGCTGCGGAAACCCAGCCGGGCTTCTGCCATCCAAACCCCTTTTGTCGACTTCTCTTCTTCTCAAAGATTAGACAAGCAATCAAACCCTAACGCGCAGCCTGGAGCCATTCCCAAAATGCTGAGTGTATTTCTCGTTTGTAAATTTTAGCAAAGAAAATTCCACAGATCTGGAACCAGAGCTTCTTTACGCTGTTTTGAGTTTGGGGGTTGTTTTGGTTTTTTGGTTGTTTTTTGGTTTTTTTTTTTGCTTTTGGTCTTTTTCTCTTCCTTCTTGGTTTAACTTGAGGAAAGAAACTGCCCTTCCCGAAAGCCTAACCCTTTCCCTAAAACACTGTAAATAGGAAAACTTGGTTTGTGTGTTTAGAATTTTTTTTTCTTTCTCTTTTTCAAATTCCCAAGAACCTTAGTGGGGAAAGGCTGGAAGGAAATCCTGCAAGAACCCAACTCCACAGCTCGGTCTGCACTAATGACTTCCTTCCCTTCAGTGCGAGCTCAGCCTGCCCAGCTCCAGCCACACAGAGCAAAACGGCTTCTGGGTCTTAGTGCCACGGCATCTGCTCCAGAGCAGAACATAAAGCATATGTTTTTACAAGTCCCCAACAGCTACTAGAGACTCAGACCCACCGCGACCTAGGAGGTCAGGAAACCTTTTCATAATATATACTTAAGATTCATTGGTGAGTTGGAGCGGGAGAGAAGTAGAGAAGGGAATGGGAAAGATCTTAAATTACTAATTTGAACAAAAACAGATTTTTTTAAGCGGGGTTAAAAAATGCATTTTGCCCCCAAATTAACTTTAATAGATTCTGTTTGCTTCTCTCAAAAACACTGCTATGGGAATTGAGTTTCACTCATCTTCTGTGGAGTGATTCCATTCCATTTAAGGAGTTGCTTTTCTAAATACAAAATACTAGGCAGCTCCACTATTATTTACTATCAATTACATGTCTATCAGAGGAACCCTGGTGGCACAGTGGGTTACATGTTGGGCTGCTAACCACAAGGGCAGTAGTTCAAAACCACCAAGCACTCCTCAGGAGAAAGGTAAGACTTTCTAATCTCATAAAGATTTATAGTCTTGGAAGCCCACAGGGTCACTATGAGTCAGAATTGATGCAAGGGCAATGGGGTGGTTTGTTTGTTTGTTTGTTTTAGCTTTATATGACCATCAATCCCCAGCTACCATGAGGCTGATTTGGTAATTGGGGATATAATGGATAATGTAAGCAACTAGAATACCAACTGATGTGCTATGAGTCCAATGGTTTTCAATCATGCTTAACTTATTACACTCAAGAGTTCTGTGTGCATTGCCACTACTGCTTAACTATACCAGGTTATAAATTAATCATATACACACCAAAACAGATCACTGAATCAAATTACTTTGAGATTTCTTCCAAGACTGAGAGTCTGAAACTCACGGCACAAGTATTATCTCATTAATAATAAGACATTAAGAATTACAACTGAGTGGGAGGATCACTCATGGTCATCGAGGTGATTCAACTCACAGCGACCCCATAGGGCAGGATAGAACTGTCCTGGTAGGTTTCTGAGACTGACCCTATATGGGAGTACAAAGCCACATCATTTTCTCATGGAGTGGCTGGTGGGTTCAAACCTGCCAGGACCTCTGCCCACATTCACAATCTCACAGCCCTACAAAAGGCTTCTGAGAGCGAGCTTCAGAGAGAGGGTCACTTGCACAAGTCAGACTACACATATACAATGCGAAAGGATTGGAATTCTGACTCAACATGACCTAAAGCCAGCACCTTATGCCTTTTCTATGGCAATGCTTCAAAGCTCTCGATTAATTTACCTCTGATCCCCATAAGCCTATTAAGGATCTAGAACTATTAAAACCAAACTCATTCCTGCCATGGAGTCAATCCCAACTCTTAGTGGCCCTTAGGGGCCGGATAGAACTGCCCTGTGGGTTTCTGAGACTGAAACCAACCTTGTGGTTAGCAGCCCAACGAACTTGTAACCCACCATGCCACCAGGGCTCCTACCCATGGCTTATGCATTTATTATTAGCTGGTCTTTATTCTGGGCAGTAAGAGATCTTAGATCAGTGATTCTCAACCTTCCTAATGCCGTGACCATTTAGTACAGTTCCTCATGTTGTGGTGACCCCCACCATAAAATTATTTTTGTTGCTACTTCATAACTGTAATTTTGCCACTGTTATAAATCGGGTGACCCCTGTGAAAGGATCGTTTGACACCCCCCAAGGGGTCGTGACCCACAGGTTGAGAACCACTTCCCCAGATGGTTCAAAGGGTTAAGTGTGTGACTGTTAACCAAAAGGTTGGCTGCTTAAACCCACTCAGAAATTCCTCAGAAGAAAGGTCTGAAAATCAGCCACTGAAAACCATCGAGTCCACCCTGACACACATGAAGTCTCCATGACTTGAATTAGCTTTGAATGCAACTGAGTTTGGGTTCCAAGGGTTAAAAAGGAATAAAACACGGTCCCTGCTCTTAAGATGACAGCCTGTAGACAGCAGTAGGGGAAAAAATATTGCTGCAAAATCATATGAGACAAAGTAGAACTGTCCCTGTGTGTTTCCAAGACTGTAACTCTCTGGAGAAAAGGGCCTCATCTTTCTGTCCAAGAAGCAGCTGGCGGTTTCGAACTGCTGACATTGTGGTTAGCAGTTCCACTTATAACTACTACATCACCCAGGGCTCCTCACATAGCCCTTACTAGCATGAAAATGTCAATAGATTTCAAACCAACATTTCCCTCCAAATCAGCTCTTCTTCTCAACATTGCTTTTTCTGTCCACAGCATCATTATTCTTTACCATCATTCTTTCTGGCTAATCTATCATTACCAAGTCTTCTTCATTTTTAGAAATAACTTTCAAATTTCTACTGCTGATACCTGAGGCCAGAGCCCCATAAAATAAGCCTATGTTGAGTAGTATCAACTAGCAATAAAGCATCCTGTAGGATAGAGATAAGTATAAGACCAAGTCCCTGTGGTAGAGAAGGTGACAAAGACAGAAGACCTATAAGGAGACAAGCAGGCCCAGCCTTAGTGAAATGACAAATGAGCGTGTGGTCCATGGGTGTTCCAGGAGCTTAGTGGCACGAATCAATCATAACAGGAGTAGTCAAGGAAGGCTTCACAAAGGAACTTGAGAAGATACACAAATCATTCTGGAGCCAAAAACATAGGTACTTAACAAGGCTTATAAGACCCCTTAGAATCTGGGCTCCTTTACCTTTCTCAGCTTACTTCTTGCCTCTTACAGTCTAGAAAACCCTAAGGAACAGGTCTACTCTGTCCTATAGGGTTGCCAGAGTCAGCACTGACTCAGTGACAATGAGGCTGGGTTTAACTTTAGGACAAAGTAGAGCTGCCCCATAGAATTTCCAAGGCTACATAGCTTTACGAACGCAACTGCCACATCTTTCTTGTTTTGAACCTCTGATTTTGGGATTAGCAGCCAAGCACGTAGCCACCGCACCGCCAGGGTTCCTTTGACTATTCCCCAAAATTAAGAATAAAATCCCACTGCTGTCAAGTCAAAGGCAATGCTGGTTCACAGTGAGCCCTTAAGACTGACTAGAACTGTTCTACTAGGTTTCCAAGACTGTAATCATTTATGCTGCTAGAAGTACCCCAGTCTTTGCCAAGAAACTTGGAAGACAGCTAGCTAGCTATCTGGACTCCAAAACTCCAAACTCACTGCTACTGAGTTGATTCCAGCCCACAGCAACCTTATAGAACTGCTCCTGTGGGTTTCCAAGACTACAGCCCTTTATGGGAGCAGACAGCCTCATCTTCCCTGCCACCCACTGCCCTAAGGGGAGCCGAGTTGCTTCAAACTGCCACCTTTTCAGTTAGCAGCCCAATATGTGACCCACTACACTACCGGGCTCCTTAACCAACTGAAAGAGGTCCACACTTGTGCTCATTTCAAAGTAAGGTGAACCGACAGAAATGTGAAAATTATCAAACAATATCATTACATCAGATGCAAGTAAGCTTTTGCTGATGATCAGGAGCCTCTAGTACACATTAACAGGGATTCAAGCTGGATTCAGAACAGGATGTGAAAAAGGGCTATCACTGTTGATATCAGGTAGATCTTGGCTAAAAGTAGAAAATACCATAAAGCTGTTTACTAGCTTTTTACTGACTAGGAAAAGGTATTTAACTGTGTGGATAATAACATACTATGGGTAGCATTTATAAGAATGGGAATTCCAGAACATTTAACTGTGCTCATTCGGAACCTGTACATAGACCAAGAGCTTCAAACAGATAGCCTCATCTTTTGTCCTTGAAGTGGTTGGTGGGCTTGAACATATGGTTAGCAGTCTAATGTTTACCTGACAGGACCACCAGGGCTCCTTAACCACTACTAAAAAAAAAACAAACAAAAAGTCAATTCTGACTCACAGTGACCCTATAGGACAAGTAGAACTGTGGGTTTTTGAGAAAGCCTTGTCTTTCTCCTGTGGAATGGCTAGTGGTTTCACACTATTTACCTTACCGTAAGTAGCCCAACTCGTAGCCCACTAATACGTATAAATACCAACAATGTCTTATGTTGCTTTATTGGTGTGGGTTTTTTCCTTCTTCTTTGTGTCTTTAATGAATTATTTTCCTTAATACAAATTTAATCATCAATTATATAGGAAATATTTGCAGAATGACGATACCACTAATACACTTTATTCACTAAGAAATTATTTCGATGGCACTATCAGACTTGTAATTCAGGCTTGTAATTCAGTATTATTGTTTCAAAGATCCAACATCAAACAGTAAGAATGCATTTCCACAGATCCTCAGCTACTAAAAGGCATTTTTACAACTCCTTCATTTTTTAACATAACACTTTGCAAATCACTTCCTTAAAAGCAGATACTGGAAAATAGTATTTTCCTCAATAGCTACTTGTCTATTCAAATCTGAACAAAAGCAACAAAGAGGAAATGAATGGAGAAAACCCACCTTTTTCATTGTTGTGAATTTCTTCAAGATTTCCTAAGGTGTGATATATCTGACATTGATCACAGGGTAAATGCTTGGAAAAGCTAACCTCATACTTATTTACATTTATCGTGTTTTAGAACTAGAGTATTAGACTCAATGTGAAACAGTATTTGAAAAACATATTAATTTTCCTAAAGACCTCTAAATTATGCTCAAGTATCTAAAGAGGTTATTAGGGAAGTAAAAGGACAAAGTAGAAGTATGTTTGACACCAAAAATTTCTGCTTCATTAGTGAATATTTCAGACAATTGAGTGCTTTAAGATAATAAAAAGCTTTGCTTTGCTAAAAGAGAAAACTAAACTGACTGTAAGAATTTTGTCACATAGCCCAGTTGATGCAGGACTATGCTCTCGTTCCCTGGCAGGTAACTCAGTTTCAGGTCACTCTACAACCTCTAACCCTACTCATCTCACCTCTTTCCACTACCAGGCAGTGCTAAAGACTGCCGTGTCCTTAAATTGGACACATACTTACCAAACACCTGCTTTTTACAAGAAGCTGTGCAAGGCACTGTGAGAGGAAATGAAAATAAGTCAGCTCTTGCCCTTCAGGCGATGGGCCAGAGAAAAGACAGAAATACAACTCAGAAACACAACAATAGCAATGGCCATGAACACGGATCTTTTCTGTGGTTGGATTCTCAAAAGCCTGGGCTCTTAGCTCAAGTTAAGAGTTGTATGATGAAATAACCAGTGACATTCTCTCATTAAACTAGGGAAGCCCCAAAGATTAATTAATTCTGACTGTGATAACTGAGAAAGGTTTCACATGAGAGGTGGCACCATGTTCACTCAGGGAGCAAGAAAAGGCTCAGGGAGGAAAGTTCCAGAGTAAAGGACCAGAGAATGAGCAGAAACGCAGAGGCAAGAAAACGTGGACCACCAAACCTATGTCCATCACAGTATCACAGTAGCAACAAGATGGACACTACCTAAGTGCCCATCAAAAGACTCCTATCCACACACAGAGCTGACTACTACACAATGCTAAAGAATAAAGATGAAATTACACAACGCTTCACACATAACACAGATGAACATCGTGGACATTAAAAACAAAACAACCCAAAAAACCCACTGCCATTCAGTCAATGCTCATTGATAGCAACCCAACAGGACAGGGTCGAACTGCCCCTTTGAGTTTCGGAGACTAACTCTTTACAGGTATAGAAAGCCCATCTTCTCCCGAATTCAAACTCACTTCCAATTCCTAGCGAGCCTACAGAACTGGGTAGAATGTGCATCCCTGTAAGCTCCCCAGACTGTGACTCTTGACAGGAGTAGAAGTCCTCTTTCTCCCATGCTCATGTACCAGAATGACTGGTGGTTTGGAACTGCAGACCTTGGGAATCACAGCTCAATGTGTAACCAATACACCATTAACATTTAAGCTGAGTGAAATTAGTCAATCACAGAAGTACAGATATTGTAGGAAACCTCTATATAAAAAAACTCAAGAAAAGGTTTATACATGGAAAGAAACATTCTTTGAAGATTGCCAGGGGTTTGTAAGGAGGGAAGGGGATATCACAAACTAGAAGGTAGACTATGAATTTTTTTTAAGATCATTTTATTGGGGGTTTTCTTACAGCTCTTATAACAATCCATACATCAAGCATATTTGTACATATGTTGCCATCATTATTTTCTAAGCATTTACTTTCTATATGAGCCCTTGGTATCAGCTCCTCTTTTTCTCACCCCACCCTCACCCCCGTGACCCCTTGATAAATTATAAATTATTATTGTTTTCATATCTTACACCAACAGTTATCTCCCTTCCCCAAAGGTTTCTGTTGTTCATCCCCGGGGGTGGGGGAGGAGTGTATGCATTGATCATTACAATCAGTTCCCCCTTCTTCCCCTCCTCCCCCCACTATCCCCCTGTCTATGGTGGTGTTTGTTCACTGCTCCCTTCCGGGGTCTCCTCCTCCCCCCAAGGCCCTTGGGAACATCGGTTTGTTGCCCCCTAGCCTCCTGGTATCACTAATCCCATTTCTGTTCCTAGAGGGTGTATCTGACCTGGATTCCATGTGTTGTGAGCTCTTATCTGTATCAGTGTACATGCTCCTGTCTAGCAGCAGTGAAAGGCAGAACTGAGGTCATAATGGTGTGGGTTAAGGAAGCCTCAAGGAACCAGAGGAATAGTGTGTGTGTGTGTAATGTTGTGTGTTTCATTGGTGCTATACTGTGCCCTCGTTGACTCATCCCTTCCTTGTAACCCTGCTGTGAGAGGATGTCCCATTGTGTCTCTGCTCTAACATCCCTCATTCTCAGCAGTATGTTTTTGGTTTGTTTTGGGTCTCCTGATGCCTGTTACCTGATGCTGTTGACACCTCATGATCGCACAGGCTGGTGTGCTTCTTCCATGTGGACTTGTTGCTTCTCTACTAGATGGCCACCTGTTTAACTTCAATCCTTTAAGACTCTAGATGCTATATCTTTTGATAGCCAGGCACCATCAGCTTTCTTCACCACATTTGCTTGTGCATCCATTTTCATCTTCAGCGATCTTGCCGGGAGGGTGAGCATCACAGAATGTCAGGTTGTTAGAACAAAGTGTTCTTGCATTAAGGGAGGTCATGAGCAGAGGCCCAAAGTCCATCCACTTCCTCAGTTATTGCCATATAAATATATGTACATAGGCCAATACTTCTATTTTTATGAATTAATATACATACATATATACACATCTATATTTATATCTCTATTGATAGCTTTGCTTTTTATATCTTTCCTGTTTCCTTTACCTTCCCACCATCACGCATGTCCTTCTTCTGCCTCTTAGTAATTCCTCTCAGCTAGATTGATTTTGCTCCAACACCCCCAGGATCTCTATGTCCTCCTTGCTATTGAGTTTAATCCCCTAGTTGTTCCCCTGTCTATGGTGGTGTTTGTTCACTGCTCCCTTCCGGGGTCTCCTCCTCCCCCCAAGGCCCTCGGGAACATCGGTTTGTTGCTCTCTCCTCAGGCTAGCTTCCCATGCCTGTCTGTGAAGAGAAAGGCAACATATAGTAATGGGGAGGTCGGTATAGAGTGTTCTAGGCACAGGAAGACACTGAGTGCAGCACAATAGTTTAAGATACCAAAGACAAACACTATTGCTTACACAATCCTGCCTTAACAGTGATAACTCTAGTCTTTGAGTCGACAGACTCAAGTTACACAGGGATGGGAAGGCAAATAGACTATACTCATGGCTATATGTTTGTCAAAGAATATTTCCACACATGCATGTATATGTGCTGTAAATATAGCCATGAAAACTGTATAGCAAACAATAACGGGTGAAGTGATGAAAATTTAGCCATAGCAAATACCTTGAGGGACAAGTTACTGGAGCTGAGAGCTCAAGATCACAATTTCAGAGGGCATCAAGGTCAATTGGCATAATGTGGTCCACAACATTCTACATATTAAATTGGTGAGCAGCAACTGGAATACAGGGACAAAACTCAGAAGGCAGGAAAGGACAGGGAAGCAGGATGGAAAGGAATGGTAAACACAGGGGGATGAAGTGAGCTGTAAAACTGTGGACAATGCATCAGTGTCACCAAACAAAATATGTCCACATTGTTGAATGGAAAAATCAATTTGCTACGTAACCTTTCACCCAAACCACAATAGAAAGTTTAAAATAACATGGAGAAAATGTGGGCCACATTGATACAGTAGCAAGTCACTCCATAAATCTGAAGCCTCCAATGTAAAGAAGTTTGGGTTGGAGGGCTGTGAATGCTCTTCCAGCACTAATGGCAATAGCTTTCCTTTGCGCGTGAGCAGGCACAAAACTACATATATATATATATATATATACCTTTTTATTTTATTGACTCTTCCAAACAATCTTATGAGAAGGAATAATTACTATGCCCATTTTATAGAGGAAGAAATCTTAAGTGCAATGACCTTATTTGTAATTGAATTGGTCTCTCCCTGTCTAGAGCAAAGAGTTAAGAAAATCAAAGACACATGGAAGCAATTAGTCAAGAGGACTAATGGATCATATGAGCCCTAGTCTCCATTACCCTGAGACCAGAAGAACTAGATGGTGCCCAGCTACCACTACAGGGTGCTCTGTAAGGGATCACATAAGGAGTTACTGGATAGAATAAAATGTGGAACAAAACTCAAAAGGGTTAAGTAAATTCCCAAGATAAGTTGATTTGGAAGGTAGAAAGGAAATGCAAGTCAGACAAACTCCAAAATCTTGCTCTTAAATTTCTGACTTAGAATACAATGATAAGCCAACATAGGGCTTTAATCAAGGAAGTAGTAATCAAGTAGTTGAGTTTTATGCAGCTGACTTTGGAAGTACAGTGAAGGCAAAAGGAACAAAGGCATAAAAACAGGAGGGCCACCGGTGAGTGTTTGTTGCAGTAGCTCAGAGACAGATGAGGTAGCTTTACATAGGGGAGCAAACCAACCAAATGCATTGCCATCGAGTGGATTCTGACCCCTATAAGGTAGGGTAGAACTGCCCCTGAGTGTTTCCGAGGCTGCCACTTTTGACTACAGTAGAAAGCCTTGTCTTTCTCCCAAGGAGTGGTTGGTGGTTTAAAAGGGTGCAGGAATGGAAAATAGAGATCTCCTCATTCACCATACGGATGGGCGAGTGGTTTTTATTTAGTTAACACTGCTTGCATTCACACCTTAGATATGTACTTTACTAGCTTGGTCACGTTGTGTTGCTTCACTTTTGTGCCTCAATTTTCAATTCTGTGAAACAGACTAGCATCTACTTAAGTATGGTCATTGAGAAGATTAATTTATGCATGGGATTAAACTCATACATGCCTAGGAATTAGATCCTCTAAACAGAATAATATTATATTTCTATCACTGCTGCTATCCATTCTTTGTTTTGTTTCTTGCCTTTAATTTTGTTTCTATTGGGAAACAAAACTTTTCTTGCCTGCATAGCCACAGGTATGTGTATTAGAGGGCCCCAGGACTCGGTCTTCTCTCCGCTTTTTCTGTCTATAATCACTCCCTCAAAGATTCCATCCTGTCCCTAGCTGCTATACCAGCTTAATTACCATCTTAATTAATAACTCCTATAGTTATACCGCAAATCCCTACCTCTCCACGGAGCTGCAGACTTGTATAAATAACTGCCTACTCAACATCTTCATGTCAGATGTCTAACAGACATTTTAGATTTGCACAGCCAACACAAAATTCTTGATTTCACCCCAAGAATCTGGCCCTTCTTCACTCTTCCTTTATTTTAATTAATGGCCTCTCATGTTAGCCAGCAGCTCAGCCCAGAAACTTCAGACTCGGCTGGGAGTCTGAGTTTCTCTTCACCTTCCACACCCAATCTATCGCAAGCCCTCAGCTTCTCCTCCACGTTCAATCCATTACCAAGCCCTTACACTAGCTTCCTTCAAAACCGAATCCAGATCCAGTCGACTTGTTATCACTTAGACCACTACAAGTGCTTCCTTCCTCTTTGTTACTATGAATCGGTCCCTCTGAGCAGCTAGAATGGTCTTTCTATACTGTATATTCACACACACTGCAACTCCTGTTTAATACCCATTGAAGGCTTCTTTTCGCTTGATAAATAAAAACCAAAGCCTTTACCAAGGCCTCCAGGTCTTGCATGATCTAAGATCTGTATCTTTGATTTTTATCTCTTGCAATATCTTCCCTTCTCTGAGCTCTAACCACACCTGTGTTCTGTAGTCCTTCATGACCTTCATAATGGTTGTCTACCAGGAATACTCTTCTTCCAAAATAGAGGTTTCCTCAGCATCATTCAAGTTTCTTCTCAGAGAGACCTTTCCTGATCAAAATAAACCTCCTTCTCTACCCCAAGCCTGTCTATCCTATAACTTTCTTTGTTTTCTCATATCACTTACTATATATTGAAATTACATTAGTTACTCATTTGACCTCTATACGCACCAACAGACTGCAAACACTATGGAGTAGTAACTATATTGTTCACCTATACAACTCCAGTACATAGATGTTCCCGATACATTTCTTTCTCTGCCATCAAGTTGATTCTGACTCATAGCAATAGCAACCTTATAGAGCAGGGAAGAACTGCTTGTGTGGGTTTCCGATACTGTAACTCTTTATGGGAGTAGAAAGCCTCCTCTTTCTCCCTGGAAGTAACTGCTGGTTTTGAACTGCAAACCTTGAGGTGAACAGTCCAACATGTCACCCACTACTTATTAAATGTATGTTGAATAATGAATGAGTTTAATGTTGGTTATATGATGAAATTAAATACATAGACTCTCCTTTGGCAACAATGTTTTCACCAAGGTACCTAATCACTTATAAAAAG
>NW_022103926.1:3272684-3290733 GCF_000313985.2 Echinops telfairi
TTTACACAATTGATGTGTGTATGGATTGGGATAACAGTTGTATGAGCCCCTAATAAAATGTTAAAAAAGAAAGAAAAAAAAAAGGGGCCATGTGTAAATACCTTGAGTTCTGAAAGACAGACTCTTTCGAGTGATCCAAAAAGGGGCCATCCCAGCCAATCAGTACTACATCAAGACTGAAGTCTGAAGATGCTGAATTAAAAGAAATAAAACATATATTGCCTGCTCATGTTGTTTTTCATAGTTGTTGATGTTTATATGGCAAGAACTCTAGTGCTATCACTTTTTATATCCATTTGTAAGAAGTAGAATCTTACATTGTCCAAAGATGGGTAGATAAAATTATCTTTAAATAGTTTAATAAATAAAAAATTAAGAACACTTTGAAATCCCTCCATGAAGTACAAATCACTTGTCAAAAGTACAATCTCATTTGTCAAAACATGAAAATGAAAAGAGAGAAGACGCAGAAATAGCAGACTCAGAGCTGCCAAGCTGACAGGCTGTCTTAAGTGAGATAGTCAAAACATTCATATGCTAATTTTAAAGTGCTGTCTATCTGGCCATCCATATAAAATATGAGAGGGCTTTTTCTTCCTACCTATTTCAAAAGTATACAAATGGGTCAGACAATGGGCACTCTGATTGCCAAATTAAACAACAGCAATTAAGATCTTTTTTTTCCTTCCTATTTAATTTTTAGTGCACACGGGAGGTCATTCAGGAGGCTCAAGCCCCATAAAAATATTCTTACCGCCAGGACCACGTAACAATAATTGTATTGACAGTTTTTTGTATTTATCAAACACAGTGCAAGAGATAATATTCCATGTTATCAGATGGAGTTAGCTAAATACTTAGTACTAATGGAAAAATTTTAACTATTCAAACTAAAAACCAAAATTAGGCAAAAAATTGAATGGAAATGTATCAATATTTAAACTATTTTCTTTCTGCATGTTATGTCGTAAAGGGTTTTCTTGCTAAGTATTCATGCAAGCATTTCTCCACAACAATTAATAGCTCTAAAGAAAGGGGATCTTCACCTTGGACTGTTCCCTCCATTGTGTTGATGACATGCCATCACATAGATGTTCTCAAGTCTTACCCCATTGTTTGCTTGCTTGCTTTTTATCATTTTATGGGGGGCTCTTACAGCTCTCATCACAATCTGTACATACATCCACTGTGTCAAGCACATTTGTACATATGTTGCTATCACCATTTTCAAAACATTTGCTTTCTACTTGAGCCCTTAGTATCAGCTCATTTCTCCTCCTTCCCACCCCCCACAAACTCTTGGTAATTTATAATTTTTATTAATGTCTTGCACCGACCACAGTCCCTTCATCCACTTTTTTGTTGTCTGGCCCCCTGAGAGGGGGTTATATGACAATCATGGTGATCGGTTCCCCCTTTCTCCCCCCACTTTCCCCTTCCCCTCCTGGTATTGCTACTCTCATTATTGGTCCTGAGGGGTTTATCTGTCCTGGATTCCCTGTGTTGCAAACTCTTATGTATACCAGTGTACATCCTCTGGTCCAGCCAGATTTGTAAAGTAGAATTGGGGTCATGATAGTGGGGGGGGGGGGAGAAAGCATTAAAGAACTAGAGGAAAGTTGTATGTTTCATTGGTGCTATACTGCACCCTGACTGACTCATCTCTTCCTTGGTCTCACCCCATTTCCCAGGATGTGGAATGCAGTCAAATTACATAATTCAACTGTTGCTCAAATTTGGTAAGGATGCTGGAGTTTCTAGAGTTGAAATCGAATATCCTGCTCCTTAAAAAGTTGATGTAGCTTAACAAAGGAAAAGAACCACATGATTACCTCAATCAACAAATAAAAAGACATTAATAAAATCCAACCCTTTTCTTAATAATAAAAACACACAATAAGCTATGAATACAAGAGAAATCCCTTGATCTGATTTGAGGCATTTGTGAAAAACTAAGAGCTGAAGTTATTATGTAGAAAGATTAAGAGCTTTCCTCTTAAGGTCAAGAATAAGACTCTCAGAGGGAGTGTGGATCACATCCTGGCCCACCAAACCCCGAGGATGACAAAGAGGACTGTAGGGCCAGCCCCACCATGAGACATGATGCCCCTTCACTGACCCACAGGGCTGCAGGGGACAGCACTGGAGACACAGTACGGGAATTGTGCCCGGTCTGACACATCTCACACACAGTCACCACAGGGCAAAACACAAAGGGAACACAAGGGGAGCAAAGCAATGAAGTCTACAAGGAATCTCAAAAATAGACTTCAGACTTGGGAAGGTAGGGCTTGTCCCCTCATCAGACGCCATCAGAAAACATACATAAAGGCCAGCAGACAGACCTAGAACTATTTATAGGACCTACCTATGTAAATTGGGCAAGATAAATAATCCCAAGGAGAAAACAATGGGACCTATGGGTCTGGGGGGCACAGAGAAGAGAAGGAGGCAGGGGAAAAGGAGAGAGTAGCCAATAAACCCAGGGGCAAGGGACCACCTCTGGTGGGGTCTGATAAACTGCAATGTAGCTGAGAGGAAGTACAAAGAGCCAAATGAAGGTCGAACATGATAGTGGGACAGGAGGAAAGTAAAAGGGAATAGAGGAAAGAACTCGAGGCAAAGAAATTTATAGAGGTATAAACATAGGCATGTACATGTATAAATACATTAACATACAATGATAAGGATATAAGTCTATGTACATATATTTTTTATAGGTTAAGTAGCAGACGAATATTGGGTCTCTACTCAAGTCTTCCCTCAATGCAAGAACACTATGTTCTAATAACCTGGCATTCTGTGATGCTCACCTTCCCAACATGATTGCTGAAGTCAAAATGGGTGAAGAAAGCTGATGGCGCCCAGCTATTAAAAGATACAGCATCTGGGGTCTTAAAGGCCTGAAGATAAACAGAAGCCACAAAGCGCACATGAAGAAGCACACCAGCTTGTGTGATCATGAGGTATCGACAGGATCAGGTATCAGGCATCAGAAGACCCATACCAAACAATCATATCAATGAGAATGAGGGGGATCAGAATAGAGACCCAAAACCCATCTGTAGACAATTTGACATCCCCTCACAGAAGGGTCACAAGGAAGGGACAAGCTAGTCAGGGTTTAGTATAACATCGATGAAACACACAACATTCCTCTAGTTCTTTAATGCTTCCTCCCCCCAATCCCCGCCCCCACTATCATGACTCCAGTTCCACCTTACAAATCTGGCTAGTTCAGAGCATGTACATGGGTACAGATAAGCATTCTTGACACATGCAATCCAGGACTGACAAACCCGTCAGGAGCAATAAAGGGAGTAGCAATAACATGAGTATAAGAAGGTGGGGGGAGAAGCAGGAGAAAAGGGCAAACGATTATAATGATTGTTGTATAACATCCACACACCCCCCGCCCCGAGGGAGGTGAACAACAGAAATGTAGGGGAAGGGAGACAGCGGATGGTGTAAGATATAAAAATAATAATAATTTATAATTTACTAAGGGGTCATGAGGGTGGGCGGGTGGGGGAGGGAGGGAGGGTAAAAAGAGGAGCTGAAAACAAAGGCTCAAGTAGTGGGCTGCAAGTTGGGCTGCTAACAGCAATTAAAGCCACCAGCTGCTCCACAGGAGAAAGATGAGGCTTTCTACTCCCATCAACAGCTGCACCTCAGAAACCCACAGGGGTGATCCAATCCTGTCCTGTGGGGTCTCTGTGAGTCAGAAGCAACTCGATGGCTGAGTGAACTGAGTGAACCAGTTTACAGACAATACAGATGCTGCTGCTCTGAGGAACACACTTCAGGACATCTGGGTGGGGGCATTGAAGAGTCCGTCTATCTTAAAATTTGAGCTAGGTGGCAGAGAGGAGGAGGGCGATACAGTAGCTTAGACTTGCAACATTTGTCATGGCAAAGGTACATGCATCTCCACAGCACAGATTTAGCAGATGGCTTTGGACACCTTGCCGGTACTCCACTCAAAAGGACTGCCTGGAGGTAAGGAGACTCCTGTGTAGAAGACTGTAGACTCTAGGGTTCCACTAGAGGTGGATGCTGATAAAGACAGAAGAGACATACAGAACTGGGGCTCACATCAGGACACTGCAATGGAGAGGCCCCTAAATGGCTTGAGGTAGTTAGTTTATTGTGCCAACCTGGCCAATAAACACATGTGGGGTTAATTGAAAGGAGGAGGGATAAATGGCTCAGTGAGCCTCGCCTTTCTAGTTCTTGGGTCTCTTGCTTTCTGATGGTCGGACCAGGGTGCAGCTGCCTTAGCCAGTTCCCTGCTTCAGCTGGCAAGGCTCACTTTCTGCAAGACATCCCTGAGGAGAAGCCACATAGACCTACCCTGATGCAGCCCTGGGTGCTGGAGCAACCATGTGTAGACCCCTGCCAGCGCTAAGATGCTTACACATTCACTGACTCGGCTTTCCTCCTGCAGTCGGCATCATTGCTCGGCATCATTGCGTGTGTTTGGTGAGACGGAGGACTTTATGGATTGGTTATGGACATATGGGTTAATGTTGGACTTGTGGGCTTGGGCAGCACTGGGTTGGGACGTTTTCTTGATGTGCACTTAACCTTTATATGAAACTCTCTCCTATACATGAGTTTCTGTGAATTTGTTTCTCTAAAGTACCCAGACTAACACAGGGCTCTTCAAAATTGTACACTGAAAGCCTAAAATCCATTGAATTACCCAAAGAGTCTTATCTTCAGACAGAATGCACTAGAAAGTAGATTGCTATAGATTAATTAATTCATTAAACAACATCTTACCATGTGTTTTCCCCTTTCACCCATTTTTAACTTCTACTTTTTATTATTTTATGCTTCCTTTTGATGTTTTTCTATGTCTTATTTTGTTATTGTTAGCTCTTTTGGTATAATTTTCTTTCAACGAAAGGCAGGATAGGTAAATCTAGAGAGACAGTAACTAATTACTAGCTTCTTAGGATTACAGTAGGGGAGGTTGGAGGGAGATGGGGAACTAATAATAGATACAAGAGTTCTTTAAAGGTTCTAAAATTGATTGTGGTATTGAATGAATTCTTTTTTGTATATATTTAAACCACTGAACTGTAAAGAATAGAAATAATTATAGGACAATAAAAGGGTTTAAAATTGTCATATATGAATGTCCTTAAGAGAACAACCATGTAACACCTACCAATGCTGACCTGTGTAGAAACTGACAGGGACCCTGATAGCATAGTGGTAACGCTTTGGGTTGCTAAACACAAGGTAGCTAGTTCAAAACCATCAGCTGCTCTGTGGGAGAAAGACAGCTTTCTACTCCCATAGAAAGTTAGTCTTGGAAACTCACTGGGACAGTTCTACCCTGTCCTACAGGGTCACTTTGAGTCAGCACTGACTTAATGGCAGTGAGTTTGGTTTGAATAAAAACTGGGACTATCCACTACACATGTAAGGCAAGCAATATTTAACCCTTTCCTTCTCCTCCCATAACATACTAACACATTAAAGAGCTATGGCACCAGCAGACAGGGAAAAGAGACGCTTTCTAAATGTCCCCTCCTGCTGAATCCACTGGCTAGGGAGCAAGGGCAGGAGAAGACTCAAGCGTATGTTGGCATTTCTGTTAGGTCAAAGTACATTTTTTTTAAGAACCAAAAGCACATAAAAAATATAGAAGCAGAATCAGTCCTGACAGGGAACGTAGGAGAACATGTTTCAAGGAAGTGTCCGTAGTAAAATAAACTCTTTTCATGGTTATATCCCTCTACAATTGGTGAAAATCCCGATGCTAATTTACTATATTGCCACCTTCATTTTCGGATTACATGCATAGTTCTCTCATGAAAAGGTTTTCCTAAGGGGAGCTGATATCAAAGAGCTCAAGAAGAAAGAAAATGTTTTGAAAATGAGCAATTGTACAATTATGCTTGATCTAATTGAATTATGGATTGTTATATTATCTATAAGAACTCCCAATAAAATGATTTTTAAAAAAGAAAGGAAAGGTTTTCCTGTCTATAAAAAATACTCAGTTAAGTGGTGATTTGATTCCATTGGGCTTTGCTTGCTCACTGCAGAAGAGGAAAATATCCTCGGATTTGAAATTCCTTTTAAAAGTACTTAAAATTAAATATCCTCTTTCTCTCTTGGTGTTGGGATTGACCTCTCTCTCTCTCTGAGTTATGCTCTCCATTTTTTTTTTTTCAATACTGGGAAAGATGCCACTTACTTATTCAGCGTTACCCTTCCCGGGACGTTCACATCCACCTAACTCAGCCCCAGTGTTCTTCACTGCTTGACTGTCCTCATCACATTGAGCTGCTAAGCGCAAGGTCAGGAGTTCAAAACCACCAGCTGCTCTGAGGGGAAAAAAGACAAGGCTCCTACTCCCATCAACAGGTAGTCTCAGAAACCCACAGGGGCAGTTCAACTCAGTACCATAAGGCCTCTATGAGCCACAATTGATGTGATGCTAACTTTGGAGTTTTCCAAAACAAAAGGAAGAAGAAGCCATTTACATTCAACAAAATCTCAAGTCACAAAGAACTTGATTGATCTGATGTTGTGATCTTCACACCGCATGCTTTCCATTTTATGGACACCACCCCACCCCACGTCACTTCCTTCCGACATGTCTGCACCTATCTGTGTCCAATGATCACATGTAACCAGCTGGGCTAAAGCATCATAAGTTTACACTTTCTGGGTACATGTGAGAGAGAAAGAGGGGAGCTTCCCACTTGAAAGAGAATTGTTTTCTTTTGTTGCTTCCTTAAATACCATTACCAGAGTAGTCTCTGAGTATAAGAAACTGCAGAGGTTCAATAGGTTATAGACTGAAAGAAATGAGCAGGGTCCAGGAGCTAAATTTTCATTTTAGAGACCATACCCAAATGATATAAGCTACAAAGTATCCAAGTTCATTGTATCAATCTTATGTGGGCATGATTCTCTGAGTCTGTGTTAGGTTTAGCTGCAAAACATTAGATGACTCAAAATGAAAGAGAGTCTCTTTCTCTGACATAAACCAGAGTATGTCACTGAGATAGCACCTCAACAATGTGGGAGCCAAATTCTCTTTTATTAGCCCTGACCTCCTCTTCCACACATAGTTTTTAACTATAGTCCAAGATAGCTGTTTAAGCACCAGCCCTCAGATCTGCATTCTAACCAATGTGAAAGAGAAAGAAGGCAGAAAAAGTATGTTCCTATCTATTTAAAGTCACAGCAACTTCAGGCTCCTGGCCAGAATTTGGTCATATGAGTAGAACCTATCTCTGAGGCTGGGAAATCATAGCTTTCACTGAGTGGCCAAAGCCAAAACCTCACTGCCACCACATCAGTGGCCAGAGGTCCACTTAATCATTGCACATCTGATTGCTAGGGAAGGAAAATGAATATTGAGCTTCTGACACCAGGATGACCACATTTCAGTGCTTCTCCACTGGGACCTCAGGCGAGTCAACTTGCACTTTCTCATCCCAGTTTCTCAACTCTTGTCATCAAGAGCATCAACCAGGAAAATGCCAGGAAATACAGGATAGTGTGGGGAATGCCAAATGATCCTGAGCATGGAGGCAGCGGTGAATTTCTAAGGACTCTGGGTAGCATGTGAGCAATGGGAGGAATAGAACAATGGTAGCCTCGTGTGCTGTGACCTCTTTCCCCGAGGTCCTCCCCTCGCCTTTGCAGATACAGACATCCACACTTTCTACTGTGTACCATTCACACATAAAAATGGCATAATTTCCCCCGCCCCCTCAAAAATAATAAATCTAAAGAAATCATACAGAATACCAAGAGTGGGAGCTGCGATTTGGCACTGAGACTAGCTATGAGCAGCCTAGTGCGTGATTAATCCCGCGTCACCACATTTACATCTCTAATTTGCTCATATAAATGCATTAAGCCAGATGGTTTGGGAGACTAGCACTCTGCATATACTCGTGGGTCAGCACCCACATTTTCTGTACTTTATGGGTGCCCAGACTGGGGCAGTACCCACCGCTCAGCCTCCATTAGTTGCCTCACATAAAGCCCTTTATTCTTAACCCCCCCCACACACACACACACACACACACGCACGTACACATACACTTCCCATCATCAGCATTCTACTATCCAATACGCCTAAGACAACATTTACCGTGACCTTGCTAAATAACATATTAGAGAAACGTGAAGAAGTAAACGCAATTTCAACTTTGAATGCATTAGGAGGACAATTTTGAAAACAGGCACTTTAGCCCATTTGCAGGGGAGAAAAAAATTAGAACCTTCTACCACAAAGAGGGGGAAGGACGATCCCATGCCTTCTAGTGTGAGTCCTATTCTACCTGTTGAAGGATAATCCCCACTAATAACTCACATTTTTGAAAATGCAGTAAAAATTACAACACCGAGGCTTTTCTTTGATTTTGACACTGATTTTCAATGACGACAATAATTCTGTATGTATTAATCTACTGGCATCTAGTTGCAACCAGACATAGCGTGTGACTCTCTTCAGCCCTTTATCTCAGCAGCTGTGGTGGCGACTTGTTTCTTGAATAACAAAATACTGCTGAAAATGGTCATTTTTATCTATCTCAAGTGCCATCAGTGAACAGATCCTCAATTAGTGTTCACTATGCTGTACTAAGAATTGGCAAGTGCAAGCCAATGTGAGAGGAAGACATCTTTTGTGAAAGTCAGCACAAGCTTGGAACCTTCACTGGATCTGAACAGTGAAAGGAATCACCAAGCTCCCAAAAGAACGCTGTTTCTTTGAGAGAGAGAGAAAAGGTACAAGGTAAGACCTGGGTGACAAGACAGTCATGTGTCCCAGAAGGAAGACATCTTCAAAGGAAGTGGGCAGGAATCTGGGCAAAAGACAACCCCCTTTGAGAAGAAACAGGAAGGCACCTCCTGGCAAATCTGCAGCTGGGGGCAAGAGTTAGGAAGTGTTTAGGCATGAAAGAGATCCCAAATCTCAAGTTTAATTTAAGAAACACACTTCTGAAGACTAAGATAAACACACATCATCTGGATGAGGGAGACCATTATCACGAGGTCGTATGGCATTCAAGGGTCTGCAGAGATTTGGAGATTGTCAAGAGACATAGGAGGGCAAAGCAAAGTGTCATGACAGGATAACTGGCAGCAGGTCAATACGTCACAGTGACAGGTGGGACTACCGAAGCCTAAACAGGGCCATGAATGGGACATATACATTATGTTAGACAGAAGCGCTTACAAATTCAGAGCTCTCCAGCCAAGAAAGTCTGGATGGGACTGGAGCCATGTGACCCTTGTATTCTAACGTTCATTGAAGGCAAACCTAGGCAAGTCCCTACAGAGGAGTGACAGCAATCTACTCTCCAGTGTACTCTGCTTAAAGGCAAAGCTATTCAGCCTTCTGGTACATGATCTAAAGGAGTCCAGTGGAGGCTGAATTTATGTGGAGACTCATAAATGGATTTAGGGCTTTCACTGTAGTTAGTGCTTAGAAGTCTAAGCTCTAACAGAGAAGCATGCCTGTAAGTCAATAATGCAACTGAGAGAGGCCAGCTATTCCAATATCGTGATCCGCAGATTTTGTTTACAGTGGCAAAAAGTTAGATTGAAAAAACCTTACAAACAGAAAAGGTACACAATTATCTAAATCTCCATCTAGGATCTGCCCTCCTTGTCTCACGTTCTCTGGACCTGTTAGCCAGACAGAGCAGTTCCTGGAGAAGAACATCCTGCTTGTCAAAGCAGAGGTTCAGAAGAAGAGGCAAGTCCTTGATGAAGCGATTGACACAGTGGCGGCAACAATGGGCTCAAGCATAACCTTTTTGTGCTGCCATACATGAAATTGTTATGGCTTGGAACAAGCTTAACGACATCTACAACAACAACAAAAACTCAAATGGTTATTTTTTCTTCCCATTTTAATCATACATCTCATTGTAGGATTGGCTCAATTGATCTTTAGAACAAAGAGATAATAGCCATTATCATTTCAACTACACCCTTCATTGCTAGATTCATCTTACTTGGTTCCATCAAAACACTTCAATTTTGATTTCCAATAACTTGTATTTATTTTTGTCTCTAGTTATGGCTCACTCTCTGAGAACTATACCACCACCCCCATAGTATTAAGAGTCTGAAGTCATGTTAATTATGATGCCCTGGCTGTCAGAAACTGACTCAGATGGACAATTGAACCAACTATACCTTCAGACTATATCCTGTAGGGCAGCAGTTCTCAACCTGTGGGTCGTAACCCCTTTGCGGGTCAAACAACCCTTTCACAAGGGTTGCCCGATTTATAACAGTAGCAAAATTACAGTTATAAAGTAGCAACGAAAATAATTTTATGGTTGGGGGTCACCACAACATGAGGAACTGCATTAAAGGGTCATGGCATTAAAAAGGTTGAGAACCACTGCTGTAGGGGGTTGGAATTGGTACTCAACTATTCTATCAGTATGGACTCAAACCAAACCCACTGCCGTCGAATCAATTCTGACTCATAATGATCCTACAGGACCGAATAGAACTGCCCCTGTGAGTTTCCAAGATGATAACTCTTTACAGGAGTAGGAAGCCTCATCTTTATCCCCCAGAGAAGTTGGTGGTTTCAAACTTCTGACCTTATGGGTAGCAGCCCAGTGCATAATCCACTACACTACCAGAACGCCTTAATCTCAAATGCTGTTGTTAGGTACCATTGAGTCAGCTCAGATTCATAGCAACGCTATGTATACCAGATCAAAACACTGCCCAGGCCTGCGCCATTGTCACAATTACATCAAAACATTGTTTGCCACCACTTGTTTGTGCTGTGTACAACAGTTTGTTGTACTGTAGTTGCTTAGGTGTTGCTGTGATTCTGGAAAATATGTCACTGGTATTTCAAATTCCAGCAGGGTCACCAAAGTGAACAGGTTTCAGCGAGCTTTCAGACTAAAATCAGACTCCAAAGAGGGAACTGGCTACCTACTTCAGAGGAATTAGCCGCTGAAAATCTATGGACAGTCTAGGCTAGCCAGCTATAAACTTTGGACCTGATCCGGCCATTATGGGTTAGGAATTGGGCTACAAACCATTAGATCAGTAGGAGAATATTGATAAGCAAGGATGTTACTTTGAGGACTAAGGTGCACCTGACCCAATCCATGGCATTTTTCCATCGCCTCATATGCATTTTAAAGTTCCACATTTAATAAGCAACACTGAAGAAAAACCAATGTATTTGAATTGTGGTGCTGGAGAAGAATACTAAAAGTATCATATACTGCTAAAAGGACAAACCATTCGTCTGGAAAAAGGACAGCCAGAGTGGCTCCTTAGAGGCATGGATGGTGAGCGAGACTTTATCTCACATACTTTGGACAGGTCAGCAGAGACCAGTTCCTGCAGAAGGACATCGTGCTTGGCTGAGGGCCAGTGAAAAAGAAGAAGGCCCTCAGGAAGACAGACTGGCCAGTGGCTCCAACAATGGGCTCAAGCACAGCAAAAGCTGTGAGGATGGCGCAGGACCGGACAGGGCTTCATTCCGCTGTGCAGAAGGTTGCTATGGGTTGGACTGACTTGACAGCACCTAGCAACAATTAACAATATGTCTGGCAACTGTGTCAAAACAGGTGACACGGATCTTAAGTAAAAAAGAGAATCAGGGAAAAAGAGCAGTGATCAGAGACTGTCGTAGATCGAATAATGACCTCAAAGATAGCCAGGTCCTAAGTCATGGAGCCTTTGCAGATATGATGGGGAGATTATCTGAGATAATCCAAATGGTCCATAAATATTGTGACAAGTGTTCTTATAAGAGAGAGAGTGTACTACAAAAGGTAGCAATGAGAGACTTGCAGTAAGATGCAGGTGCAGGCTTAGAAGATGGAGAAGGGGCCATGGGCAAGGATGCAAGGACAGCACAGCTCTGGAAGGTGGACAAGGCAAGCACAGATATTCTCACCTAGAGCCTCCACAAGGCCGCCCTGCGGACGTCTTGATTCCAACCCATATGGACTTCATAATTCTGAGTCTCCACAACTTCCAGAAAAGACATCTGATTTGTGTAAGTCACTCAAGCAGTGGTAGCTTGGTATAGCGTCAGCAGGACACTAATGCAGGCCATGTCGTGCTCCAGAGAGATGGAGACCATGCTGCCTAGGCCCTGCTTTCTTCTTTTCTTGATGAGACCAACTTGCAGGTCTTTTATCGTTTTTTTAACTCTGGTTACAGAGTCTGTGTTAGACAGGGTTCTCTAGAGAGATAAAACCAAATTGCTGATAAATTTAATATATTTATTTATAAAGATAATTAGATATATAACAAGAAATGAACTGTTAAATTATATACAGATAAATATAACAAATGAACAGTTAAATTATAAGCACTACAAATGGCTCAGGGTTGTGAGAGACTAGCAGTCCTTCTCCCTCTCTGGTGCCAGATCCCCCTCTATTTACAGAGTGAGGCTATCTCAGCACAGCAGCCAATCACAAGGCAGATCACCAACTGTCAACTGACCACCAGTCCCAACTGCCAGTCCCCAGCTCCAGAGATGTCTTAAAGGGACCTCAACTTACAGAGACACAGTCCACAGGGTAGGCGTCCCACAGGTAGTATAGTCTATAAATTGAGGCAAAGAACGAGCAAGGCAGCTGCACACTGGTCCGATGATCAAAGAGCAAGAGACAAGAAAGATGAGGCTCACTGAGCCATTATCTCTCCGCCCTTCAGTTAATCCCACTTGCATTTATCAGCCAGGCTGGCATAATAAACTATATCAGAGTCTTAGCTACTAAGATAAAAACTCAGACCAATAAAGTAAAATTATAAGACACTATGTAGTATCATTTGAAAAGCACCATCATCCATGCTCTCCAGTGGTGGGGGGTGGAAGAGGGATCTGCCCTCATGTCTAGAATCTCAAAACTCACTGCCATTGAGACATTTCTTACTCAGCATAAAAAATGGTACACACATTTGCCACCATAGATGCTGTCCTTATCAGTTTGGATCTTTCTCTAGACTACTCAGCCGTATTACACATTAGACTGCGAACCCCAAGTTCTGCAGTTCAATACCATCAGCCATGTCTCAGGAGAAAGATGAGGCTTTCTGCTCTCATAAAAAGTCATACTCTTGGAAACCCATAAGAGCAGTTGGGAATAGATTTGATGGCAATGAAGCAAGTCTTGTTTGTTTTGGGGTTATTTTTCCTTTTAGTATAGGAACCTAAGACCCAAAAAGTTCAGAAGGTAGCATGAAGATGGGGGAGTTAGGAACTGGTAGAGAATTGTAGGAGAGAACAACTAACCAAAGAGAGCTGGATGCAAAACCTGGAGATGACAGCAACTATTTTCTCCACAGTCTAGCCTTGGGGCTGTGGAGTTAGAGGATTGAAAAAGAGACCATTCACAAATCAGACCTATTTTTCACAAATCAAACCTATTTCATGGCTCAGTACAGAAATTATACCCTCCCACCTCAAATCACTAGATTTCAATAGAACAAGAGAAGTTTTCCCTTTTTCAGCAATGAAAATTAAACAGGTCCACCAATCCCTTCATATTTTTACTATGGTAGTAACAATAGCCATTCCCCCCACCCTTTTTTTAATTTCCCAAGTGTATAACATAGCTCTCCCCTGCCCAACCCCCCTAAATGTTATCCTTCCATCCCTGCAGTGCCTTTATGGAATAGTTGCTTATAGTGCTGGAAATCCTAGTACTCAGACCTTCAATTCCTGTCAAAGAGAAAAATATTGACAGAGCTGTTTGATTAGGGATGCAAGGGGGGAAAGGAGGGAAACTCCAACCTAACAGAAAGTGAATACAGGCTGAAATGCTACAGCTCAATGTCTGAGAAAAAGAGATCCTTATCTAGAAAAGTCTCTGTAACAAAAGATTGAGGCGGAAAATGCATGTATAACATCAACTGGGAGACTGGGTGTCATTTTGTGAAGAAAAGGCAATGGATGGGTCCTGTACCACAGATAACTAAAATGCCCATTTATCACTGGGAAACAACCAGGAGTCTGGGAGGTCAGATCTGGGAGCAGTCACCCAAGCAGGATTATTCGTGACCTCTAAATGCTTGTCACTAATTACAAACTATACCACTAATACTGTGAAGTGATCAAATAGGGTACGACAGGATTGGAATTAATCTTCCTGGTTGAAGATTCTCCTCTAATCCACTGAGCCTCGGAGTCCGGGAACTGAGATTTATTTCTGTGTAGCATGATAAAGAGCACTGGAACCATTAACACAACATTCTAAGCAACTGTCCAGCCAGCTGCAGGTGAAAACGCAATGCTTCGTGTGTGAACCTTCCTCAGGATCTACCTGTGAAAGCAAGGTCCATTTGAAGGGCAGTGACTGTGCTCAATGTGTCTTTTGAGTCCCTGGTGATGAGAAAATGATGTACGGTTGCTTGATGAATGAATGACATAAAACAATATCATAAACCTTTTTCAAAGATCATGCATTTCATGCACACCTAATTAAAGGCCCCCAAACAATGCCACATTCGATACAGCTGAGAAACACAGACAAGTATCTATTTATATCCACCACTGGTCTGTTTATTTACATCTAACCTCATCTGTACCTTAAACATTCCGCGTCTCTACCCTGGATAATTTTCTCCCGAATACCCCCATCACTCCTTTTATTTAATACACTGACATCTCTTTGGTTAAATGGCTGCTATTCCCTTCATAAAGAATAATGTTGAAGGTTGCCTTGTACAGTCATTTTTGTAGTAACGGAAGTTGAAAGGGCAATGGGTAAAAAAGTTGGGGGTTGGACTGCTGGCCATAAGGATGATGGTTCAAACTGACTAGTCAATCTGCTAGAGAAAAAAGAGGCTGTCTTCTCCTTTAAAGGTTTACCTTGTGGAAGAGTCTCGCTCTGGCCTGTAGGGTTGCTATCTGACTTAACAGCACTGGTGTGGGAAGCTAAGCCTCAAGCAGTGAAGAAACGATGACTTGGGGAAGGAGGGGACGAGGGAAGACTAGGAAAGCCGCCTTCTATTACTCGTCCTTAGTGGTAATGACATAGGTGCTGAATGGAACATCTTGTTTTGAGCAGCTTTATGTTCACAGGTTACATTTAGACAAAAAGAAAAATGCACATTATAATATTCCCCATGATTAAGTAAGAAAAGAAGCTACAACCTTGAAATACTTGTAAGGAAAGATTATTTTTGTCAATTACCAAACAACATTTATTTCCAGATTAAAAACTCCCAAGACTCAAACATGTAAGAAGAAAATATTCTCACACCGAGGCACGGTATCAAGAAAATTCAGAATAGACTATAAAGAGATCTTACATGATTCTAGAAAAAGGGTAATATTAAGGCCTGGCATCAGAATAGCTTTATATTTCTTAACAGTAATAATAATAGGCGAGCTTCTACTCCTCGTAACAACAACAAAAAAGGCCTTATCCATCTCATAATTTCGCTTTATTTGGGGAAAGTAGAATTCAAAAACTGAAAGGAGAAAGTGGCCCCTTAAGCATTCCAATAAACGTGAAAGGGGTCTTGGCACAATAATGGAATGAAAAGGCAAAGATAAACAGGCTGAAAATAGTAAAATCAGCAAACCGTAAAAATTAACAAAATTATCTTAATATTCTGCTAGAATAATTAGCCCCAGTTAAACACAGTGTATTAGGAACGTGCATTGACCTCATCTAAAATGACATAAAAGGATTTTATAAATGGCAGAAACTCCTGAGAAAGAAGAGTCCAGAAAAAGAAGCCAGAGGGGCAAAGCTTGAAAAGGTAGGAAGCAAATGGACAAGTGGTAGCTGACTTAGCAGGACCAAAACTTAAGCCAGTGAGGAAAATGAGAAGCCATCCAATTTCTATTGCAATCCCACGTCCCTGTGTGACTAAGGAATTGACAGCACCATGAACTTCCAAATGAAGAGATGAAGACAAGACAAAGTGAAAGTGCAAAATTATCCATGGAAAGTCCAGTTAAGATACAGTCACATCCCAAAATGTTCTTCTCTGCCCAGGGCAGGCAGATACCTGCCTCTCCCTCTGGGGCAGGAAGCAGATAGAGGAAAGCAGAGGGGCTCTGGCCTGGGAGATACACGCCATGGTCAGAGGGCTTCATACTGAAAACATGTGACTGAATTAAAGCCTTACGTGTTTGGTTCTCAGACCGAAAATCTAACAAATTAATGCTGGAGAAACTGACAACACCCAAAGGAGGGCTGTGAGGAGACCCTGAGAAATTTGATCAGAAAGGCCCCAAGGAAATAGCCCAGCCAGATCGCCATATGGGAAAAAGCAGAGTAACCCAGTCTCACCCTTGCAGACAGAGGCCCCATTACACACCACCCTTCAAGATAAGTGGGAAAGATTAGGAAGGAAGATATTTTCTGGAAAACATCTAATCTGAAAGGTAGACACCAAAACCAACTGCCAAAAGTAACCTGGGAGGCGGGGGTTGGGGACAGAGAACATGCATGCAGACAAAAATTTCAAAATGCTAAAATTAATAACTTCAAAGGTGCCATTGGAAAAGACTGCATGGATGAGATAAGAACTGTACATATTCAAAAATTTTTAAAAAGTAACCAAAACTCAGAAAACAAAAGGAGATGCATGGATGAACCTTAAGGATATTACATGAAAGCAGACAGACCCAAGAGGTTGCATATGATTCCATTTCTAGGATCTAAGTCAGACAAACAGAAGAACAGATCTGAAAACAGAATACTGAGAAGTATTCATGGAACATGTTACAGATTTGACTTAACTGTGCAGAGTTACAGTCTCAGAAACTCAGAAAGGCAATTCTACCCTGTCCTATAAGGTCACTATGAGTCGAAATCAACTCAATGGCAGTAAGTTTGGTTTACTGTTTGGGGGGATTATTTGGGGTACATATCCCTTATAGATAATAAAGTAGATGCTGCACATTGATGTAAACACGATTATTATGTATACACAATGGTGGCATAGTGGAATAGAAAATGTCTTATGGAGGGGAGAATAGAGGAGGACAGCAAAAAATGAAATCCTCATCTTTTATTAAGCCAATACCCAGTGCTTAACATTGAAAAAGTTTGAAATAAGAGAATCAACTTGTTATTTACCAACATGGAAGTAAACCACAAATGGACCAGTCAACAGTGAATACGGGTTGTCTTAGAGGAGAGAAGATATCAACCAGGAAGAACACAGTTGAATTTTTATAATCCACCTAATTTGATTTGTAAAATTCAAACACACTTAAAAAATGTCCACTCTAATTTAAATTAAAAGCTTCAGAGTTAAAAAAATTTTTTTTTACTTTAAAAAGCCTCAGAGTAGTAATTTTCTGGCTACTTGTTCACCTTCTACCAGCACTCCACCTCTGAAAGAACCCTTACTCATATATACAAATACAACTTATATTCATTTTGAAACAAGAGAAATTGAAATTTGAATTAATCACGCCCCAGAGGCTTGGTTTTCTAAAATAAAAAGCTTGGGCTAAAGAACCACTAGCGTCACTTCTAGCTCTCACACTGTTCTGCTGCCACTGCCCTGGAGTTGATTCTGACCCATAACGACCCTTTAGAGCAGAGCAGAACTGCCCCTGTGGGTTTCCAACACGGTAACTCTTTTTTTTTTTTTAATCATTTTATTAGGGACTCATACAACTCTTATCACAATCCATACATACATCAATTGTATAAAGCACATTTGTACATTCACTGCCCTCATCATTCTCAAAATATTTGCTCTCCACTTACGCCCCTGGTATCACCTCTTCATTTCCCCCTCTCCCCGTTCTCCCCTCCCTCATGAACCCTTGATAATTTATTAATTATTTTGTCATATCTTACTGTCTGACGTCTCCCTTCACCCACTTTTCTGTTGTCCATCCCCAAGGGGGGAGGTTATGTGTAGATCCTTGTAATCGGTTCCCCCTTTCCAACCCACCCTTCCTCCACCCTCCCAGTATCACCACTTTCACCACTGGCCTGAAGGGATCATCCACCCTGGATTCCCTGTGTTTCCAGTTTCTATCTGTACCAGTGTACATCCTCTGGTCTAGCCAGATTTGTAAGGT
>NW_022103926.1:3291045-3293345 GCF_000313985.2 Echinops telfairi
CTTCAAGCCTTTAAGACCCCAGATGCGAAATCTTTTGATAGCCGGGCACCATCAGCTTTCTTCACATTTGCTTATTGCACCCGCTTTGTCTTCAGCGATTGCCAACACTGTAACTCTTTACAGGAACAGAAAACCCTGTGTTTCTCCCGAGGAGTGGCTGGTGGTTTCAAACTGTAGAGGTGTACGAGATTGCCCTAAGTCACTCCATTTTGTAATCATTCCTAAGTCACTCCATTTTGTAATCATTCCGCTTGACCACGCGCCCCAACCGCCCAAAACATTTGTCACCCAGTTAAGACAAGCAGGAACATTCTGCTTGACCGCATCCTGTTGCTTAGCACTAGCTGTTCTTCCCTGTTCTCATAAAATTCTAAAATCAGCTGCTTTGTTAAGGGTATAAAAGGGTGAGGGGACCTCCACTCGCGGCTGCAGCATTAGACCCTGCATGGCTATGCTGTAGCCCAAACCCGGGTTTGTCTAGGGTATGGGCACTTTCCCATTTCCCTCTCTTTTCTGTCTTGAATAAACTTCTTTTCTGTTTGCAGTTTTGTGGGTCAGTGGTCTTGTGCTGGGCGACTCCGTAACAGTAAGGACTCTACCAGCAACATACTTGAGTGATACCAGTTCTTCTCCAGTCGGCTTTCACATGCATTGGAGGTGCTCTGAAAATATTCTACTTGGTAAGGTGCAACTTAACTCCTAAAAGAGACATCTTTGCTTTCTAACACTTTAAAGAGGGCTCTTCTAGTAGATTTGCCCAATACAACACACACCATTTGACTTCTTTTCTGTCTTTTCTTTTCTTTTTTTTACCATTAGATTCCTTGATTGTGGCTTTCAATCTTTTCTCTGTTTTGCAGGATGTTGTTTACTGGTCCTGTTGTGAGGGTTTCATTTTCTTTATGCTTATAATGCAATCCAGACTGAAGGCTATAGCTTTTAATCTTTAGCAGTAAACGCTTTGAGTCTTCTTCACTTGCAGCAAGCCAGGTGTGCCATCTGCAAATTGCAGGTTGTTAATGAGTATTCCTCCAATACCATGTCGTTCTTCTTCATATAGTCCCATTTCTCATATTATTTGCTCAGTGTACAGACGGAATAAGTAATGTGAAAATAGATGCTGGTGGTAGCAATGATACATGACAGTATTCTGTAAGACCACTTACTTATTTACTGGAAATACACTTTTTCAACAACAAAATGGTGACTGCAATATCCACAGACCTCATCAGATTGAATATACAGGAATCAAATTGACTACATCTGTGGAAAGAGGTGATGGAAAAGCTCGATATCATTAGTCAGAGCAAGGCCAGAAGCTGATGGAACAGACCATCAATTACTCATATTCAAGTTCAGATTGAAACTGCAAAAAATTAAAACTAGTCCCTAAGAGCCAAAATACATCCTTGAGCATTTCCCACCTAAATTTAGAAATCATCTCAAAAAGAACCACGTTTTTGATGCAATGAACAAATCTGAAGATCAGATGAGTTGTAGAATGATTTTGAGTACGTGTACACCATACAGGAAGAAAGCAAATGGCCATTAAAAAGACAAGAAAGAAAGGAAGGAGGGAGGGAGGAAAGGAAGGAAGAAAAAAGACTAAAACGGATGTGAGAAGAGACTCTGAGATTTGTTCTTGCATATACAGTAGCTAAAACAAATGGAAGAAACAGCAAAGTAAAGAACTGCAAAAATGATTTCAAAGGGAGACTCAAGAAGACAAAGTATTATAATGAAATGTGCAAAGACCTGGAGATAAACCCCCACAGTGGAGGAACGTGCTTGGTATTTCTCAAGCTGAAAGAAATAAAAAATTCAAGCTTAGCAGATACCAAGGGCTCAAGTACAAATAAAATGTTTTTGAGAATGATGATGGCAACAAATGTACAAATGTGCTTGACCCAATAGATGGATGTATGCATTGTGATAAGAGTTGTACAAGCCCCCAATAAAATGATTTAAAAAAAAAAAAAAGACGAACAGCAAAGGGAACAGAGTAACGTAGTCCCCAGGGAATACCAAAAATAGACTTTGGGTCCAGGGCATGGCACCCCATCAGACTCAACCGGCAAATACTCCTAAAGATCAACAAACAGACCTTGAACTATTTACAGGCTTTTCTCCTTTTTTTTGGCCTTGGATTTTTGGTTGTTGCTTTGTTTTGTTTTCTTTGTTTTGCTCTGTCTTGTTTTTTGTGCATATTATTATCTCTGCAGGTCTATCTAGATAAGATAGGCGAGATAAACAATCTGGAGGAGAAAACAATGGGACTGATGGTTGGAGTGGGGAGGACC
>NW_022103926.1:3293825-3302118 GCF_000313985.2 Echinops telfairi
AATGTGGTGAAGAAAGCTGATGGTGCCCGGCTATCCAAAGATATAGCATCTGGGGTCTTAAAGGTTTGAAGATAAGCAGCCAGCCATCTAGCTGAGAAGTAACAAAGCCCACATGGAAGAAACACACCAGCCTGTGTGATCATGAGGTGTTGATGGGATCAGCTATCAGGCATCAAAGAACAAAAATTATATTATTGTGAATAAGGGTGAGTGTGGAGTGGAGACCCAAAGCCCATCTGTAGGCAACTGGACATTCCCTTACAGAAGGGTCTCGGGGAGGAGACGAGCCAGTCAGGGTACAGTATAGCACCGGCGAAACACAGAACTTTCCTCTAGTTCTGTAATGCTCCTCTGCCCGCCCCCCTCTACTATCATGACCCAATTCAATCCTTAACAACCCGGCAAGAACAGAGCATGTACACGAGTACAGATAAGAGCTGGAAACACAGGGAATCCAGGGCAGATCAACCTCTCATTACCAATAATGAGAGTAGCGATGCCAGGAGGGCAAGGGAAAGGTGAGGGGAGAAAGGGGGAACTGATCACAATGATCTATCTACATATAACTCCCTCCCTGGGGGATGGACACTAGAAAAGTGGGTGAAGGGAGACATCGGTCAGTGTAAGACATGAAAAAAAATTTATAAATTATCAAGGATTCATGAGGAAGGGAAGGTGGGGGAGGGAGGGGAAAAATGAGGAGCTGATACCAAGGGCTCAAATAGAAAGCAAATATTTTGAGAATGATGATGGCAACAAATGTACAAATGTGCTTGACAAAATGGACGTATGTATGGATTGTGATAAGCTTTCAGTAGCAATATAAAAGGATTCTACGAGCAAAACAATGAACATTAAACAGGAAGCATTAAAAGAAAATGCAAGGAATACAGTCACTGTAGCAAAAACAATTGGACAATGTTCAATCGTTTGGGAAGAAGTGAAAACACAGAGGCTGGAAGTAAGGAACTCTAATGGTGCTGTCAAGTAAGTTCTGGACTACTAACCAAAAGGTCAGTGGTTCAAACCCACCAGTTACTACACAGGGAAGATGAGGCTGTCTGCTCCTATTAACATTTATAGCCTCAGAAATCCTATATAGAGTCGCTATAAGTCAGCATCAGTTAAATTACAGTGGGTTTGTTTGTTTGTTTGTTATTAGTTGGTTGGTTGGTTTGTATTTCAGAATAAAGGAGATGACAGTCAGATGTTGGATAAATTAATACATTAATAATGAATAAATTAATGTTACAGTACAAATATAACACTATAAAATAAATATGTCAATTACTCTAAGTTTCTGAACTCTACTAGCACTTACTAATAGAAATTTGAACCGATGGGCTGAAGTGCTGATGCAGAATTACTAATCCAAGAACCACAGCATACAGGATGGCTTTCCAAGCTCGTTCACTCCTGCCACACACAGAATTGCCTTCTCCGGAAAAGGCCTGAAGTGGTATTGTCCCACATTAGTTCAAACAGCTCCTACTTTGAAGGAAATCTTTTGCTTCATTACAACCCATTTCCCCCCACAAGAATCAAAGGCATTTTTAAATTGCTTGGCTCTTTTTATAATGTACTACGTGAGATACTAAGAGGCTATATTGACGGTTTTATTTAAGTTAGTAAACAACCCTAGGCCAGAACATTAGCAGTCACTTGCCTCTACCTTGCCTCCACAGGCCTCTGCCTCCTGCCTGAAGAAACAGTACTCTGCAGATTGTTTATCATCTTCTTGAATTTTCTGACATAGTTTTATCACATTAGACCTCAAGAAAATATGCTTTCGTTTTGCTTTGTTTATTAACTTTAGCAATGATGCATGTAATTGTAGTTCACTCATTGTCCCTGATGTACAATAAAACTGTAACATGTGAATGTGCACAATTTATCCATTATCCTGTCAATGGACACTTGGGTAGTTTCAAGGTGTTTGGCATTATAAATGGTGATGCTCTCAAAATTCTAATACGCATCTCCTGCTGCACTTGTACAGGAGCTTCTCAAATGAAATTGCCAGGTGGTAGAGTATGGTAAGTGTTCAGCTTTCACAATACTGTTTACAAAATCAATTAAACCAATTTGCATTCCCACTAGCAAGGTATAAGAGTTCCCAGGGATAGCTATCCTCAATACCCCATGTTAAGTGGCATGTCTATAAATCTATGACATTAACAAAGTACGGGTAACATTGTGTAAAATGGGGATCCTGGAACACGTAATTGTGCTCATGAAGAATCTGGACAGATGTCATTTGATCAGAACAAGGTTACTGCCTGGTCTAAAAGAAAGAAAGTTTTGTGTCAGGGTTGTAACCTTTCATCATAATTCATTCTGTCTGTATGCTGGACAAATAAGCCTAGAAATTGGACTGTATACTAAAGAATACAGTATCAGGATTGGAGGAAGGCTCCTCAACAACCTGTGATATACAGATAGCACAACCATGCTTGCTAAAAGCACTCATTTGTAGCACTTGCTGATAAGGACCCAAAATGACATCCTTCAATATGGACTGTTGCTGTTGTTGTTAGGTGCAGTCGAGTGGGCAGCCCTACGAGTGACAGAGCAAAGTATGCCACTTGCAATATTCTTTGCCAGCACCGTGATTCAGAGGCATCGATTCTTCTCTAGTCCGCCTTATTCATTATCCAGCTTTCACATGCTTATGAGGCTACTGAAATACCGAGGCTTGGGTCAGGCTCACATTAGTCCTCAAAGCGACATCTTTACTATTTAACACTTTAAAGTGGTCTTTGCAGCATATTTGCAATACTTTATTGGATTTCTTGACTACTTGCTTCCATGAGCGTTGATTGTGGATCCAAGTAAAAGGAAACACTGAACAACTTCAATCTTTACTCTGCTGATGATCTTTACTCTACTCGTGATGTTGTCTATTAGTTTGGCTGGGAGGATTTTTGCTTTCTTTATACTGGGTTGTAATCCATACTGAAGGTTGTAGACTTGGATCTTCATCAGTAAGTGCTTTGCTGATTTTACACCATGCAGTACTTCCTTGTTCTGTTTGAATGACTGTCTCTTGAACTATGTAAGTTCACATGAGCACAATGTAAGTATTCTACAATTTCCATCTTTGCAATGTTATTTATAGCTTGTGATGCTCTGCACAGCTGAATGCCTTTTCACAGTCAATGAAACACAAGTAAATATCTTTCTGGTAGTCTCTGCATTCAGCCAAGATCCAATTATATCTTTCATTCTACATCCTCTTCTGAATCCAGCTTGAATTTCTGACAGCTCCCTGTTAATATACTGCTACCATTTTTGAATTATTTTCAGCAAAAGTTCATTTGCAGGTGCTATTAATGACATTGCTCAATAATTTCCACATTCTACTGTGCCATCTTTCTCTGGAATGAGCACAACGGAGGTCTCTCCCAGTTGGCTGACCAAGTAGCTCTCTTCCAAATTTCTAGGCATAAGAAGCAGCAGGGCTCCTTGTGCGGCACTGGTTGTTTGCAACATTTGCATTAATAGTCCATTAATTCCTGGAGCTTTGTTTTTCACCAGTGCCTTCAGAGTAGGTTGGACTTCTTCCTTCAATAACACTTGTTCTTTATCACATTCTACTCCTCAAATAGTTGAATATCAACCAATTATTCTCGATACCATAACTCTGTGTATTCATCTTATCTTTCCTTGATGCTTCCTGCACCATTCAATATTTCCTTCCACAGAGTCCTTCAATATTGTAACTCAAGACTTGGAACTTTCTCTTCAGTTCTGTTAGCTTGAGGTATGCTAAGCATGTTCTTCCCTTTCGAGTTCAAGGTCTTTGCACATTTCATTTGAGTGCTTTGCTTTGCCTTCGCAAGTTGCCCTTTCAAATATCCTGTTCAGCTCATTTACTTTATCATTTCTTCCTTTAACTTTAGCATCTCTAAGTTCAAGAGCAAGTGTGCGAGAGCCTCTTTTGGCACTCATTTTGGTCTTTTCTTTCTTACCGGTCTTTTTAATGACTTTTGGCTTTGCTTTCTTCATTTACAATGTCATTGATGTCAAGATATTTCTGGTGTCAACCATTTGTATTCAATGTGAGAAATCTATTCTTGAGGTGGTCTATAAATGCAGGTGGATATGCTCAAGATTGTATTTTGCTCTTGTGAACTTGTTTCAATTTTCTTCTGCTTCAATCTGAACTTGGATTTGAGTAATTGATGGTGAGTTCCATAGTTGGCCCATGGCTTGTTTTGACTGAAGATACTGAGCTGCTTCATCATTGCTACTCAATGACATAGTCCATTTGATTCCTATGTATTCCATCTGGTGAGGTCCATGTGTGTAGTCATGGTTTACATTGTTCTTTTCTTTCTTTCTTTCTTTCAAGTATTTGCAATAAAGAAGTTGTTGGTTTTACAAATTTCTATCCAGCATTGCTTCCATTACCATAGGCCATATATTTCAAAATTGATCCTTTCTGTTTTGTTTTTGTTTTCCAACTTTCACATTATAATCACCAATAGTTATCAGTGCATCTTGATTGAATGTTTGATCAATTTCAGGTAAAAGAAGCTAATAGAATTCTTCAATTTCTTCATCATTGGTTTTAATGTTTGGTGAGTAAATATGAGTAGCAGTTGCATTAACTGGTCTTTCTTGTAGGTGTTTAGATGTTAACAAATCACAGACAACACTGTACTTCAAACTAGATCTTGAAGAGTTCTTTTTTTACAATGAATGAGAGTGCCACCATTTCTTTTGAAATTGTCGTTCTCGGCATAGTCAGCCACATGACTGTTGGTTCAAAATGGCTGATGACAGTCCATTTCAGTTCACTAATTCTAGGCTATTGACCAATATACATTCATTTCATTTTTGATAACTTCCAATTTTCCTAGATTCATACTTTATAAATTCCACATTCCAATTATTAGTAGATGTTTGCAGTGGTTTCTTCCCATTTTGAGTTGTTCCCCATCAACAAGTGAAGGTTGTTGGTCACCTCTACTGTAAGGAAACAGTTCTCTCCAGTCGTATTCTGAGTGGCTTCCAACCTGGGGGCTCATTTTCTGGCACCATGTTCCATGGCTATTCATAATATTTTCAGTGGCTAGTAACTTGGAAGGGGGCAGCCTATTTTGTTCTTCGTAGTCTAATCGTAGTCTAAAACAGTGGTTCTCAACCTTCCTAATACCGCGACCCTTTAATACCATTCCTCATGTTGTGATGACCCCAACCATAAAATTATTTTCATTGCTACTTTATAACTGAAATTTTGCTACTGTTATGAATTGGGCGACCCCTGTGAAAGGATCGTTCAACCCCCAAAGGGGTCACGACCCACAGGTTAAGAACCGCTGGGACTCTAGAAGCTCTTCTGAAACTTGCATGCCATGAATCAACCTGCTGGTATTTGAAATACTGGTGGCATAGCTTAACACAAAGCCCCTCCCCCCAAAAAGGATTTTTGTTTTCTTTATGCTTGTAGGGAAATCCATATTTAAGGCTGCAGTCTTTAATCATTAACAGTACCACAGTACTACAAACTGACAGATCTGGCAGTATATACAGTGTGGTTCCCAATCTTCTTCACCAACACTATCATTCAAATGCATCAATTTTTCTTGGGTCTTCCTTCTAATTGTCCAGCTTTCATGAGCAGAAAGATCAGGCAATTGAAAACATCATGTCTTAGGTCAGGTGCACCTTTGAACAAACTAAAGTAAAAAAATTTAGACAATACCTACCTGGCCAATCAACAGAATACAGCAGTTTTCTAACAATATCACTAACATCACATACAACTAAAATTTTGTTGAACCTAATTCAACGTGGCTTATAATTCAAAAACACAAAAATCTTACACAACTAGAATATGGAACATCTTGATAAATGGAAAATATTGTAGTTGTCAAGGATTTCATTTTACTTGGACCTACAATCAAACTCTATGGAGGCAATAATCAAGAAATAAACGATGGTTACTTTGAGAAATTCTGCTACAAAAGACCTCTCTACAATTTAAAAAGCAAAGATGTCATTTTGAGAACTACGGTGGGCCTCACTTAAACGATGGTATTTTCAATCATCTCATATGCATACAAAAGCTGAACAATGAATACCAAAAAATCCAAAGAAGAATCGATGTCTTAGTGATGGTGTTGATAAAGAATACTGAATACAGCATAGACTTCCAGAAGAATGAACGAGCCTGTTAGAAATGGACAGCCAGAATGGCTCTTAAAAGAAAACTGGACACAGTACTGGATGGACCAATCCCTGGAGAAGGCAATATAATAGGTCAATGTAAACGAGGAAGACCGTGAATGAGTTGCTGCAACAGTTGACTCAAACAAACTATTATGAGGAAAGTCAGGACAAAACAATGTTCCATTCTGCTTGTAGGTTCACTAAGAGTCAGAATAGATTCAGTTGCACCTAACAAAATAATGCATATCTAGTACCTGAATAACATGGAGGAATCTTAAGGACACTTTGTTGGGTGAAAGAAGTCAGATACGAAAGAATGTGTACAGTGTGGATCCATTGGTATAGAGTTCTGCAACAGGTTCGACTGATTTATAATGAGAGAAACCAGATCAGTGGTTGCTCGCATGGAAGAGGACTGACAGCAAAGAGTCAGGAGGACACATACTGGGGGTACTAAAAATGTTCCATATGCTTATTGAATTGTGAAATTTGTGAATTACATGTCAATAAACAGTTTTTTATAAATGTTCCATAATTTGATTGGGGTAGTAGTTACATGACTGTTTGTAAAATGAGCCTTAAAAAATTCACTGAAAAATATTCCATTATCTTTTCATTCCATTTATCCATGAACTTCTTGAAGCCCCTTTCTATTTGTCCCCTCATCTGTGTATTGTACTGCATATAAACACACCTCAGTAAAGATGACATATATTATATGTTCATACATACACATACATATACATACACACACATCAGGGATTGTCATTCCCTAGTTCAAATCAAGATTGGCTTCCCAACTTTTCTTAGAAGAAAAACCAAACTCCTTTTTCATGACTCAAAGACCCTGAATGCATTGGTCTGTACCATCCAAATTTCACCTACTATTCTGTCCCTTCCTATTATATTCCAGTTATACTGACCTTCCCAATGTTTACTGGAGATTCCAAATCTTCTATTAATAAATAAAGTAGAAGGAAAAATAAAGAGATGGAGGAACTTAGAAAGAGCAACTATTCACAATACGTGGACTTAGTTTGGATTCTGATCCAAACAGAACACACACATACACACAAAATCACAGCATTTGTGACAGATTGACTGCATTGACAGACTCAATTGAATGGCTCTTCAAAATTCACTCCCCTGTGTCCTGCATATCTATATTCTCCCCAAACTCTGTCTTAATGGAACCACGGGGATATTAACCAATGAGAGGCGAGCTCAGGCCTGAAATACACTCATTGGCTCCCTCCCGTCATCTTGTACAACTGAGCTTTGCTCTTGCTGCCCACCATGAAAACCTGCCCAGGACAGCCTGTTGGAGCAAATACACATGGGACCGAATCAAACTGCTGAAGTTTCAGCTATGTAAAAAAGCCCTACCAAGATCAACTAAATGACCTACTCCTCCCACACAGGACCAGTGAGGAACGAGTGAGCCCCTCCGGGCCCTGATGACAGCAGCGGCACCACTCAAGTGACCCACACACTCCTTGCCTATCATATACTTCTGAGATGTTGTGGTTCTTTGTTATCAGCCTAACAGTGACAGCAGATAACTGAATTAATATTTATGAGGCAACTGGAAGCTTGAAGACTGAGTAGACATTAGATAACATTAAGGAATCATTGTTGATTTTTTCCATAGATGGGATGTTATTATGATCTTATTTTTTTAAATCATTTTATTGAGGGCTCATACAACTCTTATCACAATCCATACACACATCCCTTGTGTCAAGCACATTTGTACATATGTTGCTATAATCATTTTCTTTTTTTTATTATTTTATTGAGGGCTCGTACATTCTTATCACAGTCCATACATACATCCATTGAGTCAAGCACATATGTACATTTGCTGTCCTCATCAATCTCAAAACATTTGCCCTCTACATTAGCCCTTAATATCACTTGCTCATTTTCCCTCTCCCTTCCCCCTCCCCACTCCCTCATGAATCGTTCATAATTCATAATTTATTATAGTTTTGTCATAAGTTACACTGTCTGACGTCTCCCTCTGCCCTCTTCTCTGCTGTCCATCCCCCAGGGAGGAGGCTATACTTAGATTCTTGTAATTAGTTCCCCCTTTCTACCCCACATTCCCTTCACC
>NW_022103926.1:3303997-3310004 GCF_000313985.2 Echinops telfairi
TCTCCTCGCCGAGACCCTTCTGTAAGGGGATGTCCAGTGGCCTACAAATGGACTTTGGGTCTCCACTCCACACTAACCCCTCATTCACTATGATATGATTTTTTGTTCTGATGATGCCTGATACCTGATCCCTTTGACACCTCGTGGTCACACAGGCTGGTGTGCTTCTTCGAGTCCTTATCTTTTAGGCATATACACTGGATATTTATAGGAAAAAAATTGACATGGTGTTTAAAAAATAATATAATCTCAAAATAACATGGAGAAGATAAGCCATGAGCTGGTCAGTGTTAGAACTCATGATGCATACATTAGAGTTTTATATTTTCTCTTTATTTTACTTGTGTTTTTATATACATAATTGTATATAACATGCCCATAATAAAAAAGCCTGGGTGTTTTTTTTAAATCAATTCAACCTCAGGACCTCTGTACTTGCTACTACTCTAAGGCACCATGGTGGTACAGTTGGCTTGAACCCACCCAATGCTCCATAGGCAAAAGATGAAGCCATCTGTTCTCATAATGATCTACAGTCTCAGAAACCCTATGGACAGTTCCACTCTGTCCTGCAGAGTCACCTGTAAGTCTCAGAACTTAACACAATCTGAGACTGCCTTGTCCTTCCTTTGTTTATTTTCTATCTCACCACCACCATTACACTCCCAAGATTGACGCTCTATGACAACAGGGGCCTTCCTCTCTCCTGCACTTCTGGTTTCCAGGCATCTATCATCCTTCTGGCTCATGAAGTAACACCAAGCTCACTGCTGTCAAGTTATTTATGACTCAAGCTGTTAGGTGCCATCGAGTTAGCTCTAATCCATAACAACCCTATGCATGACAGAGCGAAACACTGCCCGGTCCTGCACTATCCTTATAATTATTCCTATGCCCATTGTTGCAGCCACTGTGTCAAGCCATCTCATATCAAGGATCTTCCTCTTTTTGCTGACCCTCTGCTTTGCTTTACTTAGCATGAGATTAACTGACTAGTATCAAGTCAATTCTGACTCAGAGCGACCTTATAGAACAGACAGAACTGCCCTTAAGGGTTTCCAAGACTATAACTCTTTACAGGAGTTGAAAGTTTCACCTTTCTCTCGTGGAGCTGGTGGTTTCAAACTGCTGGCCTTGCAATTAGCAGCCCAACACAAAACTACTAGGCAACCAGTGCTTCTTGCTGGCTCATGGTAGGTGCTCAAAAATAAAAGGAAGAAATTAGGCCATGGATGAACAGACTACGTTTCAAATGCATAAGGCAAGGGCAAGTGCTTTGGCTAAAATCCCAGACCCACTGCCATTGAGTCAATTATGGTCCACAGCAACCCTCCATAGGGGTTTTGGATACTATGAATCTTTATGAGAATAGGTGGGCTCATCTTTCTCCCACAGAGTGGCTGGTGGGTTTGAACCACCAACCTCGTGGCTTGCAGGACAATGCTTACCTATCCATGCACAAGGGCTCCTATACACAAGGGAGGAGAAATACACCAAAAGTTTCACTGAATGCAAAGTAGTGATCTGACTTGATCAAAGTGTTTCCCTTGAAAATATACAAACAGTAGGGGAGTCCCTTTGGTTAGGCTGCTAGCTACAGAAAGGCTGATTTCTCCATATGATCACTGCACTGCCAGAGTTTGCCTCAGGGGTACAGCAACCCATGAGCATGACTCTAGTGCTCTGCTCAAATGTGAAGGCTTCGAAGAGTTTGTGGGAAAATCCCGTTCTCTTTTCATTCCATTTCCCAGTGAGCTTGTCGAAGCCCCTCGTGCACCCTCCCCAACAGACTGTCACACGAAGGCAGGGAGGGCATGTTGCTTTTCCTTGGGACTTCACCCGTCCTGTCTAATCACAAAAGCACAGCATACGTGACCTTAGTGTGACTGTTCTAGTCACTGGATGTCGCTGCTAAGGGAATTTTCATTCTAATGGGCTGCTCTGATTTCCCCATTCAAAATAAAACCGCTAATGATTTAACTATTAGTCCTGGTGAATCATAATTAATTAATAAACATTTTCAGAGGGCGGCAGATAATAGGTGATAATCAGAACCTTGAAGCTGAAATGAGCAGGAGTGTGTAAATTACCACTGACACGCACAGCAAAATAATTTCCCTTGTTCTTGCTTCCTGTTCACCCTCACCCTTCTAACCTACAACTTTGCCAATCTGCCACCCGTTCTCAACCTCTCTGCCTTTCCCTTTCACCTCCTCCACCCGGTCCCAATACCTTGGTTCAGCCTCTCATCCTACCCTTCCCCTCCGAGCAGCTGTTAAAATGGTACTCGCTGGTGTTTGTTTCTAAAAGATCTGTTTACTGAGTGAACTAAACCCACTGCCAGCAAGTCCAAAGGAAAACTAACACTATATGAAGAAAGACCATATTTATCTATCAGACAGTGCTGCTTCCCAGCCCTACTGAGGGAGGGAGGGGCGGGGAGACAGGCTAGCAGCAAGCTCACGTGACTGAAGATGAGCCAAAGCCAAATGGGGATTATCAATATGTAGATTTTACAACTCTCCAGATGTGAACTGTCAGTCACAATGATTACCACAGCAATCTCATGGTGGCGGTATGCGAGGGGAACCAGGAGCTCTGCCCCCAAGCTTTCGGTCAGAAAGAGGTTTATTTAATGAGCGTGGGGGACATTTTTGCAAACACATCCAACAGTCTCCTCTTTCATTTGTTTCTGCAGACACTTGTTTCACATGTAACTAAGCTAGGCATAGATGCTAAGGTTTTATGCCAACTGTCTTGCCATCAAAAGATAAATTCATACTTGTGGCCCCACCATCAACTTTCTGGTGCGTACACGCGTGCATGCGCACACACACACACACACACACACACACACACACACACACCTTCGGTCCCGGGTCTTACAGAAAGTCTCAGGAATATTAATCCAGTCGGAATCTTGAGATGCTCAGAAAATTAATTAGTGTTTGGCATGCTGTTTTTAAAGCCTTTCCTTTGGGTCTGTCAAAAGCAGTCTGGCACATTGCTCGAGAGCACATACAGACCGCTGATTGATAAGCCCAAGTTTGACGTAGGTGCCTTCTACCAGGCTGCAGTGCTTTGTTTGCATCTGTACACAGGGATCCATCCAAAAGCCGATGATTTAGACACTAGAGGAGGGAGGAAGGTGCCTTCTGAGACTGTTTCTATCTATTAAAATCACAGTGAAAATCTCTGGGGAAGAAAGCAAACCAAGCAGGAGGAAAATGCAGCCATATGCTGCTCACCGCTGCAACAACAAAACAAAACACAAACCAGGATGCCTTGAAATTTTTCTCATTCTGTCTTCAGAATCATTACCATAAAAGAGTCACTTCTGACTACACATCAGGCCCCATTTTGTTCAAAGGGCCTTATATACCAGAGAGGCGCCACTTATAAATAAACAGAGATGAGCAGCTAAAATGATGCTGCCAAGTCACAGCTAGAAAATAGCAAAGATGGGTTTCAAGTTCAGGTCTGACTCCTAAGTTATTGGCACTGTGAGTTAGACATCAGGCTGCCAACTGCAAATTTGGAGGTTCAAACCCACCAGCTGCTCTACCAGAGCAGGTGATTTGTTCCCATAAAGATTTGCCGCCTCAGAACCCTTTATAGGGTCACTTTGTATTAGAATAAACTCAATGACCAAGGGATTGGGTGGGTTTACTCTGCTTTTCAGTCTACCCACTGCCATCAAGGTGATTCCAAACCACAGGGGTCCTTATGTCGGGTTTCTGAGCCTCTAAATCTTTACAGGAACAGCTTCAACTTTCTCTCATGGAACTGCTGGTGGGTTTGAACTGCTGCCTTTGCATTAGCAGCCAAATGTCTATCCACAACACCACCAGACTCCGGTTTCCTAGTCTAGACTTTGTATATTAACTACCTCTATAAAATTACTCAGCTTCAGCACTGAAACTACAGCTCAGGGAGAGGGACATGTCTGATCAGAGCACACAGGAGCAAATGAAGAGGGAAGAAGAGAAATGGAACACATCCTGGCCCACCAAGCCCTGAGGACGATATTGCTGCTCAGAGCAGCCAATGCACAGAGAGGACCATAGGACTGGCCCCACTATAAGACATGACGTCCCTCACTGACGCATAGCACTATGGGGGACAACACTGGAGACACAGTGCAGGAATTGTGCCTGATCTGACCCCACCACACCAAGACAAAACACTAAGGGTGTGCAACAGAACAGCAAGGGGAACAGAGCAACAAAGTCCCCAGGGAATACCAAAAATAGATTTTGGGGCCAGGACCTGGCATGCCATCAGATTCGACTGGAAAACACTCCTAAAGGTCAACAAACGGACCTTGAACTATTTAAAGGCTTTTCCTTTTTTTTCCCCTTTGTCACTTTTTTGTTATTGTTGTTTTTGTTTTCTTTTATTGCTTTGTTTTGCTCTGTCTTATTTTTTGAGCATATTATTATCTCTGCAGTTCTATCTAGATAAGACACGTGGGAGAAACAATCTGGAGAAAACAACAAGGCCACCAGTTCTGGGGGGACATGGGAGAGGGGGAGGCAGGGGAAAGAAGTGCGTGTTAACAAACCCAGGGACAAGGGAACAACAAGTGATACAAAATCAGTGGCGAGGTGGGTGTAAAAGGCCTGGTAGGGCTTGAACAAGGGCAATGTAGCCAAGAGGAATTACTGAAACCCAAATGAAGGCTGAGCATGATAGTGGGACAAGAGGAAAGTAAAAGGAAACAGAAAAAAAAAAGAAGACAAAAAGCACATATAGAGGTCTAAATACAGGCATGCACATATGCAAATATAGTTATATATATCGATAGAGAAATAGATCTATGTGCATATATTTATAGGTCTAGTACTAAGGTAGCAGATGGACATTGGGCCTCCACTCAAGTACTCCCTCAATGCAAGAACACTTCATTCTATTAAACTGGCATTCCATGATTCTCATCTTCCCAACATGATCACTGAAGACAAAGCGATCTTTCTTCACCACATAAGCAAATGTGGTGAAGAAAGCTGATGGTGCCCGGCTATCAAAAAGTAGTGTCTGGGGTATTAAAGGCTTGAAGGAAAACAAGCAGCCATCCAGCTGAAAAACAAGGCCCACATGGAAGAAGCACACCAGCCTGTGTGATCACGAGGTGTCAATGGGATCAGGTATCAAGCATCAAAGAACAAAAAAATCATATCACTATGAATGAGGGGGAGTGCAGAATGGAGACCCAAAGCCCATCTGTAGGCAACTGGATATCTCCTTACAGAAGGATCTCGGGGAGGAGATGAGCCAGTCAGGGTGCAGTATAGCACCAACTTAACATACAACTTTCCTCTAGTTCTTTAATGCTTCCTCTGCGCCCCCACTATCATGATCCCAATTCTACCTTAAAAATCCTGCTAAATCAGAGCATGTACATAGGTACAGGTAAGAGCTGGAAACACAGGGAATCCATGACGGATCAACCCCTCAGGACCAATAATGAGAGTAGCGATGCCAGGAAGGCAAGGGAAAGGTGGGGGGGGTGGGTAAGGGGTACAGATCACAATTATCTATAAATAACCCCCTCCATGGGTGATGCACAACATAAAAATGGGTAAAGGGAGACATCGGTCAGTGTAAGACATGGAAAAAAAATTATAAATTATCAAGGGTTCATGGGGGAGGGGGGGAAATGAGGAGCTGATACCAAGGGCTCAAGTAGAAAGAAAATATTTTAAGAATGATGATGGCAACAAATGTGCTTGCCACAATGAATGGATGTATGGATGGTAATAAGAGCTGTACAAGCCCCCAATAAAATGATTTTTTTAAATTACTCAGCTTATAAACCTAACTATTTCAAGACTAGTACTTTTCTTTTTTAATCATTTTATTAGGTGCACATACAACTCTTATCACAATCCATACATACATCAATTGTGTAAAGCACATTTGTACATTCATTGACCTCATCATTCTCAAAAAATTTGCTCTCCACTTAAGTCACTGGCATCAGCTCCTAATTTCCCCCCTCCCTCCC
>NW_022103926.1:3310476-3311805 GCF_000313985.2 Echinops telfairi
TTTTTTAATTAAATATTTCCTGTTTTTCAACTTGTATTTCTGTAACTTATATGATGTCACATATCACAGAAAATTCTATAATTCATTGTTAATTTCCACATAAAGACAGTTATAAACTCTATTTGAGACTCACCCAGGGTTCATGACTTGCTGCTTATAAATTTCCCCATTTTGAGAGGTACTTATAATCCAAACTTAATCCACTGCCACTGAGTTGATTCTAACTCATGATGACCTTTACAACAGACCAGAACTGCCCCATAGGTTTCCAAGGCTCTAAATACTTATAGAAGCAGACTGTCTCATCTCTCCCCCTCTGAGTGACTGGTGGATTCAAACCATCCACCTTTGCGTACAATCACTGTACAGAGCAATATGGTGCTACCTAAATTAACTCTAAAAAGAAATTCTACAGAAACCAGTAATACCTCTGCTGGATACATAACCTAAAGAAGAGCAAAAACACAAACAGACATATGCATGCCCATGTTCATTGCAGAACTGTTCACAATAGCAAGAAGTTGGCAACAGTCCAAATGCCCATCAGGAAAATAACTGATATAGAAACACTGGTGCCTATAGACAATGGAATACTGTGCATTGCTGACACAAACAAACAATGTTGAAATCACAAAGCACCTCATGACAAGGATGGACCTGGAGAACATTATGTTGCATGAAGTTAGTCAAACAAACATAAAAATATTGTATGTGAACACTAGTATAAGTATAAAAACCAAAACAATGACTTGTACACCAAAGGAAACACACCTTGGAGGCTCTGTGTCAGTCAAGGCTCTCCCTGCTCCCACCCACTGCAAACCATGTTGTAGGTAGGCAAGGGAGAGGAAGCAAGGGACTAGAAGACAGACAGATGCTGACTTGAGTGAAAGGGAGGGTGGAGGCCCTCAAGAGGGAGAAGAGAAATCAGAGGATTGGGTGGGGCAGAATACTACAGAGCAGGAAAGATTTGAGCTGTTGAATGCAGAATTGATGGCCTTAATGTAATCACTCCTACCTAATTCACAATAAAAACTCATTAAAAACAACAGTAACAACAACAGCAATCAAACCCATTAACCTTTGTTAAGCAACTAAGCACTTTAACCACTGTGCCACCAGAGAGCCTCCTGATAGCAAAGCCATTGCTAATAATGTAAGCATGGGGAGGAGGGGGGAGGATAAGCTGAAAATGGAACAAGGTTTTTAAGTTTTTGTTTTTTTAAAGAACAAGTACTTGCAAGGTCGAATTCGAGTCATGGTAGTGGGAGCGGGGAGGAAACATTTAGGAATTAGAGGAAAGTTGTATTTCTCATTGTTGTTACATCG
>NW_022103926.1:3313945-3326336 GCF_000313985.2 Echinops telfairi
CCCTTCAGTAAGGGGGTGTTCAATTGCCTACCGATGGACTTTGAGTCTCCACTCTGCACTCACCCACCTTTACAATAATGTGATTTTTTTGTTCTTTGATGCTTGATACCTGATCCCTTCGATAGCCCGTGATCACAACATGCTGGTGTGCTTCTTCCATATGGGCTTTGTTGCTTCTGAGCTAGTTGGCCACTTGTTTATCTTCAAGCCTTTAAGACCCCAGACGCTATATCTTATGGTAGCCAAGCACCATCAGCTTTCTTCACCACCTTTGCTTATGTTTACATTTGCAAGCATGCATTTTTGAACACCAACCCTGTACCAGTAAAAGTCCCTGATCTCAAGGAGTTTACATTTTAGTGAGAGCAGTACACAATAAATAAATCATTGATTATTCTCTACATGTAAGTCATTAATATATGCACATAGCATGTCCAGGTGGTAGTCAGTGCTGCTCATGTGGAGAAAGCTAAGGCCTCTGTTCCCATGCAGATTTCTAATCTTTGAAAGTTCTATTCTGACCTATCAGGTCACTATGGGTCAGAACCGACTCACTGACAGTGGGTGGGTAAGGCACAGAGCGCGATGGGAAGTTGCTCAGGAAAGGCTTCTCTAATACATGAACAACATGAAAGGTAGAAGTGACCTCCCCCAACCTAATTCACAATTTCAAGATACTTTTTACTTGTCGACACCTCAATAGTGAATATTTTTAAGCAACATTATTGTTCCTATGACATTTTCCCAAAGCATTTTGTTTTTTCCTAAATGCTGATTGAAACTGGCAACTTTAGATAACGGCTCTTGCTGTTTATTGTGTATAGCAAATAAAACCCATCTGGTGAATTTTGTTGATCACCAATCCAGCCCGTGGCCACAAACCTACATTTCCAGTTTGATTACAGCTAGAGGCAATCATCAAATAAATGCCATGGAATGTCAGGGTTCCAGAATCTGAAGCATCAATTTCCCAAAAGAATGGGATCCAATCATGAAGAGCTCAGATAAAATATTAAACCCCAAATGTGGGGTAAAAACTCTGGGCTTATGGCTAGAAGGCCAAGTTCCAGTTTTAACTCTACAACCTTTGGGCAAGTCAATTATCTTTCTGCACCTCAAACTTCCAGAAAGGATGTTGGGGGGTGAGGGAGGAGAAGGTAAGGTATCAACTAAGGTCCCCTCCAGTCTAAAGTTAATAAATGCATTTGAAATCATACCTGGAAGCCTCTAAGGGGTAGCTAAGGGGACTATAATGATATCTTGAAGTCAAGTTGGCTAAATGAAGAAATCCAAGCAGTAAGTAACCGAAAATGACCTGATGTCACCAAGTCAATTCTGAGTCAATCGTGACCCTATGATGCAGTTTCTGATACTGTAAGTCTTTATGGGAGCCGACAACCTCAACTTTCTACCTCAGAATGGCTGGCAGGTTTGACCCACCAACCCTTGTGGTTAGCAGCTCAATGCTTACTGGCATTTTAAATGTAGACATTCCTTTTTAAGGCAAGTATTAACATCAGCTACATTAATATTCTATGAGAGAACCTGCCGTTTTATCCATCTGTACTCATGACTTGGTAGAAAATGGGAGGTTCTTCTAAACTTCAGGAAACAAGAAAGCCCATTTAGACCACAGCTGTACCATAACCTGACCTGCTCATCCTTTGATATCAGACCCTTCTAAAATGGTTTTATCTGTGAGGAGCTCCAGGGCAACGCCAGAGGAACTTGTACAATGAAAAGAACTATATAGCATGAACTTAATTCATAATCACTGGAGGGAGAAATTGAGCTTATAGCTTCCTATTAAGTACATGATCCAATATCAAATTTAACCGGATACTGAAGAAGTTTTTGTAAAAAAAAAAAAAAAAAAAAGTTGAGTGAGATATACTAGTTTACAAGATTACAAGATTGGTCAGTGGGTAATATGGGGTTATGCTTTTTTATAATCTGTAACTCAACTTGGGGGTGAACATTAACGTTTTTCCTCATCTTTTTCTTTCCCTACCCCACATTCCTCCTCTTCCAAAGCTGAAACCCTCATCACCCATTAGCACCACCACACCACCCCAAAGTTTGATTAAAAGCTGTGTGACTCAAGCCCTTCAGAATGTCACTTCAGATGACACTTCCGATCTGTCTCTTCAACTTGACACTAAGTACACAGACAATAGCCTCAGCTCTGTCAATCTCCCTGATAAAAACATCTGTCAACGTAGTCCACTAAACAGGCAAATGCCACCACTGGTCATTTCTTTCTTTTTCACTTCTTATGATTGCTCCCTGGAAACCTCAAGGGTTGGCTATCTCAAAAATGCCCCTTGTACTCATGCCCTAAGCCTACTTAGGAGTTTACTCTCCTGCTGCTCCCCACATCCTCATTCAAGCCCTCTTCTAGGGGTTCTAAACTCAGAATGAACTTGGGCCAGAGAGGAAAACCTGCCACAACTCCAACCCCCAAAGAAACCCATGTCAGTTTCCATTGAACGAACTCATCAGCGACACAAAACCAGAGGCATAAGCAGGTGGGTGGTGAAGGGGCGAAGAATCTCCGCCTAACCTCACAAGAATCCTCTGAGGACTACAGACTCTGCTGGGTCATCGCTGAGATCCTCGGACATGATTCATAGGTCTGATCTGTCTCTTCAACTTGACACTAAGTACACAGACAATAGCCTCGCCTCTGTAAATCTCCCTGATAAAAACATCTGTAACCTGCTTGCCATAGAAGGACCCAGAAAGTCCAGGATACTTTTACTATCCTGTCAGTATTCTGCCATGATATTATGACAGGGTTATTTCATTTTAAAGGTTACCATCCCTTCAACTGCCAGCTATCAGCTCCAGCAGGAGCAAATAATAGAAGAGTACTTCAATCATCTACATGGGGCCCACATTTTTAAAAGGTTATGAGTGAATGGAATCATCACCGACAATTCTAAAACACAATCTGATGAGAAAATTAGAAGAGACTACCAAGTCTTAGAAGAAGAAAAAAAAAAAGAAAGAAAATCCATTGTTAACATTGGTAATTCACATCATGACTGAATCGAGCCAGTTCATTGCATTTCCTTGTTAGTGACAGGGAAGTCGATATTTTATGTATCTTAGGAAACAGACTAGAAACCAAAATGACCCACAGCAAAGATTTTTTTATTGCCTTGGCTTAATTTTAATATAAATACACAAACTGCTATCTTAACACAAGGTATTTGCTTCAATCCTAATTAACTTCATTCCCATCCTTCCTTGCACATTCAGTTGACTTGAAATAGATTCGTGTCAATACTCCACGTTCTCTCCCAGCATGATTAAAAAAAAATTACACATTGGTATGGGAGATGATTGATAACAATCTTATTCTTCTCCAACTGATTCCTTGCTGGGTCTGTGGTGTGGAAAAATAATATTAAAAGTTATTTAAAAGCTAGATTTTTCTGAAGTCCCACTTCTGGTGAATATCAAAAGAAAGAAAATGAGCATGTACTCATCTACCTTTACAAAGAGAAGTCCACACTGTGAAATAGAAAAAGGATAAATTCAGAGAGACTGAGTAACAAACGGCTCAAACCACTGCCTGGAAAGAAATTGCATTTCTGGCTGTAATTGTTAAAATGACAGAAAACAACTCTCTGTTCCGGGCTGGGAGGAAAATCCACGAAAGCATGGACCTTCAACCATAGGTACTCTTACAATAACACTAAGAGCAAAATTATAGGGGTGATGAATTTCAATAATGAGCTGTTGAAATGAAATGCAACTGGGGTTTGATATACACCGTATTAGGCCATCTTGCCCAAAAAAAAAAAGGGGGGGGGGGAACGTAATAAAGACAATTCTAAGAGAAAATTGATTAAATCACTTTAAAAGATGGTGCAGTGCCTGTGAAATTCCTATGGAATTCTCCTTCTATGGGATGTTGTGCCAATGTCTTTGTCTTGTCTGAAGTGTACTAAATTACAAACACTCATACTGAGGAAAATTGCTTTTACTTATCAGAGTGAAATTAACAAGGAAGGCTTGAGAAACTGATATTTCCTGGGAAGAAAAGTAAAGCAGGAGAGGGAAGGTATAATAAAAGGACTATAATCAGAGATATGGGAGGAAGACAAACTGCATTAATTAATTTTCTTTAAGAAATGAGACGAGCTGCACACGGAGATGAATTGTCTCATTTGCCAAGTGTCCCGAGTGGCAAAGTCAAACAAATAACTCTGTAATTCTTCATTAGTATTTCATCAAGTTTAACCATTTGTAGACTGCCAAAAAGAGAAAGAAAACAAGCCAATCCCCAAATCTTAAGGGAATTTCAACTCATCAACTTCTTTCTCATACATATGTTTCAATGTCTTCATCTGTTGAAACAGACAAGTGCCACATAAAGAGGGTATAGCTACACCATTCAAGCAAGTGAGACAAGCACCAGGGAGAACCTGATGGGAGGTCATGCAGGCCTTTCAAAGCATTTAGAACTGGGTCTAGATCCTGACTCTTCAACTTCCTACTTCAAAGACTGTGCCCATTTATTTAATTGCTCAAGTCTCACTTTCCACACATGAATAAAGTGGAAGAGGCTCCAGCAATGCAGGGTTGTTTTCACATGAAGGGCTGCAGTGAAATTAAACAGAAGCACCTGGCTCTCTACGTGAATTTCTCTACTAACCTGGACGAGTGTGGGCAAATCATTATTTAAACATTTGGGATTTACTGTTAAATATGCAACATTTTCATGTTGTAGGAGATCTTCTGATCTAATCTACAGTTTAGCTGAGAAATTTAGTGGATGTAATTCTCCATTGTTTTGTCCTTTCACCACAGTGCTGTCTATAGAAGGATATACTGTGAATTTTGCTTTTTAAAACTTTGGACCTCTCGGCTTTTTTTTCTCTCAGCCTTGCTAAAAGATATTTTATCAGTCTAGTTTTTATAGCATATGTGCATTTTTCATAAATAAAAACAAATCATTTTATGTTTATGAGATTAATAAATTATCATTTTGTTTATGAAATTAATAAATTATCCTGATTTTAAAAGACTAAGAACTGCAACCACTCAGAGATAGTAGTAGTAGTTAAGAGTTAGAAATATAAATAAACATACACACATCATCTAAGTTTTCTTTCTGTTACCAAAATACATAGGCATATTTTAATCAAAAACACCTTTGGGATAAATTTTCTGTGTTTTATTAGTTATACAATATGAAGGTAGGTAAAGCAGTACTGCTACAAAATCATATAAACTTTCATTAAACAAAAATGTGAAGTTATTGTTTCTCAACATACACACTTCTGAATGCTTTCCTCTCTCTAACCCTTCAGCCCAGGAATTCTGCACTCTTTGAGACATGGCAGAAAAGCAGTTTGGACATCCTTGAAGGAATCAAAGCATGTTTCCTTTCGATGGTCTTGGAGTTTAGGGAATAAAAAGAAATCTAAAGTGATAAGATCAGGGGCAAGATTTCCCAATGAAATTCTCAAAGGACAGCTCCTGGTACCCCAAAGAATAAGCAGGTACATTGTTTCTACAGGAAAAAATTAATCAGCACAATTTTCCTGGGCTCTTTCTCATGGATGCAGTTTTCAAGTTCCTTAAAAGTTCTTCAGATTAAGCCCCTATAGTCATCATCCTGTGTCCTTCAAGAACATCTGTCAAGATGTCTCCTTTGGTATAAAAAAAAACTAGTCCCCAGGTATAGTGGGTTACATGTTGGGCCCCTAACCTAAATGTCAGCAATTCAAAACCACCAGGTACTCCATGGGAAAATATGAGGCTTTCTACTCCCATTAAGACTCTTGTCAAAGAAAAGAAAAAAAAAAAGACTGTCCTGCAAACGGGGTAAGATATGAAAATAATAATTTATAATTTATCAAGGGGTCAAATGGGGAGGTGGGGGAGTAAGGTAGTTAGTTTACTGTGCCAACCTGGCCGATAAACACATGTGGGGTTAATAGAAGGACCGAAGGATAAATGGCTCAGTGAGCCTCGCCTTTCTAGTTCTTGGGTCTCTTGCTTTCTGATGGTTGGACCAAGATGCAGCTGCCTTAGCCAATTCCCTGCTTTAGCTGGCAAGGCTCACTTCCTGCAAGACATCCCTCAGGAGAAGCCACATGGACCTACCCCGATGCAGTCCTGGATGCGGGAGCACCCATGTAGAGACCCCTGCCAGCGATGAGATGCTTACATATTCACTGACTCACACATTCACTGACTCGGCTTTCCTCCTGCAGTCGGCTTCATTGGGTCTGTTTTGTGAGATAGAGGAGGGCTTTGTGGATTGGTGTTGGACATATGGGTTAATGGGTTAATGTTGGACTTGTGGGCCTGAGCAGCACTGGGTGGGGATGTTTTCTTGATGTACATTTAACCTTTATATAAAACTCTCTTACACATGAGTTTCTGTGGATTTGTTTCCAGACTAATACAAGGAGGGAGGGGAAAAAGCAGAGATGATACTAAGAACTCAAGTAAAAAGAAAATGTTTTGAAAATGATGATAGTTTTGAAAACATGTACAAATGTGCTTGATACAATGGATGTATGGATTGTTATATGAGCTGGAAGAACCCCCAATAAAATGATTTATTGAAAAGAAAAAAAAACACTGTCCTACAGGGTTGCTATGAGTCACCATCAACTCATTGGCAGTTGAGTTTGGTATGGATAACACTCTGAGCTGACTCCTCTGTCTCTTTGAGGTCTTCCCAACCTTGGTGAAAATGCTTGATTCAGCTAAAGACAGTTGTTCCATGTGGGACAACATTCCCTTAACGCTTCTACAAGGTTTCAATGATTTGGGGAGATGGTCACTTGAGTTTTATTTTTAAAATTTATATTAGCCCTGATCTCAAAATCATTTTTTGACCTGGCACAAAATGGATCCCTTTTTTGGAGGCACCCAATAAAAGTAAAAGTAGTATATTTCTGAGAAAACTTATCTGCAGTAATCTGTTAATCACAGAGATATGCTTAAATTAAACATCTGGAATAAACTATTGAACTGGAAGCACTGTAAAACTACTTTTCTTTTTAAAATGACAGATACAAAAGGGAACATTTATTTAGAGTGAAAAAATAAATGATAGCAAACCATAAATTAAAAAAATTAAGTCTAAACAAAAAACCTCAAACTCACTACCATTTAGTCAATTCTGACTGTAACAATACTTTATGACTTACCCTTATATCATAAGAACACTGGAAGAAGAAAAAAAGTCCACAATCCCAGGCCCCTGTATCAATTGTTTCTACCTTTGTCACATCCATTTCTAATGCTTTAGACCTATGAATGTATAATGACAGAATTATAATAAGATATCATTTCATACTTTTTTCACCATCATACTGTTTTTTCCCAAGCACGAACTATGTGGCTGCATCAAAATACTGAAGTCAAATAAAAACAAATGAGATACTTTGTACAAAGTATTATTACCATAATATTCTGCCTGACATTTACTGCTCATTCTTGGAAATGAAAAATTTTAGTAACAAACATACCCACCTTTCTTTTTAATGTTTTCAACAATGGAGGTGGGAGGAGCAGTTTGTGGGAAAATGGAATTAAAATGTAATGGAATTTTCCCACACACTTTTTGAACCCCCGTTGTATTTTGTTGCTGTGGAAAATCAATAAAACTCTTGGCAGGCCCACAATGCATGATTGTAACGCATCATTACTACCAAGAAAGCAGAGTAAAGGGCTTAAGTAGAAAGGAATGTTTTGGAAATGAGGATGGCAACATATGTACAAATGCGCTTGGCGCAATTGATGTATGCATTGTTATAAGAACTATAAGAGACCCCAATAAAATGATTTATTTTTTAAAAAGTAGAGTTTGTTATGAATGAAAATAACAAAGTTACAGGAAATCTGTCAAGTTCCTTAGATATGCCTTTTCTGCATATGACAGACAAGATAAAATACAGGATATTAGATATGTAGGGCCAGGATAAACTATTTTGAAAACATAGGTTAATGTTTGTATAATCGGAGAAGCTGGGTTACATAAAGAAAGATGTAGTATCAACTGGAGGAAAGATTATTAACAACCTGCGATATGCAGATGACACAACCTTACTTGCTAAAAGTGAGGAGTGCTTAAAACATTTGTTGATTAAGATCAAGAATTGTGACCTTCAGTATAGATTTAAACTCAATGCAAAGAAAACAAAAAATCCTCACAACTGGACCAATAGGTAACATCATGATAAATTGAGAAAAGTTGGAAGTTATCAAGATTTCATCTTGCCTGGATCCGCATTCAATGCTAATGGAAGCAGCGGTCAAGAGATTGAATCATATATTGCATTGGGTAAGTATGCTGCACAAGACCTCTTGTAAAGTATAAGGAAGGGGTGGGAAAGGGAGGGGAAAAAGTGAGGAGCTGATACCAAGGGCTCAAGTAGAAAGAAAATGTTTTGAAACTGATGATAGCAATGTATGTACAAATGTGTTTGGGACAATGGATGGATGGATGGATGGATGGATGGATGGATGGATGGATTGTTATAAGAGATGTAAAAGCACCCAATAAAATGATATAAATAAAGTTTAGGAAAGGATATTACTTTGAGAACTAAGGTGCACTTGACCCAAGCCATGGTATTTTCAGTCACATCACACGCACGTGAAACTTGGACATTGAATTAAATGACCAAAAAATAAATGTATTTGAAAAGGATGCTAGTGAAGAATAGCAAAAATACCATGGACTGGGAAAAGAACAAATAAATCTGTCCTGAAAGAAATACAACTAGAATGGTCCTTAGAAGCAACGATAGATACACTTTGTCTCAGATACCTTGGAAATGCCATCAAGAGAGAGCAGACCCTGGAGAAGAACACCACACTTGGTCAAGTAGAGGGGTAGTAAAGAAGAGGAAGAGCCTCACCAGGTTGGAAGGACACACTGGCTGTCAACAATGGGCTCAAAAATAAGAACAATGGTGAGAATGGCACAGGACCGGGAATGTTTCCTTCTGTCGTCCATATGGTTACTATCAGGACCAATTCAGTAGCACCTAACAACACAGTGTGTGTCTGGGCTTATACATAAGAGGAAAGGTCTAATAATGGAGGCAGAACAATGAGCTGAAACAGACTGGGAGACAAGAGGAAACTAACCTTGTTTGAACTGAGTGAGACCCCACTCCCAATACAAATTAACCCAAGATTTTCAATGTTGCTACAGGGTTTCCAGGACTGAAAAATTCTTGCCTTCTAACAGAAGCAAATGCAAATGCTCTCCTTTCTGGGAGTTGAGGGAGCTTCTACTGTCTAGAATGGTATAAGTTATAAAGATAGGTGGAAAAGAATATGGCAAATTGCTCACTGATTTCTTGACATTCTCTTTTGGCCAAAGCTGGTCAAGTAACTATGTCTACCTAACTCCAGGGAGATAGAAATGTGCAATTGTACGATGTGCCCAAAATGAGGAGAACCAGAAATATTGGTAAGCAGCACTATGCATCACTACCCACCATTATTTTAACTATTAAAAATGGGGCCAGTCCCAATCCCAACTACATGAACAGCTTCCCCTCCCCCCAGAAGAATTCACTTCAGAGGACAGCACTGAAGTACAGCTCAGGGAGAGGGATATGCCTGCTCAGAGCACACAGGATCAAACAAAGGGGGAGAGAAAGAAAGTGGAACACAATCTGGACCAACAAACCCTGAGGATCATATTCTTGTTCACAGCAGCCAATGCACAAATAGGCCCATAGGGCCAGCCCCACTAGGAGACATGACGTCCCTCACTGACGCATAGTGAAACAGAACAGCAAGGGGAGCAGAAAAATGAAGTCCCCGGAGAATACCAACAATAGACTTTGGGGCCAGGGCATGACACCCATCATACTGGACTGGAAAACACTACTTAAAGATCAACAAACAGACCTTGAATTATTTTTTTAAATCATTTTATTGGGGGCTCGTACAACTCTTATCAAAATCCATACATACATCCAATGTGTCAAGCTCATTTGTACATTTGTGGTCATCCTCATTCTCAAAACATTTGCTTTCTACCCTTGGTATCAGCTCATTTTTTCCCTCCCTCAAGAACCCCTATTAATTTATAAATTATTATTTTGTCATGTCTTACACTGCCCAACGTCTCCCTTCACCCACTTTTCTGTTGTCCATCCCCAAAGGAGGAGGTTATATGTAGCTCCTTGTAATTGGTTCCCCTTTCTACCCTACCTTCCCCCTCCACCCTCCTGGTATCACCACGCTGACTACTGGTCCTGAGGAGTTCATCTGTCCTGGATTCCGTTTCCAGTTCCTATCTGTACCAGTGTACATTCTCTGGTCTAGCCGGATTTGGGAGGTAGAATTGGATCATGATAGTGGGGGGAGGAAGCATTTCAAAACTAGAGGAAATTTGTATGTTTCATCATTGCTACACTGTACCCTGACTGGCTCGTCTCTTCCCAGTGACCCTTCTGTAAGGGGATGTCCAGTTGCCTACAGATGGACTTTGCGTCCTGACTCAGCACTCCCCCTCATTCACAACCACATGATTTTTTGTTCTTTGATGCCTGATACCTGATCCCAACACCTCGTGATCATACAGGCTGCTGTGCTTCTTCCATGTGGGCTTTGTTGCTTCTAAGCTAGATGGCTGCTTGTTTACCTTCAAGCCTTTAGGACTCTAGACGCTCTATCTTTTGATAGCCAGGCACTATCAGCTTTCTTCACTACATTTGCTTATGCATCCACTTTGTCTTCAGCAAGTGTGTCGGTAAAGTGAGCATCATGGAATGCTAGTTTAATAGAACAAAGTATTCTTGCATTGCGGAAGTGCTTGAGTGGAGGCCCAATGTCCATCTACTACCTAAATACTAAACCTATAAAATATATGCACATAGATCTATTTCCCCATCATCATATATAAACATATTTACATACTTACATGGCTGTATTTAGACCTCCACAAATGCCCTTTGCCTTCTAGTTCTTTCCTCTATTTCCTTTTACTTTGCTTTTGTCCTACTATCATGTTCAGCCATCATTTTGGTTTCAGTAATTCCTCTCGGTTACATTGCCTTTGATCAAGTCCTACCAGGCCCGTTATGCCCTCCTCGCCACCGATTTTGGATCACTTGTTCCCTTGTCCCTGGGTTTGTTAACACCACTTCCTTTACCCCACCTCCCCCTCTCCCATGTCCCCCGTCGGTCCAGTTGTTTTCATCGGGGGATATGGGAAAGGGAGAGGCGAGGGGTAAGGAAGTGGGTCTTAACAAACCTAGGGACAAGGGAACAACAAGTAATCAAAACTTGATGGGGAGGAGGGTATACGAGGCCTGGTAGGGCTTGATCGAGGGCAATTTAACCAAGAGGAATTACTGAGATCTGAATGAAGGCTGAACATGATAGTGGAACAAGAAGGGAGTAAAAGGAAATAGAGGAAAGAACTAGTAGGAGGCAAAGGGCCTTTTGTGGAGGTCTAGATACAGGCATGTACATATGTAAATATATTTATACATAATGATGGGGAAATAGATCTATTTACATATTTTTATAGGTTTAGTATTACGGTAGCAGATAGACATTGGCCTCTAATCAAGTACTCCCTCAACACAAGAACACTTTGTTCTAATAACCTGGCATTCCATGATGCTAACCTTCTCAACATGATCACTGAAGACAAAGTGGGTGAATAAGCAAATGTAGTGAAAAAAGCTGATGGTGTCCAGCTATCAAAAGATAGAGCATCTAGTGTCTTAAAGGCTTGAAGGTAAACAAGCAGCCATCTAGCTTAGAAGCAACAAAGCCCACATGGAAGAAGCACACCAGCCTATGTGATCAGGAGGTATCGCTAAGATCAGGTATCAGGCATCAAAGACCCAGAACAAAAATTATGTCATTGTGAATGAGGGGGAGTGCAAAGTGGAGATCCAAAGCTCATCTGTAGGCAACTGGACATCCCCTTACAGAAGGATAGTGGAGAGGAGACGAGCCAGTCAGGGTGCAGTATAGCACCAACTTAACATACAACTTTCCTCTAGTTCTCTAATGCTTCCTTCCCCTTACTATCAAGACCCCAATTCTACCTTACAAATCCAGGTAGACCAGAGCATGCACACAGGTACAGATAAGAGCTGGAAACATAAGGAATTCAGGACAGATCGACCCCTCAGGACCAATATTGAGAGTAGCCATATGAGGAGGGGAAGGGGAAGGTGGGTGGAGATAGGGGGAATGATGGTGGGTGGAGAAAGGGGGAACAATTATCTACATATAACTTCCTCCCAGGGGGGATGGACAACAGAAGAGTGGATAAAGGGAGACATTGGTCAGTGAAAGACATGAAAAAATAATAATTTATAAATGATCAAGGGTTAATGGGGGAAGAGGGTGGGGAAAAGAGGGGAAAAATGAG
>NW_022103926.1:3327128-3365190 GCF_000313985.2 Echinops telfairi
CTCACCTAATGCTTGTTGGATAAACTGTTTAAAGGATGTTACTTTGAGGACTGAGATGTGCCTGACCTAAGCCATGGTATTTTCAATCACCTCATTTGCTTCAAATTGTTTGGATGGCTGATAGTACTCCCCTCTGATAGCAGTTTTTGTCACCTCTTCTATGTCCTCAAATCGCTATCCTTTCATGTCCCTCTTCTTTCGAAGAAACTAAAAGAAGTCACATGGAGCAAGGTCAGGTGAGTAAGGTGCATAGGACAGTGGGAAACAGAAAGATTTCTCCCAAGTTGTTTCCCCAAAATATATCCCAAACTTAGCTGCTTGCTACACGTGGCAAATGACTGTACACTTAGAGGTCAACAGAAGTAGGTTAGGGATTATTCTCCCCAAGGGTTATCAGCCATCGAGAGCAAGCAGACACCACTGTTTATCCCACAATATGTAGAGCCCACTCCCTTCTGATATGGATAGTAGATTGTTTCCTTGTAGGAGAGCCCAGGGAGGTCAAGCCCACTCAAGGGTGACCAAGGTTAGGCTGCCATATTGAGTCTAGCGTCCACCTTTCTTGTCACATGTATACCCTTAGTTCCTCTCCTTCCTATTATGTGTACACCCCTAGCTCATCCCCCTTCCTGTTACACTTTTGCCTATTATAAAGCCCCTTCCTGTGATGTGTGTGGTTACATGTAATCACACCCCCAAAGATATAAGCCTTGGTTAGCAATAAACCCTCCTCCCGTCCCCTCTCCGGCTTCGTTCTCTGGTGCTCTCCCCTGCCCTCTCGGCCCATGCTGTTGACCTGGCTGTTGAGATCATGACCATCGAGGTGAGCATGCTACCATGAAATGTGTCTGACTTCTTTATTTTACTCTCTCTCTCCCATCTTTCTCATGTCCTCTATGACTTTATTGTAATCATGAAAGGGACATGAAAGGATAGCGATTTGAGGACATAGAAGAGGTGACAAAAACTGCTATCAGAGGGGAGTACTATCAGCCATCCAAACAATTTGAAAGTTTGAAAAATGTTTCCAAGAATGGAATCAGAGATTTGAAAAATGTATTAAGTGTAATGGGGAATACTTTGAAGGTGATAAATTTGTTTGTTAAAAAAATTTAAATACATAGCTTTTTTTTTGGTGGGGGGACCCATCGTACAGTAAATTAGTAAGTCACATCGCATGTTAAAAGGAACTCTGGGGCTTAGTTGTTGCATGTTGGGCTCCTAACTGCAAAGTGAGCAGTTCACTTTTTATATATATATATATATATATATATAAGATAGATAGATATATCTTAACCATACAATTGTGCTTACTGAACCCCCAATTAGTTGTGGGGGGTGGCCTTTCCCTAACATGGGACAAGAAAGGCAGGCTGGTTTTTGCCAAAAACTAGTGCACTGAGATGACTCCGTAAGCAGGTGCATTGCTGTGGTGCCAAAACCAGCCACCATCTGCCACAAATCAGGCTTTTGTTGCACACTATAAAGCAATATTTTGAGAACCTCTAAATAAAAAGCTTGATTAACAGTCTGACCTGGTGGAACTCCAAATACCCTACAAGTCCACATTTTTGTCTGTTTGGGAAGTTGACAGACGTCCAGAATGAGGTTTGTCATCAATCAACATTTCACCTTTTTTTAAACGAGAGAACCACTCACACACTTGGGTTTTTCCCATAGTGCTGTATTCAACATCACAACAGTTTCTGCGACATTTTTCCCAAGCAAGAAACAAAATTTCACAGTTGAATGCCGTTCTCTAAAATCAGCCATCACCAAAAACAAGGTTCGAGTGAAACTGCTTTTTCGAAAAAATTCATTGTGATCATAGAGAACCTTCCCAGGTGATGCCACTGGTTGCACTAACTCAGAGCAAGTTGTTTGATACTCACCTACAGGGGGAAAATGCAAACTATGAAAATCCTGCTCCACCAAGCACAATTCCAGCTTTCTTGGGGGTACCTCCTCGTATTTATGAAGGTGACTAGGTTTATACTCAGCTACCAAGTGCAGGACCAGGCAGAGTTTCATTTTGTTGTGCTCAAGAGTTGTTATGAGTTAAAAGGAACTCAATGACACCTTACAACCACAACCGCCAACCTAAAGGTTGATCATTTCAACCCATCATTGGTACTCAGAAGAAAAGCTTGGAGAGCTATTTCCATTAAGATTACAGCCAAAACTCCCCAAAAGCACAAATAAGAAGGTAGCAGGGGCAGTTCAATCCGACCAATGGAAACGGGAAGCACAGGGTGGAAATGGGAGCGTGATGACAAAGCGCAGGAAGCGAGTGAACCCCATGTACCAGGATAGTTTGCGTGTGAACTGCTGAGTGAAGAACTGTAAACTTTCACCTAGGGCACAATAAAATGTTCAAATTTTAAAAAGAAGGAGATTACAGGTAAGAAAACCCTATGGAGCAGTTCTAACCTGTTAACACAGGGGTCACCATCTGTTGAAATCAACTCAACAGCAACGTGTTTTTTCGTGTTTATTTAATCGTTCACACTACAGACTTTAGGAGAACAAGGATTTGTATCTATTTGTTCATAGCTGCATCCCTAACATAGAGTAGAAGTTTAAAATGCCTTTATAGAAAAGTAAAATAAAATATGAAAGATTTCTTAAAATCAAGGGAGAAATGTGCGCAAGGAAAACAGATCAACAAAACGTAATCAACAAAAAGCAATCTACATAGCTCAGTCATGAACAGTATCTTCACAGACATAATAAACACAGCAGCTGTAACCATGGGCTCAAGCATAGGAACAATTGTGAGAATGGAGCAGAACCGAGTAGTGTTTCGTTCTGTTGTTCATAGGTTCATTATGGGACATCCAGCTTGATGGCATCTAACAGCAACAATACACAAACACTGCTAAAGTGCATTGGTTTTCAAACCTGCCTCCACGCTTGGATCTTAGAGAAAGCTTTTCAAAAACACGGATGCCCAAGGTCCTCCCAACCACAGAGAGCAGAATCCATGGCGGTGGTCAGATGGAAACATCTTAATTTGTTCAATGAAGTTTTCCAGTGGTTCTAATGTGCAGCCACGATTGAGATGCACTCACCTAATGCTTGTTGGATAAACTGTTTAAAGGATGTTACTTTGAGGACTGAGATGTGCCTGACCTAAGCCATGGTATTTTCAATCACCTCATCTGCATATGAAAGTTGGACATTGAATAAGGAAGACCAAAGAAGAATCAATGCATTTGAATTATGGTGCTGGTGAAGAATACTAAAAGCACCAGGGGCTGCCAAAAAAACAAACAAATCTGTCTTAGAAGAAGTTTGACCAGGATGTGTCTTAGAGACAAGGATGGCAAGACTTTTGTCTCACGTACTTTGGACATGTTGTCAAGAAAGACCAGTCCCTGGAGAAGGACATCAAGCTTGGTAAAGTGAAGGGGCAGTGAAAGAGGAAGGCCCACAGCAAGACGAATTGACACAGTGGCTGCGACAATCTGCTCAAACTTAAAAACAATTTTTCAGATGGCACAGGACCAGGTAGGTTTGCATTCTGTTGTACATGGGGCCACTATGAGTTGGAACTGACGTAATGGCACCTAATACCACCACCACCTAACCAAAATCGCAATGTAAATATAGTTGGAGGCTAGGAGATAAGAAATAGGTGTTAAACATAAGAGTTATAAATAAGAGCTAAATATTCATCTTCCATAACGAAAAGTCAATATATAATTGCTAAAACTGAAAAATCAATACATAACATTATAATTCAAAATAAATTGGCTAAAAGAGTTGAAAAATGTTTGCTTCTGGGAAGTAAGACATAGGGAATGGGGTTGGAGATGGCTGCTTTTTTAATAAGCCAAGTAGAAGAGTTGACTCTTAGACCCGGATATTCACATCATTTTAATCTTAAAATGAAATTTAAATCTTTCATGGCAATGTTAAAATTAGATCAAGTAGCTACGGAAGAGGAGAAGAGTCTGAGGAGGAAGGAGACAAGGCTAGCGCCCAGGAAGAGATAAATTCTCAGTGACAAAGTGGCCAAGACCTTTGTGGAAGAATGATCAACATTCAGTTTGAAGCTGGTTCTTGTGGATTGTGCCAAGTGATGTGAGCATTCAGTTGTTGTTGTTTAATGTGAGTGGTGGTAGCAGCAAAAAATATATGGAGATCCTCCTAAGCATCAGAAGCTTTCACGAAACAGAAGACATCAACCACAAAGCAGTTCAACTTGACAGAATGAAACGGTGTTAGAATCCCATCGAAGGACTCCTTATGCATCCGTGAATAGAATAAATAGTTTGGTTTTTATCTTTCTTTTTATTATACAGGCAACAGGGGATAGACTGGAAAAATTTAAATGACAACATCTCAAGTCCAGTCTGAAATACGAACAGAAGTAAACAGGAGTCCTCCAAGTTCAATTTTCAAGGGAATTTTAAACAGTTAAAGAGTCAAAAGTCAGGGTACATACCTGAGAAACCATTTTGAAATGGGTATTCCCTGAGCAGTACTTAGTACTGGAGTCCATACAATCTGAACTCAGGTTGTACTACAACAACAGGTACTGTATCTTCAAAGGCAACTCCCTTGGTTTCACAGTAAATATTATAAAAAAGTCCTACTTAACTGCTCAAAACTCTTTCACCAAATGCAGCATGAGCATGTTAGAACATCTAAGTGTGCTTCTGGACTACCAGGGTCCCCCAGAAAAGTCTCTACAAAATTCTAAAAAGACAGGTCTAAGCCTAATGGGACTTCATCCTTATTGACGTACCATATGAACAGGTCCAGCTAGGAACAGGGATAAGAAAAAGCCAGAGGGACAGAAAACAGAACCTTGGTTTTTCTATTACTGTATCCAGTTGGGCCAATATAAATAAAACACTGACAATTTGTTCACACTCAATGAATGCTTTTCCTCTCTCCTTTCAATAGCATTAGTTAAGAAAATATGGAGAAAAGTGAAGATGGAAGGTAGTTCCAAGAGTGTTTCTGCATTTTAGAATTATCTCAAAGAAAAAGCAGACTCTACCCTAGTACTTAGAAATTAATGTGAACTAGAAAAGAACATGAAGTAGGAGAAAATAACCCAATTCTCACTTCTTTCATTAAATGAGTCTTTTGTCTACTATTTGCAATCTTCTTCAGGGCAGGGAGAGTAGTCATCTTACAAATACTCATAAAAAGAAAACACATTTTCCCCATGCAAAAATATAGTTTTTTGAAATATATATGTATACAGATTTTGTAATGCAACAAATTAATGGCCATCTCAATTGAAATGCTTACTGAACAACTATAATACTTGCATAGAGAAAGTTTCTAGATCCGAGAGATAGAAGGAAGTACAAATCATTATTCCTGTCCTGTTTAAGATCTAGCTGTGGAGCCAGCATAAATGGATAAGATAGCATATAAGATGGCAGTTCTAAATCAGCCTATGTGGTCAACTTCAACACTGAGTTTTTAAAAGATAATAATTTTATGAAAAATAATTCCTATACCATAATATTCAAACTTGTAAAGCATATACTTCTGTGGTTTTTACCGCAGTCACAGAATTGTACATCCATCACCACAATCAATTCTAGAATGTTTTCATCATCATAAAAAGAAACACCATATCCATTAGTAGCTGCTGCCGGGTGTTGTTAAGTCAGTTCTCATTAATGGTCACACTATGTACAACAGAATGAACTACTGCCTAGTCCTGAGCCATCTTCACAACTACTGCTATGTTTGATCCCATGGTTGCAGCCACAATGCCAATTCATCTTGTTAAGAGTCTTCCTCTTTTTCATTGACTCTCTACCAAGAATTATGCCCTTCTCTAAGGATGGGTCCTTCCTGATAATGTAGTCAAGATACAAAGTCTTACCACCCTCATGTCTAAGGAGCATTCTGACTGTATGTCTCTCAACACAGATTTGTTCCTCTGGCATTCAGGAAAATATGGTATATTCAATGTTCTTTGCCAACACCCTAATTCAAAGACATCATTTCTTCGCTCTTCCTTATTCATTGTCCAGCTTTCACATGCATAGAGACAACTGGAAATATCATGGCTTGAGTCAGGCATACCTTAGTCCCCAAGTGGGACCTTTTTTTTTTCCTCTTTTAACTTTTTTTTGTGAATTGGGTGAAAGCTTACAGAGCAGATCATCACTTTTACACCCAACAATTCTATACATTTTGTTTCATTTCACTTATTGAAGTCTCCTCAGTGTAACATTGCTTATCCCACTTCCTTTCTATGTTTCCTTCCTTCCATCTATCCTTGGGTAAATGCTGTCCTAACGGTGGTTGAGTCTTCTAAGATGTTCATGCCTCACACCTGTTCTAGTTCCCCTTAAAGACTTGTGTACTGTTTGTTAGAAAACTGGGCCATAAGGGTAAGTTCAATTTCAGACTATGAGATCTTTTGTAGTAGATTTCTTCAATGTAATATATCATTTGATTTCTGGATTTCTTCTTCCATGGGTTTTGACTATGGATCGAAGCAAAGTTAAATCTTTTACAACTTCAATGTTTTCTCCATTTATCATGATGTAGATTATTGGTCCTGTTGTGAAGATAGGAGTCCATTCCAAATTCTTTCCTTCACCAGCTCCTGTCAACCACAGATTTATTTTCTACCTCTATGGATATACTTCTTCTGGACATTTCATATAAATGAAATTAAATTACATGGGGCCTTTTGTGCCTAACTTTTCATTTAGAATGATGTCTCAAGGTTCATTCATGCTGTAGGTGGTATAAGTATTTCCTTCCTTTTTATGGCTGAATAGTACCGTCAGTAGTGGCTCACCAACAGTGAATGAGTATTATGGACATAAAGCAGCCCTGGTGGCACTCCTGGGTAAGCATTACCCTGCAAACCACAGAAGAAATCTCAGGCTATCTGCTGCTATAAAGATTTCCAGTCTTGGAGATACCGTATAGGATCCAGATGAATTGGTATTGACTTGATGGCTGTGGGTTTGGTTTGGGTTTAGGCATGGGCTTCCCACATAATTTATTCATTCATTAGCTGATGGGCATTTAAATTGATTCCACTTTTATCTATTGAGAATAATGGTGCTATGAACATTCTTACAGAGATTTTTGTGTAGATGTATGCTTACAATGCCTACAATTAGAATCACTGGGTGATATGGTGTCACTATTTCTGAGGAACTGTCAAACTGTTCCAAAGTGGCTCCATCATTTTACAATCCCACCAACAGCATAGGAGGTTTCAGTTGCTCTATGTTCTCACCAATATTTGCTACCATCTAGATTTTGTTGTTTTAACCTACTCCAGAGAGTTTATTGCCATGATTAAAAAAATAATAACAAAATAGTTCAATTTTAAACTCCTCTCCAATGATACAATTAGTTATGATTGAATAAACACATGTTGATTGCTGTGTTAAACCCTTGAGAAATCCTGCCGAAGTGAATGAAATTTAGAGGAAGAAGTCATCACCATCTTAACCTAAATGAGTATGGCTGTAACATTTGTCTGTTATCATGCATCTGCACTTTTCACAGGTAAAGTACACTCAGTATGCCAAAGGTCATTTATTGTCATCATTGAATCCACCTGGCTTTATTCAGCATGATCACAAAACAGCAATTAATCCAGAGCTAGTAGTCTATCAAAAACATTTCTTACAGAATAAGTCATCATGACAAAGTAAAAAGTAGTACAAAGTAGTAACAGAAGTCATCTAATGTAGATCCAGTTAATCTTTATTATTCAGTTCTGTTTTATATTTTGGATAATATACACTTCTGCTAGAATGCTGTTAACTACATTAGAGTTTACAATGCGCAGAAACCTCTGTCTTACATAGTCAATTCTTTATCGCAGTAATCATGATTTTCCTTAAGAGTAGCAATTTCTATTTGGTAGCAGTAACAATCTTCTGTATGATTCCTGGGAACTGAAGTTTTGTGAAACTGAACAAAGAACAAAGATGTACTTGACAATTTCACATGATGCAACAAGAGGAGGAGAAACTGGAAACAGACCTATCAATGGACACACTGCAGTTTGTAGTTGGGATAAACGGCATTTGACTATTATTTCAAAAAGCAAAAAGCCAAACTCGGTGCTGACTCATAACAATCCTATAAGACAGAGCAGAACCACCTCTGTGGGTTTCCAAGGCTGGAACTCTCTACAGGAGTAGAAAGCCTTATCTATCTACCTCGGGGAAGCTGGTGGTTTTGAATCACCAGCCTTGCAGTTAGCAGCCCAACATGTTACCACCTCACTTCCAGGGCTCCTCTATTTCATTACACTTCCCTTGAATTTGTTTGCAAACTTAGAAAACATAGCATCTTATTTGATAAGATTTTAGAAGCCAGAGAGATATTTTAATTGTGGACTATCTTAACATTTTGAAAAATGTTCCTTGGAGTCATATAAGTACTTTTGCTAAAATTTAAAGAATAACTGTTGTTGGATCATCTATTTTTTAAGTAAGCACTAGGTATACGAAAAAACAAATAAAGATGGCCACTATTTTCAAGATTTCAAGGTACTGGACATGGTAAATAAAATCCTACACTCATACCTGCTTACAGATCAACCTGGAGACAGGTGGAGAGTGACTGAGTGCCACCACACTAGCAACAGATAAGCATGTGTCTTCCACGTAAGTGTGCCCTACCCCAACATATACACACTCCATTGCCTTGGTATTTTAAAACAAAATGAAACAAAAAATCATGTTAAGAAACCAAATTAACACAATAAGATCACAATGTCTCAGACACAGTAGATTTCAAATCAGCACACACACACACACACACACACACACACACACACACAAAACCACACAGAATAAGATGACTCAAACACGTGGCCAAAATACAAAGCCAGACAGATCTTCTGAAGGAATAAATACTACTGAGTTTTCTTAATAAGTGTTCAGAAGATTTATACTTATAGCATTTCAGCAGTTTAAGAAAGAGATTAAAGAAACTACAGATGTTCTCAAAGAAAACAGATTCACACAATTCAGGAAAACAACATGACAAAATAAATATAATAAGAAGCCATACAAAAACAGCCAATAGAGGTCCCAAAGATTTATATTAAAATTTCAGAATTTTAAAATTCAGAAATGTATTATAAGGGCAAAGAAGAAGAATTAAATTAATGAAGGACAGATTTCATGAAATTGAAGATAAATGTATAGATATGTCAGGAGAGCAATCAAAAAAAAAAAAGAAGAAGAAGAAGAAGAAGAAGCAGCCTAAGAGTTCTATGAAACACCATCAAGAGAATTAATTCAAATGCAATTGAAATTCCTGAACAGGAAAAGAGAAGGAAAAAAAGCACCAAAAAGATTGTCAAAGATTTGTTGGAAGAACACTTCACTAGTATCATAAAAGACAAGCAGCAGCACAGGCAAGAAGCTTACAGATAGAGACTCCAAAAGAAAATAACCAACCGACTGAATGCTCCAGCGGCGCAATCAGTTAGCACGCAGTCCTTACAAGGCAAGGTATGTCCTGGTCTAACTCTCTAAAACCAAAGACAGAAAGAGTCAGCTACAGAGAACAAGTGAAAGTAAGTTGTCACTTCTCAGCAAAAATCATGAATGGGAGAGGTGATGAGATGACATACATAAAACACTGAAAAAAAATTGCCAACCAAGAATTGTGTATATAGTGAAACTGTCCTTCAGTTTTGCTCAATGTAGCAAAATGATGGCAAAACGTAGACATTTCCAGATAGACATAAATTAAGGGAATGTGCAAAAAGAGATCAACCTCCCCTCAGGACCAATAATGAGAGTAGCAATACCAGGAAGGGAAGGGGAAGGTGGGGGGAGTAAGGGAACCAATCACAATGATAGATATATAACCCCCTCCCAGGGGACAAACAACAGAAAAGTGGGTAAAGGGAGACAGCAGTCAATGTAAGACATGAAAAAATAATAATTTATAAATTATCAAGGGTTCATAAGGGAGACAGGGAGGGAGGAACAAAGGGAGGGGGGCAGAGGAAAAAATGAGGAGCTGATATCAAGGGCTCAAGTACAAAAAATGTTTTTAAAATGAAGACAGCAACATATGTACAAATGTGCTTTACACAATGGATATATGTATGGTATGGATTGTGATAAGAGCTGTAAAAGCCCCCAATAACATGGGTTTTTTCAACATAAAAATAAATAAATAATGAAATAAAATTTTTTTAAAGAATACAAAACAAAAAAATAGGTCAACCTATCAATAAATGTTAATGGGAGACCATCAGGCAGAGAACCAACAATAGTGGACAATGACCAGAGATTAAGGCACAATGAAAACATCACCTGAAATCAGCTCAGATATAAAACTACCAGAAAGAAAATAAACCTACAACACTGAACAAAGAGAACCAGACATGTCAGCTTGTTAACTATAACAACTATCAAGCAAAAAGAGGAAATAAATGATGTAGTTACACAAATTCCAAATAGAGAAAAAGTCAAGATGATGCCAAGATAGAATGGATTGTTTTAAATTTGAGAAGATAACAGTAAATCACAGGGCAACCTCAAAGGAAATTTATAACCTTTCTTTCAAAAATTTTTTTAAAAAGGGAAATTCTTAGTAAACACCAAAACAATAGCAACAACAGAAATGATAAAATCCATGAACCCAGTACAAAAAATATGTGGGACAAAACATCCAACAAAACACCACATACAAACTCACATACCCACGGCAGCAAAATAACAGCAGTATATTCTTACCTACCAATAATTACAATAATAGACAAATGACTGAAGTAGAAGGGAAAATAACGATAATTACACTGAATGAAAAAGTATTCAATACATCAGTCAAGACCCAGAGAGTAGCAGACTGAATAAGAAAGCATGACCCATCAAAATGCTGTCTGTAAGAAACATATCTAAGACACAAAAACAAAAAGGACTAAAAAATCAAAGCATGGAAAAACATGCATCAGAAAAATGTCAACCGAAACAAGCAAAAATGGTACTACTGATATCCAATAAAATATACTTTAAGGCAACAATTCTCAACCTGTGAGTCAAGACCCCTTTGAGGGTCGAACATCCCTTTCACAGGGGTCACCCGATTCTAAACAGTAGCAAAATTACAGTTATGAAGTAGCAATGAAAATAATTTTATGGTTGGGGGGGGTCACCACAACATGAGGAATTGTATTAAAGGGTCACGGCATTAGGACAGTTTAGAACCACTGCTTTAAAGCAAAAACCTACAAAAAAGACAAGAAATAATATCATATAAAGTCAATCCAATGAAAGAGTCCCAAAGAACATACATAAAATTCTTGGAGGAATGAAAAGAGAAATAGATAATTCCACAATAACTGAAGGAAGATTTAATACAACACTTTTGAAAAAGGATAGAACAACTACAAAGAAACTCAGATACAGAGCTAAACAACACAATCAGCCAATTTGACCTCACGAGCTTATGAAACACCCCACCCCGTAAGACCCCAAGACACATCTGAACCAAGCACACATGGAACATTCTCCAGAACAGATCATGTTAGACCACAAAGCAACCATCATTAAGTTTTAAAACATCAAAGTGCTAAATAGCATCATCTCAGATCACAATGCTATAAAATTAAAAATCAATAACAGGAAGATCAATGGAAAAAAATCAAATACATGGCAACTGCTTAAAATATGCTGGGTAAAACCAAAACCCATGCCAAACCAACTGACTTTAAGTGGCTTCTGACTCATAGCGACCCTTTTTAGGCTCTCTAAGACTTTACTTCAAAATTTTTATGAGAACAGACAGCCTCATCTTTCTCCTGTGGAGTGACTGGAGAGTTTGAAGTGTCAACCTTGCAGTTCACAGCCCAATAACTACCCCAAAGCACCACCAGGGCTCCATACTGGGTAACGGAAGAAATAAAAATGAAATTTAAAATTCCTTGAATCAAACAAGAATGAAAAGACAATATACCCTAGCCTTTGAGAGATACTACCATGTTTCCTCAAAAATAAGACAGTTGTCTTATATTAATTTTTTATCCCAAAGATGTGCTAGGTCTTATTTTCAGGGGATATCTTATTTTTCCATGAAGAAGAATATGGTACACATTTATTGTCGAACAAAATAAAAGGAATTTATTACCTGTATACAGTATGGTAGTAGTTGTCATCACAAACCAGCATAACCAGACAAACTGTGAATCCTACAGTATCAAGAATTTCTTGTGACTACCATTATTTCCATGTACAACAATCTATGGTACATTTACTCGCACTTCCCGTTTGCTCTGGCTGCACTGCGGCCAACAGTGAACTGTGTGGAAGAGCCCACCGCTACAGTCCAGAGTTACAGTAGCTTCGGGGGGGGCTTATTATTGGGGAGGCCTTATGTTCGGGGGAGGTCTTATTTTCGGGGGATGCCTTATATTTCAGCGAGAGGCAAAACTGTGAGTAGGTCTTATTTTCGGGGGATGTCTTACTTTTGGGGAAAACCCAGTAAAAGCAGTGCAGAGAAGATAATTTTCAGCAATAAACACATGCTTCCAAAGAGAAGAAAGAACTAAAATCAATACCTTAGCCCAAGGTCTCCAACAATGAGAAACAGGAGGAAAAAATGTTTTACATTCACCAGGAGAAAGGAAATAATAAAGATTCAGGTAGAAATACATGAAACCCAAATGAGAAAAACGATGGAAAGACTCAAAGTTGGTTCTTTGGAAGAATTAATAAAATTGGGCAAATCACTGACAAATTTAACAAAGGATAAAAAGCAAATAACATGAACAAGAACTGAAACAGATTCTGTGTCACAACAGAATCAATGGAAATTATAAGGATAATAACAGAATATGACAGAAAACTGCTCACTAACAAAATTGAACACCTAGAAGAACTGGGAAACGTTCTAAAAACACACAGCTACCCAAACTAACACTCTTAGATAGAACATTTTAAATATTATTATTATTATTAAGAAAGGGAGAGATGTAACAGGTCATTAAAAAACAACAACAAAATATATTGGCCAGGTTTCACTGGTGAATTCTACCAAATATTCAGAGAAGAGCTGACGACCCACATACTCAAACTATTCCAGAGTATTAAAAAGGATGGAATACTCCCAAATTCATTTCATGAAGTGAGCATATTCCTCTTACCCAAACCAACTTTATATAGACAGAAAAGCACACTAAAGAAGAAGAAAAAGAAGAGAAGGGTAGGAGAGGGGGAGATGGAGAGGGAAAAGAAGAGGGAGAGGCGAAGAGAAGAACACAATTAGGAGACCTCACAACCTCTCATCTCACAACAGACTGCATAGCCGTGGCAGTCAACACTACTGGTGCCAGTACAGCGACAAGCACATGCGCCAAGGGAACAGCACTGAGGATCTAGAAGAAAAGTCATTCGCCAAGGACAAAGGGCCAAAGCCCAATAAGTGAGGAAGAGATGGTCTCTTTTAACAAATAGTGTGACAGTCCTCAAAAATGTTCCACTAGATTCTAACAAGAATGCCATACCTGCAGAAACCCTAGGTAATACGAGTCTTTCTCAATTCTTGTAAAAGTGAGAGGAGAGTGATGATTTTTTTGAGCCAAGGATGAACCCAAGTACATCCTACTTTGGGCTAGGCATTTCATTAATAAAAATGAATCTCATATTTAAAAATTCATCATCTAGAACGCCAGGATACTCATAGAAGTCTATGGTTAGCTTACTACACTGAACAGTCTGGGTGTTCTTTTCTTCTTCTTCCTCTTCTGAATGGTCTTCTTTAATAAAAGGTTCCTATTCTCCCACTCTGATACTCACTGGGCAATGTGCTGTGTTTATCCTCTAAAAAGCATGGGATTTGGCCCCTGGCTCTCTCATTCTCTGTGCTATAGATATGTTTGCCTTCTGTCAGACACCAAGTCTCACCAGCCTTTCTCCCTCTCCTGGTACCCACTCCCATCTCTACTGTTTTGTTCAGCACCCAGAGAAAGACTGCTTGAGGAAAGCTCAGACTCCTAGCAGTCTACCCTCTCCATCCTCTCAGGCCTGGCTGTGCTTCTCCTGACCATTTGTCACAATTATCGTGAAACAATTAATACCGTGATTGATTAGTTTAATATCTGGCTCTTCCTTCGGGTAGAAATGCCAGGAGTTTTCTCAATTTTACCCCCAGTGTATTGCACAAGCTGATTCAGGATCAATATCACTTGGCTAAATGAATGGATTGGGGTCTTGTTTTCAAAACTAACTAGGTAAATTTGAACTGGTCACTTCACATTATTAGGCTTCCGCTTCCATATCTGTGAAGTGAGAATGATGGCAGGGCTACTTTGCTCAGTTGCTGAGATTCATGGTGAATGTGAAGCTGGAAAAGGTTGCATAAAATAGCAATCTATTCTTATTTTCAGCCAGCATTAAATCACATTTAATGTTATCTTGCACTGTATCTTGAATAGTATTAGCTAAGGTCTTTAATAATAATTTTTTAAAAACCCCACAGACTATCAACATGATGATAAATAATGAAACTATCTGATAAAAATTAGTAAGTGGCCATTAGTTCCACTCAGGCAGAGCCAGTGACAGTTACCAAGCAATGATCTGATGACTGCTGAGTGACTAGCCCATCTCACAGGAGAGCCTGGCAGGCCCATGTGGCTCGGGCTTCTGCCAGAATGTGCTTCCAGTGCAGCCGGTCGAGCTCAGGAACAGATGAACCAGGACAAAATATGGATCGATAGTGGGAAGATGAGCTTCTTCAATTCACTCACACCATGCTTGAGTCAATAGCCTCATGTAAATCAATGATTTCTTTTATTTGCTATATTTACAGACTTTGATCTTTAATATAAACCTGGCAATAAAACAACATACATTTCTTTCCCTGCATTCTACAGCATTTTAACCAAGAATAGGGAAAGGGGAGGGAATAGTATTTTCCCACTGATCTGTGTAATAAACAGAAACCAAACCGTTTATAACCTCTCTCAGCTATCTTCATAAGAACAAGATTTAATATATACACACACATACACAGACACAACTAAAAGCTAGGTAACTGTTAATCACATGTAATTTTAGTCTGGGTTAGATACTTCTAGATATTCCTATAGTAGCCTATACATACATATATATGCATACATACATGTGTGTGTGTGTAAAACTCAGCACTTGCTCTATTGCAATAGAATTATGCAGTGTTTGCCCTTATCCTCTCCCAGAAAGGGAGTGCTTTGAAGGCATGGTCAATGTCTTTTGAATCTATATAGTCAGCACCTAGTGTAGTGTTTCCAAAGTATTTGGCAAAAGAACTTTAGCCCCTCCCTATCATAATATTTTTCTGACACTCGAATCACTCTATTTGAGAGTCAGCTTCTGTCTGCTCCAAATTCTGAAGAAAGACATACTCTTAATAAAAGTCCTTTCCTGATAGAATGTTTGGTATTTGCATCTAAAGAATCCAGTGAGCAGGAGAGTAAGAAAATGCAAAAGTGAAATAAGATGGTCTCCAAGCTAACTAGGAGCCCTGGTGGCCACTAACTGAAAGGCTAGCAGTTCAAACCCATCAGCATGCTCTGAGGAAAAACAATGTGGTAGTCAGCATCCATAAAGATTTACAGCCTTGGACAATCTATGGGGGCTGTTCTATTCTGCCCTATAAGGTCACTGCCAGTAGGAATCAACTAGATGGCAGTGGGCTCTGACCTGATTAGATTTGAGGCTGGGTTGCAAGCTGTAATTTTGTATGCTTAAGATTTTCTAAAATTAACCGCCCCCCCTCACCGGACAAAATTATTTTCCACATGAGCTTTGTACACTGTTCTTCATTTTGAAATATTTTCACCTGAGAATTTGTTCTCACATATTTGCACTCAGGACTACACAGTAAATAGTGGTTAATGGCCAGCCCACATCTTGAATTCCTGAAGGGAAATGGCAGAGCTATCCATCAGTTCTCGTGTTTTGCCTGCAGGAATCATATCCTGACAGTGAAAAGAGCCACTGGGAGAGGTAGAGGGACTCTTGGTGACAGTTCCGACCTGCCCACCACCTAACTATAAATTCTCACCACTGTTTCCTTGCTTCCAATTGAGAAGTTGAAAAGAATTTTTTCTATTGATTCTTTGTTTTCTAGTCCCAAAGACAGCATTTCCTTTTAAAGACAAAAACATTTCTCACTAAAAATATGATTTCTAGAAACACTGTACTGACGTGAGAAATTGCTATGACATAGTAGTAAGCAAAAACCACCTAGGAAATGTTCGTTTCAGAGAGTTTCCAAATTTGACAAAAATAAAAATATATACTTGGGTCTCTAGTTGTATATGTGGTTAGGAATGTATGCATGTATGTGTGTAAATATAGAAAAACCCAGAAGCCAATATAGCAAAATAGCTAATTCTACTTGTTAAAAATTGTTATTTCCTTATTTATATTTACTGTGTGTCTTCATGCCCCACAACGGGTACAATTTGCTTTTGTTTTTTGAAAGATTGTTTGTAATCACAACCCAAAACAAAAACTACCTAGTTGTTGTCAGGCTGATTCTAACTCCTGAGACCCCATGTGCTTCAGAGTAGAATTGTCCTCCCCGAGGTTTCCAAGGCTGTGTGCCTTTGGAAGCCAATCACCAGGCCTTTCTTCTGATGTACTGCCAGGTGCGTTTGAACTACAAATTTTATGTTCATAGCACTTAATCATTTGTGCCACCCAGGGACATCAATAAAGCCAGGTTGTTTGTTACATTAAATGTTCTCAGTTTAAAAAAAAAAAAAAAAAGCTTAAGATCTTAAGCTGGCATATATTTGAGCTTAAGAAATATGCCACTGGCCTCTAAGGATAATGTGAACCGCTAAGAAAAATTGAAGAATAAAATAAGTGAGTACTTCACATTTTTACACCTCCATGGATTCTTCTGTTTTCTTAGCTATAAATTCTAAATGGGAATCGATTGCTTTATTTATTTGACATATTCATTACTATACAGGAACAGTGATGAGAATAATTAAAGTCCGGCAGATACGCTCTAAATATGTTCATGAGAGAAACCACGATTTGCAATAGGGATCTCTCTCTGCGATCAGCCTCTTCTACTAGGAAAGAGAACAATTTGGCAAGTTCGCTAAACCCATTCATCATTTCCATATGCACACACCAATATTGTCCCAGCAACTTTGCTCTGAGGTGGGGGGGCCATGGGGGCTTTCATTTGGTGCTCTAGCACGTTCTAGCAGCAGACCATGCTGAATGAACCCTTTCGGATGGGCAGCTTAGAAGAGGCCTGAAGCTGGAGAATTCAGAGGAGACAAATTTACAAGACAAACTGGTTCTTGGCAGCTACTGGTGATCTGATCAAACTGGGGACATGACATTCTTGTTTCACTTCTCTGTGTTTTCGTAAAACAGAGTTTTCCACTCCTGCCCTGACATCTGCCTGTGCATGGACAGCGCTCCCAGGCTCGCCGAACATGTGACCTGCATTCCATGATGTCATCCTCTGGGGCTTCTGCCAAGGACAGCCGCCTATGGACAACCACCACAACTCATAGGCCCATCAGGGCTGAGCACGCACCTCAAAAGTAGCAGGTGGGCCTGCAGTCTGGAAAGGGTTATTAAGGTTTCCTCACGGCTACCTGTGCCCTGCCTCTCCCCTAATAAATAGAGATCTGCATTGCCTTCCAAGACAGTCTGCCTGCATTAACTCCTTTGTTGCCCTGCCACATGATGGGCAGATGTGCCCTTTGGGGGCACTTGGTGCCACAAAGCTCCAGCAGGTTGCTGTTTCCTGTCTTTCCATAGAAGTGAATATAATAGAGTAAATTTTTATTAAAAGACAGGTAGAGAGGGACATCCGGAAGATGGCAACTGAGTAACACATACCAGTGGGAATCCACAAAAATCAACCCAGGAGAGCTTCTAAGAGGGAAAATCAACACTGCTGGATCACAGGAGGAGTATCATAAAGATAACTGGCAAAGACCCACTAGGTTTTGAGGGGCTGGGGGCTTTTGGCTTACCACAGTGGAGGCTGACTAGGGTTTGACCTTAGCCCTGCCACTGTCTCAGCTGGAGACAGGAACATTTGGAGCCGGCATAGGGGCAAGCCACAGCTTGCCGCTACCTTGGGGCAGGGATTAAACCCGTGAAGCCCCACGGGCACGGGCAGGGATTGGAGCTCAGTTATATTGTTACTTTTGTTTCCCTCTCTGCTCTCTATCCCCCAACAGTCTCAGCAGGCTTAGTTTTTTATTTTTATTTTCCCCCTCTTTGTCTCTTCTCTGTTCTCTCAACTCCCCTTAGCCTAAGGCATTAATGACTACCCCCCACCCAGTTAGGTGAGCTCCACCCTGTGCAGCATAGCCAGACACTGGGGAAAACCCGGCTGACCTCGACCAGGGGATACTCTGTCCAACTTCTTAGGGAATTCCTGCCTGTGTGGCTAGGGGAGCTCCTATTTTTCCTGTTGTCTCACGTGACTGAGGGAACTTCCTCCCGCCTATCTTAGTGCTGCACAAGGCCTAAGGCAGCTCGGCCAACACTCGCTAATGTTCCACACTGCTACAGAAACCTCTGCCCAACCTCTACAGTGATCTACCTGGCCAGGGAAATTCTGCCCACCATTTGAGGTGTTCTACACCAAAGGAGGCAACCTACCAGCCTCCTGGGGCACTCCCCTGGAAAGTGAAGCCACAGGAGGATAAAGTAGTAGGCTAATTCCATATTGAAATTAGCTGTAGGCAGTTCGAAGAAGCATTCCTATGAGTCTCCCAGAGAGAGCCAATGCTCTTTGACTCCCTGGAAAATGACACCTTGCTCCTCTAAAACAATGCAACGCAAACAGCAATCAGCAGCAACTACCTCAATGAAAAAACAGGAGAAACAAAAGGCAATGGCAGAAGATGTCCTGAACCTAACAACATGCATAGAAGAAGCAGACATTGAGCTGCGACAGAAAGAAATTTCAGAATGCTTCTTGGAGTCATACCGGATTATGAGGGAAACAATACAGAAAATGGATGAAATGATACAGGAGATAAAGTCCATACACCAAAGGGAAATACGAGAGCTTAGGGAGGAGATAACAAAAACAAGTAGCAAACTCACAGACCTCGAGAATCAACTGGAGGACGCAGAGAACCGCACCAGTGACTTGGAGCACAGTCAAGCGGACCTTAACAAACGCGAACAAAAATCTATTAAGATCATCAGAGAAGATGAAGAAAACCTAAGAGCTATGTCTGATGCTATGAAGAGAAGCAACAGCCGAATAATTGGATTAGCAGAGGAAGACACAACAAAAAAGTCATCTGCAACAATTGTGAGAATTATTGGAGAAAAACTTCCCCAACTTAATGAGTGAAAACCAGGTAACCACTCAGGAGGCTGAAAGAACATCAGCTACACTGAATTCCAAGAATAAGTCACCAAGGCACATAATAGTTAAACTATCCAACTTTGAGGAAAAGGAGAAAATCATGAGAGCAGCTAGGGAAAAACAAGAAATCACATATAAAGGTTCCCAAATAAGAATATGCTCAGACCTATCCACAGAAAAAAAGAAGAAGAGGAGAGAGTGGAGTAACATTTCCAAAAATTGAAGGAAAACACACAAACCCCAGAATACTCTACCTCGCCAAATTATTGATCAAGATAGATGGAGAAGAAAGAGTCTCCCCACACAAGGTAAAACTCAAAGAATACGTAAGAAGAAACCCAGCCCTACAGAAGGTCCTTGCCAACCCAGTATTGGCAGAAGAACAACACTCACCAAGCATAAATAAAAGACCGCCACATAGAACAACCTCACCCAGAGGGCAAAAAAAGAAAAAACAGACCCCAAGATAGCATTGTCTTAGGGATGGAAAGAAGCCAAGAATGACACACGTGCACACACACACGCACACAAAACACTAATAAGAAAGGAAGGTAGGAAAACACCCAACACAAAAGGTAAAAGATGACATCACAGAGTCCACATATGGAGATAATAACCCTGAATATCAATGGACTGAACTCAAGCATTAAAAGACTAAGGCTAGCAGACTGGCTTAGAAAACACAATCAATCAATCAGCTGCCTACAGGAGGCACACATCTCAAGGCTAAACACAAAAATAGGATGAGAATCAAAGGCTGGAGAAAAGCATACCATGCAAACAGCAATTCATAAAAAGCAGGGGTTGCAGCAATCCTAATCTCGGATAAAATCGACCTCAAAGTGCAAACCATAAAAAGAGATAAGGAGGGACACTATATATTGCTCAAGGTAATGGTAGACAGAGAACCATTAAGCATTGTAAACATATATTCCCCGAATGAGAGACCCGCTGAATGTGTCAACCAAACACTCCAAAAGATGAAAAAAAGAAATCACAGCCTCAACAATTATAGTGGGTGACTTCAATACACCACTCTCTGAGAAAGACAGATCACAGGGAAAGAAACTCAATAAGGAGGCTAGAGATCTAAACACTACAATTAGACAATTTGACTTGATAGATATTTACAAAGCTTTTCATCCAAATACAAAGAAGTTCACCTTCTTTTCAAGCCTGCATGGCATATATTCGAAGATAGACCACATGATGGGGCATAAGGTGAATCTACATCGATTTAAGCACATCTCTCTCTAACCACTGTGCCATACACCTGGACATCAACAAAAGGAAGATGAAGAAAACAAGAGCAAAAAATTGGAGGATGAATAACTCTACTGCAAAAGGAGTGCGTACTGACATAGATCAGAGATGAAATTAGGAAATTTCTAGAAACCAACAAGAATGAGAACATGACGTACCAAAACTCATGGAGCACATCAAAGGCAGCTCTCAGAGGAAGTTTCATAGCAATACACACACACCTGAGAAAGGAAGAGAGACTCATGATTGATATGCTGGCACAAATTTTACAACAACTAGAGCAGTAAGCAGGACAATCCTACTAATAGCAAAAGAAAAGAAATCATAAAAATCAGGGCTGAGATTCAGGAGAGGGAAAATAAGAAAACTGTGGAAAAAATTAATGCCGCTAAAAGTTGGTTCTTTGAAAGGATAAACAGAATTCACAGGCCTCTGGCAAACCTAACCAAAGAAAGGAGGAAACAAATTTCAATAGCAAGAATGAGGGATGAAAGAGGAGGCATTACAGCAGACCTTAATGAAATCAAAAGGATAATTACAGTGTACTACAAAGTACTGTACTCCAATGAATTCAACAACTTGGAAGACATAGACAAATTCTTGGAAAAACAATCCTTCCCTAGACTATCCTTGATGGAAGTCAAGAATCTCAACAGACCCATAGCAATAGTAGAAAAAGTTATCAAGAGATTACCAACAAAAAAATCCCCTGGAACAGATGGGTTCACAGGAGAATTCTACCAAGCATTTAGGGAAGAACTAACACCAATCCTACACAAACTCTTCCAGAATATAGAAAAAGATGGCAAACTCCCGAACTCCTTCTATGAAGCTAATATAACTGATACCAAAATGGGGCAAGGATCCCACAAGAATTGAGAACTACAGATCAATATCCCTCATGAACATCGATGTAAAAATCTTTAACAAGATACTATCCAATAGAATATGAAAGTATGTAATACAAATAATTCACTATGACCAAGTGGGATTCATACCAGAGATGCAGAGATGGTTCAACATGAGACCATTAGTATCATTCACCATACTGACAAGAAAAACTATAAGAACCACATGATAATATCGATAGATATTTAAAAAGCTTTTGACAACATTCAACACCAATTCTTGTTTAAGACACTTGAGAAGATAGGAATGGAAGGAAAATTCCTCAAGACAATACAAGCTATATATGAAAAACCAACAGCCAACATTGTAGTCAATGGAGAAAGACGAACGCAATCTCACGGAAAAAGGAGGCCAGACAAAGATGCCCCTTGTCCCCACTCTTATTTAACATCGTACTGGAGGTTTGCACTAACAGTATAAGACAAAGAAAAGACATCAAAGGTATTCGTCTGGGGAAGGAAGAGGTGAAATTATCATTATTTGCAGATGATAAGATGTTATATATGGAAATCCCCAAAGTGCCACAAGGGGAGTACTGGAAGCAATAGAGGAGTTTGGCAGTGTGGCAGGATACAAGATCAATAAACAGAAGTCCATCGGACTGCTATACACATTGGATAAGACCACAGAAGAGGAGATCAAAGAGGTGGTGCCCTTCACAATAGCCAAGCACAAATTGAAAGGGTTATACCTGACTAAAAGAACAAGAGATCTGTATGAGGAAAACTACAAAACACTATTACAAGAAACCAAGAGTGACCTCAACAAATGGAAGAATATCCCATGCTCGTGGATTGGAAGGCTCAATATAGTAAAGATGTCAGTTCTGCCCAAGGCGCTATATAAATTTAATGCAATCCCAATACAATTACCCTCATCTTTCTTCAAAGAAATGGAAAAACTGATTACCAATTTCATATGGAGAGGGAAGAAGCCCAGAATTAGTGAGAACTCAAGAACAAGGACACAATGGGAGGGCTTGCATTACCTGCCTTTAGCATATACTATACAGCCACAGTTGTCAAAACTGCATGGTATTGGTATAATGACAGATACTCAGACCAATGGAAAAGAACTGAAAACCCAGAAATAAAATCACCAGCATACAGACAACTGATCTTTGGTAAGGGCCCAAAAAATATCCAATGGGAAGCAGATGCCCTCTTTAACAAGTGCTGCTGGAAAAATGAATATCTACAGAAAAATGACGCAAGGCCCTTATCTCACTCCATGCACAAGGATAAACTCAAGGTGGATCACAGACCTTGAAGTGAAACCCCAAACTATTAAGGCCATCAATGAGGGAATTGGGACCAACTTGAGAACTTTGGCACAGGGAATACAGAGGCTATCAGAAAGAGGGAAGGACACAAACACAGAGGAGACACAAATTGACAAGTGGGATATACTGAAGATAAAACACCTGTGTACATCGAAAGAATTCACCAAGATAATAATAAGAGAGTCCACAGACTGGGAAAACATCTTTAGCAATGACACATCAGACAAAGGCCTTATTACTAAAATCTACAGTACTTTGCCAGCTTCCAACAAGAAAAAAACAAATTGCCCACTGAGGAGGTGGGCAAAGGACCTGAACAGAAGTTTCACTAGGGGCAGAAATCCGAATGACCAATAAACATATGAGGAAATGTTCCCATTCTTTAGCCATAAGAGAAATGCAAATTAAAACAACAATGAGATACCACCTAACACCCTCAAAGATAGCTCATTTCAAAAAAATCACAAAGCATCAAGTGTTGGAGGGGCTGTGGTGAGATAGGAACTCTTATTGTCCACTGCCGTACATACCTGTAGGCATGTACAGCCACTATGGAAATCGATCTGGCGATATCTAAAACACATGGAATTCAAGCAACTATACGACCCAGCAATCCCCTTATTGGGCATATACCCAGAAGAGGCAAGAAAGAAACTATTTGTGCTCCAATGTTCGTCGCAGCACAGTACATAATTGCAAGGAGTTGGAAACAACACAAATTTCCATCAACTGACAAGTAGATTAAAAAACTCTGGTACATACACACAATGGAATACTGTACATATCTCTGAAAAGCAGTGATGAACGTATGAAGCACATCGATGCATGGGAAGAACTGGAGGAAATCATGCTAAATGAAGTAAGCTAAGCACAAAAGGACAAGTACGACATGAGTCTGCTGAGGTAAGCTTTAAAAAAAATGCAAAAGGGGCATAGGGAAAAAGCCACTATATACAAACATTCCTGGGCCGAGAACCAGGTAGTATGGTAGGGGCCAGACCAAACCCAGGGATACATATGGTAGCCAACTAAAAAGGAGTGGGGGGAGGAAATAAAAAAGAAATGGGTAGGGCGGGGGGGAACAGGGTACTAACCCACCCAAAGGGAGGATATTGTTTATATCTCCACAGGGAAAGAGGGACCAAACTTCAACCCGGTGCTCCAAGATGTGAGTACAACATGCCGGCATGGAGTAGGGAACAAGTGGCCAGGTCTGAGGGGCCTGTCCCAATCCCAAATATGTGGATAGCTGCCCCTCCCCCCAGAAGAATTTATTTCAGAGGACAGCACTGAAGCTGCAGCTCGGCAGAGGGACAGGTCTGATCAGAGTACACGGGAGCAAATAAAGGGGGAGGAAGAGAGAGTGGAGCGCATCTTGGCCCATCAAGCCTTGAGGACGATATCCCTGCACAGAGCAGCCAATGCAAAGAGAAGACCATATAGCCGGCCCCACTTTGAGAAACAACATCCCTCACTGACCCATGGCCCTACAGGGGACAACACTGGAGACACAGTGTGGGAATGGCACCCGATCTGTCCCCACCACACCAAGGCAAAACACTAAGGGCATGCAACAGAACAGCAAGGGGAGCGGAGCAAGGAAATCCTAAGGAAATACCAAAAATAGACTTTGGGGCCAGGGCGTGGCACCCCATCAGACTGGACTGGGAAACACTCCTAAAGTCAACAAACAGACCTTGAACTATTTACAGGCTTTTCTTTTCTTTGTCATTGGTTTTGGAAAAGAACTGATTTCTTCATTCGTGTTTTAATGTGAATCGCCAGTTGTTATCCACTCATAGCGATGCTCCTGTTTCCTAGACTGTAAATCTTTACAGGAGTAGAAAGTCTCATCTTTTTTCCGTGGAGCTGCTGGTGGCTTCAAACTACTGACTTTGTGGTTAGCAAACCCATGCGTAACCCACTATGCCATCACCTTGATGGCAGTGAGTTTAGATGGTTTGGTCTGAGTAAGTTAATACGGTAAGGCTCTGATTTTTTTTTTTCTTTTTCTGAAGCATGATTATATCTCCTAGACATTGTGATGCTTTTTAAAAAGAGTTTGGAAACAAAATCTATTTAGAAACATAGCATACATAGATGGTTCTGAGAAATCAATGATTACACTATAAAATAGATGCCACATTCAAGGATACTATAACACATTTCATATGTTATCAATATTCTCACTACAATTCTCATATTACACTCTTCCTTTATCACTGATGTTCTTGGCCTTAAACAAGATAAATGTCTTAAAAAAGAAGAAGAAGAAGAAGATAAATGTCTTGTCCAGGGTTAGTCAGTGGCAGGGCCAGGTTTTCAAACCAAATGTTTCTTACTCTGAAGCCCACTAGATTAAATCCAAATGGTCAAGCTCAGAGGGGCTTACAAGCTCCCCCAGCACCAGTTATATTACAGAGAAGACTAGGACCCAAACTACTATCTCTGTAATATGGAAGCAAGTATGACTGAAGCAAAAATCTTCTACCATTCTTTGAAATCCAGAGACAAATAGCAAATCTATATAACTAAGAGATACGGAATAACTACTCAGTTAAAAACAAACTATGAGGAGGTACCCCAAAACCCCAGAATACCCACCTCTACAAGCTATGTATTTAGTTTTATTTTACAAAACAACCTTATCACTTTCAAAGTACTCTCCATTATACATAATGCATTTGTCAAATCTGCAACTCCATTCTTGGAAATGGAGTTCAAACTCATCTGTTTGAATGGCTGACAGCATCTCCCTCTAAGAGGTTTTTTTTTTTTAACCTCTTCTGCATGGTCAAATCGCTGTCCTTTAATGTACCTCTTCATTTGCAGAAGCAAAAAGAAACAGCACAGAGCGAGGTCAAGTGAGTAAGGTGCACAGGGCAAGAGAGGTATGCCATTTTTTGCCAAAAACTGGCACATTGAGATGGCTGCATGAGCAGGTATATTGTTGTAGTGGCAAAACCAGTCCCCCGTCTGCCAAAAATCAGAACTTTTCCCCCCTACACTGTTATGCAATCTTTGAAGAACCTCCAAATAGAAAGCTTGATGAATAGTCTGACCTGGTGGAACAAACTCCAAATGCACTATCCCCCTCACATTAAAAAAAAACAAACAAAACAAAAGAGCATTGTCTTGATCTTTGACTTCATTTGATGAGCTTTTAGGGGGAAGATGATAATGGTGTCTTCCACTGGCTTGATTGATGTTTTATTTCAGGGTTGTAAGAATAGCACCATGTCTCCTCACCAGTAAAGACCTTGGAAAAAAGTCTGGGTCGCTTAGGTGCTGTTCTTTCAAAACACAGCATGTTTCCACTCAATGCTGTCTTTCCTGGTCAGACAGAACCTGAGGCACACATTTTTGCAGTGACCCATCTCATTCCCAAATCTTCCTTTAAAATTCACTGAACCAAGCTCCAAGATAGTCCAGATAACTTCCCCATGTCTTCAATGGTCTGTCTTTTGTCTTTGAGCACAAGTGTACAAGTTTTGTCAAAAATTGATAGATGTCCAGGCGAGGATTGACATTTCATCTTTTTTGAAATGAGAAAAAACACTCACACACTTGAGTTTTTCCCATAGTACTGTCCTTGTAAGCTGTGTTCAACATCACAACAGTTTCTGCAGCACTTTTCCTGAGCAGAAAACAAAATATTACAGTCGGCAGCACTTTTCCTGAGCAGAAAACAAAATTTTACAGTCGGCAGCACTTTTCCTGAGCAGAAAACAAAATTTTACAGTCGCACTCTTAAATCGGCCATTATAAAAAACGAGGTTCAAGTGAAAGTGCTTTTACAAAAAAAAAATCACTGTGACCAGAGGGAACCTTCCCAGGCGACACCACTGGGTGCACTAAACTCAGAGCAAATTCCTTGATGCTCACCTAGCGGGAAAAATGCACATGAAAGCTCCGTCCAGCAGAGCTTTTTTCAGTTTTGAGGAGGGGGGTGCCCCCTCATACACACTAACGTGACTTGGCAAACCATTTTAAGTGAGCTGACAAACCATTCCCAACCCCAGTATTAACTAGCCTCCCAAATTCTGTGATGCTCTTTATTGTCTCCTTTTTTAGGACAGTGGTTCCTTCAAAACAGGAGGTAAACTGTCTTTCAAAAAGGTAAAAATTGGCAGGTCCTCACTATTATTAAAACTCTAAAGCAGGGGTCCTCAAACTTTTTAAACAGGGGGCCAGTTCACTGTCCCTCAGACCGGTTGGAGGGCCTGATGCTCGCCTAGCGGGAAAAATGTTACAGTTAAAAAAAAAAAAACTATGAACAAATTCCTATGCACACTGCACATATCTTATTTTGAAGTAAAAAAACAAACAGGGCAAAAACAGCCGGCGGACCGCATGTGCCCTGTGGGCCGTAGTTTGAGGACACCTCTCTAAAGTGTAAATAAATAGCAAGCAAATAGCTCATGTCCAGTTTAGGCAGAGAGGAGGATCATTAGGGAAATGATATAGCCAACACAATTAGCCATCTAAAGAGGAACATTATTCCACGAAAGATAAGCATAGATCCCCCAAAACAAATTGCAGGCAGGAAGTCTGCACAGAGCCTGGAGATAGAGAACCAGGGCCATCAAACTTAAAGTTAGACCCGGTGTTGAAGCCAGGGACATGCAGTGATTGGAGTGAGGAAACTCTGAGGACCTCTTAACCACAGAAAGTCTCAGCCATCAACCTTCAAAATTTTCCATTTCCAAAAGACAGGTTAACCTAGGGTTCCATAATTCATCCTAAATGAAAAAGAGAAAAGCAAAGAAAAACTTCATAAAGACATTTAAATTGCTTAAATATTGGTCATGTCTTTATTTAAAGAAAGTGATACAAGAGTTCATTGTGTATCTATTATACAATAAGACAAATTGGTTTACAGAAAAAATGTGTTTCTGCAGTTTCCAGTAGATACAGATGGGGAGTGGGGGAAGGCTGTATTTGGTGTCATATGATCCGAATTTGAGACATAACTCTGCTCAAAAGCAGCAAATGAACAACACAAGGCAAGTCACACAGTCTTTCCAAGTCCAACGCATAACAGGAAAACTGAAGAGAAAAATGCTTGTGCTCACACAAAGTTGAAAGCACCAAATGGATGAACATCTGTGAACCTGGTAATTATTTCAAAACCATTCACAAAGTAGTGTCTCGTCTACACATAAATCTCCACGGTTTGGAGCAGTTCAAATCAAGTTTTGCCCTTCAAGCATGTGAATAACTAGAACTCAACTCACAGATATGAACAAAGTTATATAATTATAAAGTGATATCTTTCTGACCAACACGACTAGATTTAATCCTAAGAAAGAATAGCATTGCCAAATAGCCAGGGACTTGCAATCTGTGCTCTGTGACTTAGGAAGGTGTATGTTTTGGCTAAATTCTTCTCCATAATTCCCAGTAGCTTTGAGCTTGGTGGGTAGATTCTGACTGCTGGAGAATGGGATTGGCTGCTAGAAAAACACAGTAAAAACTAAAACAAAAATTCTCCCCAAATCAGAATTCTGATCTTCTCCTACTCCTTCCCTCTGATCCTTCCCAACAGTTAATACAGAAACCTCAAAATCATCTTTGCTTCTTCCTTTTCCTTCTAGCACACTTCATAACCAAGCCCTGTCAAGTCTCTCTCCAATATGTATCTCATGCATTTCCACTGCTTTCAATCTTTACCGCCATTACCATAATAGCCCAAAGTATCATCAGGAGCCATGATAGTGTAGTGGTTATGTGTTGGGCTGCTAACCACAAAGGCAGCAATTGAAAACCACCAGATGCTCTGAGGAAGAAAGTTATAGTCCCAGAAACTGTCAAAAGTTGCAGTCCCACCAGACCCCATCCCTGAACACCAAGCCTTGAGGGCAATATACTGGCATGGAGCAGCGAACTATCAGAGAGGATTATGGGCTGGCCCCAAGCCTAGCTATGTTGACCCCTTCCCCAGAAGAAGGCCATACAGAGTACAGCACTGAAGAAATAGCCTGGGGAGAGAAGAGGGTCTGTCCAGACCACACAGGAGCAAACTAAGTGAGAGAGAGAGAGAGAGAGAGAGAGAGAGTGGACCTCATCATAGCCCACCAAGCCCTGGGGACGACATCCCTGCTCACAGCAGCCAATACACAAAGAGGACCTTAGGGCCAGTCACACCACAGGACATGGTGTTCCCTCACTGACCCATAGTGCTACAGGGGATAGCACTGGAGACACTGTGTGGAAAGTGTGCCTGGTCTACCCCATGCACAGCGGGGTGAAACGCAAAGGGAGTGCAACAGGGCAACAAGGGGAATAAAGTAACCAAATCCCCAAGGAATACTGAAAACAGACTTCTGACTTGGTGGAAAGGGCTTGGCACCTCATCAGACTTGATGGGAAAACATTCATAAGGGTCAGAAGACAGACCTGGAACTATCTGTTGATTTTTTTTCTTGTTTTTTTCTATTTGTTTTGTTTTTCTTTTGCCCTATGTCTATCTATATAAAATAGGCAGGATGAACAATCCCAAGAAGAAAACAATGGGACTGATGGTTCTGGGGGAACATGGAAGAGGAGGGGGAGTGGGGAGCCAAGAAACTCAGGGATAAGGAAACAACAAGAGATCTAAAATCAATGGTGAGGAAAAAAAAAATCAATGGTGAGGAGGGCATATAATGCCTGGTGGGGTTTAACCAAGTGCAATGTATCCAAGAGAAATTACTGAGAGCTGAATGGGAGGTGAACATGATAGTGGGACAGGAGGAAGGTGAAAGGAAATAGAGGAAAGAAATAGGAGGCAAAAGTTATTTATAGAGGTATAGGTATAGGCACGTACATATGTAAATATACTAATTTATAATGAAAGGGATAGAGACCAATGTATATATATTTATATATTAAGTATTAAGATAGCAGACGGGCTTTGGACCTCTACTCAAGGCCTCCCTTAACACAAGAACGCTGTTCTAATAACCTGGCACTCTGATACTCACCTTGCCGACACAATCGCTGAAGACAAAATGGGTACCTAAGCAAACATGGTGAAGAGAGTGGATGATGCCTGGCTATCAAAACATATAGAGTCTGGGGTCTTAAAGGCTGGAAGTTAAACCAGCAGCCATCCAGCAGGGAAGCAAATAAGCCCACATGGAAGAAGCATACCAGTCTGTGTGATCATGAGGTGTCAACGGGATCTGGAATCAGGAATCAAAAGATCCAAAACAAACAACTATATCAATGAGGGGTTGGAGTAGAGACCCAAAATCCATCTGTAGACAATAGGATATCGCCCCACAGAAGGGTTATAAGAAAGGGATGGTTCAATCAAGGTGCAGTATAGCACCGACGAAACACACATCATTCCTCTAGTTCCTGAATGCTTCCTCCCTGCCCCCCCCACTACCATGACCCAGTTCTACCTTACAAATCTGGCTAGACCGGAGAACATACATTGGTACAGATAAGAGTTCTTGACACATGGAATTCAGGACAGACAAACCCTCAAGAACAATAGTGGTAGTATTGCTTTCATTAGGGTAGGGGGTGGCCAGGGAGGGGGAACCCATCACGAGGTTGGATATATAGTCCCGCACCACCGAAGGGGATGAATAACAGAAATGTGGGTGGAGAAAGACAATGGACAGTGTAAGATATGAAATAATAACAATATATAATCGATCAAGGGTTCATAAGGGTAGGAGGGGAAAAAAGAGGAGTTTATACCAAGGGCTCAAGTAGAAAATGTTTTGGAAATGATGATGGCAACATATGTACAGCTATGCTTGATACAATTGATATACAGAATGTTATAAGAGCCATAAATAAACAAATACATAAAAATTTAAAGAACTATAAGAGCCCTCAATAAAATTATTCTTTTTGAAAGTCCCAGAAACTCACAGGGGCACTTCTACTCTGTCCTGTGGGGTCACTATGAGTCATCATTGACGACAGCAGTGAGTTTGAGAAGGTATCATCACTACACTTCACTTAGATATGACCTCCCCTACAATCTATTCTCCTCCCAACACCCAGAATCACCTATCATACTATTTCCCTAATTAATTAAACCTATCAAAAAGTTTCCTACTGCCCTTAAAACAATGGTCCCTGCCTACCTGTTCAATCTCATTTCCTACCAACCTGCCCTCTTGGCACTATGCTATAACCGGGAAACAAATGATCACAACAGAGAACCAAATTATCTCTCACACCTTATGACATTTGTGCTCTGGGATTCCTCACCGGGCTGGATGCTTCTTAATTTCCAAGTAGCATATTCAAAGGCATCTTCTCAGAATGTCATCCTCCACTCTTTGTTGTTGTTAGTGGCCGTTGAATCGATCCTAACTCCTGGTGACCCTGCATGTGCTGAATAGAACTGCTCCAGAAGGTTTTCAAGCAGGGACCCTTTAGGGGCAGATTGCAACCCAGGATGGGGTCAAACTACCACCCTTTCCGTTGAGGGCTTGGCATTTGTGCCAGGCACCAGGAACTCCATTCCCACGACTACTCGGGGGGGAAAGTATCCCCTATTACTCTCTAATACTTTTTATTCACCTCTTAACATTTATCACAATCTATATTATTTTATTGTCTTTCTTCTCAATTAATAAATATGATGGCAGGGGCTTAAGTGGAGGGCAAATGTTTTGAGAATGATGAGGGCAATAAATGTACAAATGTGCTTTACACAATTGATGTATGTATAGATTGCGATAAGAGTTGTATGAACCCCTAATAAAACAATTAAAAAAATAACTGTAATCACATGTTCTATGTCTGTTTTTTTCCCTTCTGTATTCCCAGTGCCTCAAAGTGAGTCAAAACAGAAAATGCAATGCAAAGCTAGTCAGTGCCATCAAGGAGACCCAAAGTTTCCTGTTCTCAGGTATTTATGATATCATCAATTTAAAATTAAATAATTCAACTTAGCCACAGGACAGATTCACACAGATGTTTTTGCATTATAACTATAATGAGGCTTGCTGTTGTTAAATATTCATCAACACGCATAACTCAAATGCATATTCATTCTTTAATATTCCTTATTCATTGTCTAGCTTTTGCATGCATACGAAGGGACAGAAAATATCATGGTCTAGGTCAAGGACACCTTAGTCTTCAAAGTGATTGAGTTAGTTTATTGTGCCAACCTGGCCGATAAACACATGTGGGATTAATTGAAGGGCGGAGGGATAAATGGCTTGGTGAGCCTCGCCTTTCGAGTTCTTGGGTCTCTTGCTTTGTGATGGTCGCACCACGGTGCAGCTGCCTTAGCAGTTCCCTACTTCAGCTTGCAAGGCTCACTTCCTGCAAGACATCCCCAAGGAGAAGCCACATGGACTTACCCCGATGCAGCCCTGGGTGCTGGAGCATCCGTGTGAGACCCCTGCCCGCACTGAGATGTTTACACATTCACTGACTTGGATTTCCTCCTGCAGTCGGCACTGTTGCATCTGCTTTGTGAGATGAAGGAGGGAGTTTGTGGACTGGTGTTGGACATATGGGTAAAGGGGTGAATATTGGACTTGTGGGCTTGGGCAGCACTGGGTTGGGATTTTTTTCTTGATGTGCACTTAACCTTTATATAAAACTCTCTCTTTTACATGAGTTTCTGTGGATTTGTTTCTCTAAAGTACCCAGACTAATACAGTGATATCTTTGCCTTCTAACTCCTGAAGAGACATTTTTGAGGTAGATTTGCCCAATGACATGTGATTTGATTTCTTGATTGTTGTTTCCATGAGTATTGAATAGGGATCCAAGTGGAATGAAATCCTTGACAACTTCGATCTTTGCTCTGTAGATGGTGATGATTGGTCCTGTTGGGGGTACTATTGTCTGCTTCATATTGAGGTGTCATCCATACTGAAAGTTGTACTCTTGGATCTTCAGGAGTAAGTGCTGCAAGACCTTTTCACTGTCGACAAGCAAGGTGTGTCATCTGCATTTTGCACATTGTGTAATTAATGAATCTTCCTCCAATCCAGATGCCACATTCTTCTTCAAATTTGCCCAGCAAGTAGACTGAATAAGGACGGTGGAAGGATACAACCCTGATGCACACCTTTCCTGATTTTAAACCTTGCAGTATCCCCTTGTTCTATTGGAATAATGGCCTCTTGATTTATGTTCAGGTTCTGCATGAGTACAATTAAGTGGTCTGTGAGTCCTATTCTTGCAATATTAACCATATTTGTTATGACCCACACAGCAGAATGCTTTTGCAGAGTCAACAAAACACAAACAAACAGCTCTCTGGTATTCTCTGCCATCAGAAATGCCCATCTGACACCAGCAGTGATATCCCTTATTCCACATTCTCCTGACAATCTGGCTTGAATTTCTGGCAGTACCCAGCTGGTGCACTGATGCAATCATTTTTAATTACCTGCAGCAAATTTTTACTGGTGTGAAATATTAATGACATTGTTAGATAATTTCTGCGTTCTGTTGACTCATTTTTCTTTGGAAGAGGCACAAATACGGATCTTGTCCATTTGGTAGCTGTCCTCCAATTTCTTTACATAGATGCGTGAGCATCTTCAGTTCTGTATCCAATTGTTAAAGTATTTCAGTTGGTACTCTATCAAGTCCTGGAGTCCTGTTTTGCACCAACGCCTTCAGTGTAGCTTGGACTTCTTCCACTGGTTCTTGATCATATGGCTACTTCTGAAATGGCTGAAGGTCAACTAGTTCATTTTGGTACAGTGCCTCTGTACATGCCTTCCAGCTTCTTCTGATGCTTCCTGTGTCATCATTATTTTGCTCAGAGCATTGTTCAGTATTGAAACTTCAGGTTTGGATTTTCTCCCTTCAGTTCGGTTCATTTGATAAAATGTCGGATTTCTTCTCCCACTTTAGTTTCCTAAATGCAGGTCTTTGCATAGTTCATCAGCACATTTCAATCTGTCTTCTTGACCTGCCTTTGAAATCTGCTGCTCAGCTCTTCGGCTTCTTGATATCTTCCATTTGCTCTAGCTGTGCTGCATTCAAGAGCAAGTGTCACAGTCGCTTCTGGCATCCATTTGGTCTTTTCTTTCTAATGAGGCTTAGCAACCCGACACTCCAAAGGGGGCCACTCAAAATACACAGGCCTTCCACCATTTCAGGTGGCCTCACAGTTCAATCTTACTGTATTTGATCCCTTGAACTCCATGCTATTGAAAGTCAGATTACCTGGGCATTTGCTGTTTTTGCTACCAGAAATGTTTCAAGGGTTTTGTTGTTTTTTTCCTTTTCTCTGTTTCCTTTATTCTTTTTTAAAAAAAATCATTTTATTGGGGGCTTGTCACAATCCATACATACATTCATTGTGTCAAGCATATTTGTACATTTGTTGCCATCATTTTCAAAACATTTCCATTCTACTTGAGACGTTGGTGTCAGTTTCTCATCTTTCCCCTGCCTCCCTCATGAACCCTTTATAATTTATAAATTTTTTCCCATGTCTTACACTGTTCGATGTGTCCCTCTACCCATTTTTCTGTTGTCCATCCCCCTGGAAAGGGTTATCTGTAGATCACTGTGATCAGTTCCCCCTTTATCCCCCCACCTTACCCTTACCCTCCTGGGTAATCTCATTATTGCTCGCTATCCTTACCCTGCTACCATTACCCTTACCCTCGCTAATCTCATTATTGCTCCTGAGGGGTTGATCTGTCCTGGATTCCCTGCATTTCCAGCTCTTATCCATACCTGTGTACATGCTCTGGTCTAGCCAGATTTTTAAAGTAGAATTGGGTGATGATAGTGGGGCGGGGTGGGGTGGGGGGGAGGAAGCATTAAAGAACTAGAGGAAAGTTGTATGTTTCATTGGTGCTTTACTGCACCATGACTGGCTTGTCTCCTCCCCGCAACCACAATGATATGATATGATTTGTTGTTCTGGGTCTTTGATGCCTGATACCTGATCCTATTGACACCTCATGATCACACAGGCTGGTGTGCTTCTATGCGGGCTTTGCTGCTTCTCAGCTAGATGGCCACTTGTGTATATTCAAGCCTTTAAGACCCCAGACACTATATCTTTTGATAGTTGGGCAGCATCAGCTTTCTTCACCACATTTGCTTATGCACCCACTTTGTCTTCGTCGATCGTGTCGGGAAGGTGAGCATCATGGAATGCCAGGTTAATACAACAAAGTGTTCTTGCATTGAGGGAATACTTGAGGGTTGGTTTTTTTTGTTTTGTTTTTTAAGAACATGAACTTATTTAAAAAGGAAATCTACACTGCCTGAATCGGCTGCTTGCAACCATCACTGGAGTAGGGATGGACTGAATCCTCTACCAAATAACACTAAGACCACCGAAAGTCACCCTGGGCAGTCACGGGGATCCCCTCTTGAGACACCTTAGCAAGGCAAAACCTAATCTAGCTCTGCTCTCCCAGACTCTCCCAGGGAAAAGGGAAAGTCCCTATTCAAGAATCTACAGCAGCAACCATACGTAAGCAATGGTTCAACGTCAAACCTGGCATTGAAATGAGCACATGCTTCTCAAAAAACCTCAATGGGGCAGGAAAAACTGGCCTCATATGGTCCAAGGTAGGTCCCAGATAAAGCCTTTGCAAAGCATCCTTTTATATCTGTCTAGGAGATCCCCCATCTAAGTTGGGTTTTATCCAGAAGGCAAAAATAATGCTCTAAGTCCTTCCGAAGCTAATATGTGAACTTCTGGCAAAGGGACACTGATAAAGAAGAAACTCAAACCATAGGAAAACACGGTGCATCTTCCTGTAACATTAGGGTTGTTGTTGTTGTTGTTGTTAGGTGCCATCTAGTAAGTTTCAACCAACAGCTACCTTATGCACAACATACAGAAACGCTTTCCAGTCCTGTGCCACTCACAGTTGCTCCGATGCGTGAGCCCACTGCGGCAGCTACCATGTCAATTCATCTCCTTGAGGGCTTCCTCTTTTTCGCTGCCCCTCTACTTTACCAGACATGATGTCCTTCCAGGGACTGGCTTCTCCCGACATGTCCAAAGTATGCAAGACCAACTCCCTCCATCCTTGCCTCTAAGGAGCACTCTGGCCATACAGCTTGCAAGGCAAGTCGATTTGTCCTTCTAGCAGTCCATGGAACTTTCAATACACTTTTCTAGCACCACAGTTCAAACACATTGAATCGTCTGTTATTTTGTTGTTGTTTTGAATAATATTCTATGGGGTTTAAGGTGAAAATTGACACTGTAAATTAAGTTCCCATTTAACAATTTCTACATAAATTATTTAGTGATATTGGTTATATTCTTCATAATATGGCATTATTTTAATTTGTGCCATTCTGGTTGTACCATTTCCTGCATTCTCGTTCCCCTGCTCCCTCACCTTCTTGTGTTTGCTCATTTAGAGTAGTTTTTGACCTTTTGATCTCACATAGATGATTTTTTTAAGGAGCTTATTATTCACAAGAGATATTCTTTATTTCACGAGCCAATCTGTTACTGAGCTAAAAGGTGAACCCAAGGGATAATTTGGGGTTTAGGTTTAAAGAGTTGAATCATCTGTTATTAAAAGCAAAACCAATATGTTATGGAGTAAGTCAAGTGCAAAATTCACAGGAATTACTAAGTTTAAAAAGAATTCTCCCATCACAGCAGCCAGCTTTGGCCCAACATCCCAAGAAGCAGAATACATGCTGTCTTTGGCGATATTTTTGTAGGAAAATTTGAGAAGCACTTAAGCACTTTATCCCAGATAGAGTAACCATTTAAAAGGACAATGGTTTCCAATTTTTCATTATCTTCTCAGCAGAAAATTATGGTATTAAGAGACTGGCCGACAAATGGTGATGATTTTTCCCCTCTCCCGCCCTTTCCCCTGCATTTGATCCAGCACCGTGTAATTTACCAAAGCCTCAAATCTGTTGGATCTAGGGAGAAGTACAATTAATTGGCCTAATATTATTTATATAGCAGTCCCATGACTTTTGGGAACTTCTATCCATAAGAACATGTAAGCCTGCACTACTATAGAACACTAATCATAATCTACCCTCTATCAGAACCTAGATGAAGATAAATAGGTCTTTCTGGCTTCATTAGCAAGTCACTGCCCTAAAGGATCTGCTTTAGTGATATAAGGTAATGATGCCATTATTTAATAGTCTTTTGTCCTCTCCTACCAATCTAGACAGTGACTTTCGATCATATGTTTCCACCACTCAAAATGCACCTTAACAGGGGCAGCTATGACGATGAGAGCTCCAGGCGTGGTTAGAAGCCAACTTTCCTGTGCTGTCTTTCGCTGCATTCATGAACTCTCTTCTTCCTTTTCAAAAGTATAATTACTTCCCACTGGCTGCCTCCTCATCTCACAATGCACAAGATGAAAATACCAAACAAGAGATACCAAAAACGTCCCCTTGCTCAAACAGCATTCCCCTTCCAAATGCCACTCTGTCCGAAACTCCCACCCCAGAAGTTGTTTCCCTGATAGAGACATGCACTTTAGAGGGATCCTTTTTGTAAGATATCATTTAACTGATGAGCTCTAGCCCATTAAACCAACAATGCCAATTAGCACATGCGCACTGACTGAGCTGGCACTACTTTCATTCTCTCATTTAACCCTCACAAAAAACATATGAGATCTAGCCTATTGCTCCCATCTTCAGGGTGGAAACTGAACATTTAGAAGTCATATTTTTTTCAAAACCACGCCTAACAGTAAAACAGTAAAATGAAGCACATATGTCTGACTCCAGAATCCAAACAGCTAAAATATCAAATTTTTTTAATAAGTAAACCTTAACCAGAATTCAACCGGTGCTCCAAGATGTGAATGCAACATACAGACATGAAGTGGGGAACTAGTAGAGAGGTCTGAGGGGCCGGCCCCAATCCCAACTACATGGACAGCCACCCCTCTCCCCAGAAGAATTTACTTCAGAGGACAGCACTGAAGCTACAGCTCAGGGAGAAGGACATGTTTGATCAGAGCGCACGGGAGCAAATGAAGGGGGAGGAAAAGAGAGTGGAGCACATCTTGGCCCACCAAGCCTTGACGATATCCCCGCTTAGAGCAGCCAATGGAAAAAAGAAGACCATATGGCTGGCCCCACTACGAGACACGACACCCCTCACTGACCCATATCCCTACGGGGGGCAACACTGGAGGCACAGTGTGGGAATTGAGCCCAACCTGACCCTACCACACCAAGGAAAACATTAAGAGTGTGCAACATAACAGCAAAGGGAGCAGAACAAGAAAGTCCCAAGGGAATACCAAAAACAGACTTTGGTGCCAGGGTGTGGTACTCCATCAGACTCAAAGGTCAAGAAACAGACCTTGAACT
>NW_022103926.1:3365671-3370844 GCF_000313985.2 Echinops telfairi
AGGTTTAGTATTAAGGTAGCAAATGGACATTGGGCCTCCACCCAAGTACTCCCTCAATGCAAGAATACTTTGTTGTATTAAACTGGCATTCCATGATGCTCTCCTTCCCAACAAGATCACTAAAGACAAATGGGTGGATAAGCAAATGTGGTGAAGAAAGCTGATGGTGCCCAGCTATCAAAAGATATAACATGTGGGGTCTTAAAGGTTTGAAGATAAACAAGCAGCCATCCAGCTGAGAACCAACAAAGCCCACATGGAAGAAGCATACCAGCCTGTGTGATCATGAGGTGTCGATAGGATCAGGTATCAGGCATCAAAGAATAAAAATTCAAATCATTGTGAATGAGGTGGAGTGCAGATTGAAGACCCAAATCCCATCTGTACGCAACTGGACATCCCCTTACAGAAGGGTTGCGGGGAGGAGACAAGCCAATCAGGGTGCAGTGTAGCAACGATGAAACATACAACTTTCATCAAGATCCTAAATGCTTCCTCTTCCCACTACCATGATCCCAATTCTACCTTACAAATCCGGCTAGATCAGAGGATGTGCACTGGTACCTATAAGAGCTGGAAACAGGGAATCCAGGACAAGATAAGTCCCTCAGGACCAATAATGAGAGTAGCAATACCAGGAGGGGAAGGTAGAGGAGAAAGGGGGAACTGATCACAATGATCTACATATAACCCCCTCCCTGAGGGACAGACAACAGAAAAGTGGGTGAAGGGAGACATCAGACAGTGTAAGACATGAAAAAATAATATATAAATTATCAAGGGTTCATGAGGGAGGGAGGGGAAAAATGAGAAGGTGATACCAAGGGATCAAGTAGAAAGAAAAAGTTTTGAGAATGATGATGGCAACAAATGTACAAATGTGCTTGACACAATGGATGTATGAATGGATTGTAATAAGAATTGTATGAGCTCCCAATAAAATGATTTTTCAGAAAAGACAAAAACATCAGCAGGAAAAAAAGAAGCTATAATGATTTTAAAAATACATAAACAACAGAAGATAAACTAGATGAGTGTTGTTATTAGGTGCCCAGCAGCTATGATGTATTCTGACTCCATATGACAGAACACAGAATTGCCCGGTTTTCTATACTATCCTCACAATTATTGTTATGTCTGAGCCCATTATTACAGCCACCGTGTCAGTCCATGTCCTTGAGGGCCTTCCTCTTTTTCAATGACCTTCTACTTTATTAAGCATGATGTCCTTTTCCAAACATGTCAAAACGTTGGGTCGGGTCTGAACTAGGCAGCCCCCGTTTGGACTAAGCTGAAGCAGGTTTCGGGCCGGCACGTGCTTCCCTGCACGTCCCAGAGGTCAGCAGCAGTCGGCGCCAGAGAAGATAACCGGTGAAACCTGATGTTCCTGGTTCAAAGAAAGCCTCCAGGAGTGGACAAGCAATTCTCCCAGTTTCCAGACCCCATATGCTAATTGTCATATATTCCTCACCACGCCTTTAAAAACCCTCACCCCCAGCTGCTGAGCACGACTTCCCTGACCTGTTGGCCTAGGTCATGGAACCTCGTCCGGGAGCTCCCCTAACCCCTAATAAAGCTTTCTGCTCCTGCTCTCCCTTGTCCTGTCAGATATGTCCGTCTTCCTCCTTGTCCCTCAGTTCCGCCTTTACACAAAGTAAGTGAGATGAATCTCAACTTCTGCGGTTAGAGTGGGGGCCAGGCCCCCACCATTAATCTCTGGTTCGATTGGCACAATTGTACAGTTGAGATATATAAATATTATATTAAAGTCATCGAGAATAAGAGAGATAGAAGAGAGAGTCAAATAATGGAGTCAGACACATTTCATAGTAGCATTGCTCACCTCAGCCCCGTTTGGTGGTCCACGTGGAGAGAGGGGGAAGGGAAGGAGGACAAGGGGAAAGGGAACAGGGGAGGAGAGGGAGCCAAGGAGAGGTCAAGGGAGGAGCACAGAGAAAGAGGGAGCTCCCTATTGCTAACCCAGGCCTATATACCTTTGGGAGCATGCAAGCCCACTAATTACAGGTAAAGACGTACGTCACAGGAAGAGGTTACACTATAGGTTATACAGTAATGGAAGGGAGTGGTCTAGGGGCATACACACAATAGAGTGGTCTAGGGGCATACAAGCAATAAAAAGGGGTCGGGGGTATGCATGTGACAAGATGGACGGATCCTAGACACAGGGATGGCAGCTTAACTGAGCTGGTTTCACCTGTTCTCTGGGTCTCCATAGGAACCATTATTAGTAAGTAGTGAATCCCACCTACAGGAACCAAGCAAATGATCGCAAGCCTTAGCCCATTGTCCTCAGCAGCAGGGAGCAGGCCCTACCATAGCAGTCTGGTGACTGTCTTAAGGGAGGATGTCTGTAAGCATCTGACCTCCCCCCACAGACATCCTCAATTCTAGGATCATTCTGGCTGTACTTCTTCCAAGACAAATTTGTTTGTCTTGTGGAAGTCCCTGGTATTTTGAATGTTCCTTACCAACACCATACTTCAAATGCATCCATTCTTCTGTGGTCTTCCTTATTCATTGTCTACATTTCACATGCATATGAGACTATTGAGAATACAATGGTCAAGTGCACCTCAAAGTGATATATTTTTTTTCTCTTTAACACTTGTCTTGTGCAGATTTACCCAATGCAATACATCATTTAATGTCTCAGCTGTGATTCCATGAGCAATGACTGTGGTTCTAATAGAAACAGCAAAAGGAGGTAAGAAGAGTACTGTTCCAGGAGGGAAGGTGGGGTAGAAAGGGGGAACCAATCACAAGGATCTACATATAACCTCCTCCCTGGGGGATGGGCAACAGAAAAGTGGGTGAAGGGAGATGCTGGGCAATGTAAGATAAGATAATATAATAATTTATAAATTATCAAGGGTTCATGAGGGAGAGGGAAGCAGGGGGGGCGGGGAGGAAAATTAGGAGCTGATTCCAGGAGCCCAAATGGAAAGTGAGTATTGAGAATGAGGGGGGCAATGAATGTATAAGTGTGCTTTACACAATTGATGTATGTGCGGATTGTGATAAGAGTTGTATGAGCCCCAATAAAACGATTAAAACAAAGAAAGAAAGAAATATTTCACAATATATAATTAGAAAATATTATATAATTTTTTTAAAAGAGTACTGTTATATGGTGTGGATTATAATCAATGCCACAAAGTGTGAACTCTTGAATGGAAAACCAATTTGCTCCATAACCTTACACTCAAACCACAACTTAAATATTAAAAAAGCAGGTTCTATGAGGATAAATTAAAAAGTCTTCCTACTAAAGGTTCTAGTTCATACATGCACAGGCTTAGTTCTAAATAAAACCTGTTTAAACGTCTCTCTGTGGTCAGTGGTTGACTACAGACAAGTTCTCTCAGTCATGTATTACTCATCATCTCCTTAGGATGCCTTTCCAAAAAAAAAAGGACCAATCAAAACAGTGGCTTCCAAAGAAATCTGGTCAACCAGTCAAATCCAAGGCAGAAGGGTCATCTCAGAGAGTTAACGTGACTTGGCTCTTGGGACTGCAAAGGGGTAATTTTGGTAGGTTTTCTTCAAAATCATCAACAACTTTGAACACTGCATTGTTGAAAATAAGGCCAGGAAAGTTGCAACAGGAATTCTTTTTTTTCTCCCCCATAATGATAATGCAGCTGCTTATTCTTCGAGGGTCGCAAGGACTGTGCTATGAGAACTAACTTGGGAAACCTTACCCACCCCCTTCACCCTACAGCCCTAATCCTGTCCCATCTGACTTATTTTTGTTCACAAAACTCAAAGAACATGATTTGTGCCCGTCAAGAACACCCAAACTGCTATCTGGACATGATGTAAATTGAGGGGTTCTTTGGGAAAGGTTGGAGAGATGAAAATGCCTTCAGAAGAGTCTACAGGTCTAAGCAGAGGATGTGTCAAAAAACCATGGCTTCCCATTTTGCCATTTTGGTTTAGTAAAGGCTCCTATGATTTTGTAGCAATATTATTTGACTTACCCTTGTGTACGATCAAATCTTTTAACTCTACTGAGACTCCCTGAATAAATATTATGGTCTACCCTATTGAGGACAGAAAGAGGTAAAGCCATAAAGGTCAATGGCATTACTAGAGCTAATGTTACCCATGGCTGTAACTGATGGTGTCACACCCCATGCTCACCCTCACTTCCCTCCCACATTGAACTTCTCTGTGCCAGGCCATACAGAATCCTTATTAATGTTTGTGTACTAATTAGCATAAATCTTAATTCCCCTATATCACCAAATATAATGGCAATAGTAGTAACATAAACAATTCCCAAATTAAAATTATACCCTTAAATTACAGTATCATGGGCTCAGTCTAAACGCATTTACATTGACATTGTGTCATGTGGTGAATGTGCTTGCCCCATTCACCAGATGTAGGGGCTGGTAAAGTGCCGCTCCTCCTCTAGCCCTCGGCCTGGTCAAGACCATAAGGACTCTGACTCAGGCACCAACACCCAGGCTAGCCCTGTGACTCCTTTCCCACACCAGGATGGGCTACGGGTAGCACCCCTGAAGTGGGTGATGGGCCGCCCTTGGGAACAGAGCAGCCTCTTGAGGTCCAACAGACCTTGACAGAGACAGACTTGGCAGACTTGGCAGAAACAGGTGTGGGTCCCACAAAGCTGCCAACTGGTGGGGGGTGGGGGGGTATCATACCAGTGTCAGTCACCCCTTTGGAAGAGGGCACCAGTAAGGTCTACACTGCAACTCTCCATCCCTCTAGTGATTCCACTGAACAAAGTGTTAATGATGTGATCTATAATTGTGTTGTCTTAGAAGTATAATGCAATCATAAGGTACTTCTAGAATTTCTTAATTGGGCAACTTAGTTCTATAGATAGCACAAAAATATGCATTAATTTTTAACTTGAAACTGTAGTCATATAGTCTACATTATAATGTGACAACAATTACACATGGTGTGATGTAAAAACAGACATCAGTGGAACAGAGGGGACAACCCCAAAACACTGGAGTATTTAGACTATAAATAAAAGTGAAAATTGCATATTATCAAGCAGCAAAAGAATGAAATGACGATGGATCTTCTTCATACCAAAATCAACTCGAGTTTTCAAAAAAATTTTAGTAGAAAACAGAGACATGACAAAATACCCATTTATAAACTATCAAGGGCT
>NW_022103926.1:3370995-3380800 GCF_000313985.2 Echinops telfairi
AAAACAAAAAGAAAAAACAAACAAAAATAAATAAAAACAAGAAGAAAAAAAATAAAAAGAAAAAAAAACAGAGACATCTTCGAAAAGGGAAATAATTTCTAAGAATATTTTCAAGACCTGGCAGTGTTTTAAAAAATTATCTCTAACTCAAAATATTTTAAAAATAGAAGTGTCATGTATGGTAAAATAAATGAATCAAACAGACATTGAACACTTGGAGTTAAATTCAAAATCAGCAGGTAAAGATACTCAACACAACACAGACTGTCACAACAAAAGCGTGGACATAGTCCATTCATGGAGGGCTATTAAATGATGTACATATCAAACAGATGAAAGAGAGTCTGCAAGAGTTCTATATCAACAGATAAGGATTTTCTTTTAATGTGGGACAGAAGAAGAACATGAGTCTGAGCAATGAAGACAGCAAGCGACTCAGAATGTATATGTGCACATACGTATACATACACACATACACAAAGAGACCTATATGATATGCTGTATAGATACACTTTTAGCTGTGGAGAGGACCAGTGGTAATTCTAAGAGGCGAGGCTTTTAGAAAGAGGTTGTGGAACAAAAATCTGGATTGTTGAAGGTCAGCTGGGTGACATGGAGATAAATTCAATCATCTCACACAGAATTCCCTTTCGTACTTTTTGAATTTGGAACTATGTGCATGTAATAATACACAGTCAAAATCATGACTATTTTAGAGGACTTGGGTGAGAAGTCTTAGTGGGGACTAAGAATTTAAGACCTATAGATTCTTCTCTGTCTCTCCCTGCAGGGAGTTGCTTCTAAATGACAGGCTAGACAGCATCACTTTACCATCGATTTGCATAAAATGCTGTTCAATGTGCAGTATTTATGAACAAATGTCTTTTGTACGATAAAATCCAATACTTTAATTCTGCTTTCAACCTTGATTTACTGTGTAACCAGATCAAATTACAAACTTAGCCAGAGGAAGAGCCAAGTGTCTTCATTTTTAAACCATGTTTAGCTGGTTTCTGAGCTTGGCATTCACATAACCCTCAATGACATACATATAATATAGGACCACGGATTTTTGTGATTGAATAAGACTCATGACATTAGAGACGGTCTTACGAGCTTCCTTCATTTTACAGGGGATGAAATGGGCATCCATTCCCAAAGAGCCAGCGGAGACTAGTTGGGCAATAACAAAGGACTATCATTCCAGCTTTTATAAAAACTATGTTTAATGTAGATCTATGTAATACACACCTCCACAAATGCTCTAAACTCCATTAAAGCCAGCAGATAGATGACTTCTATTTCTGGCCATGATAGCATAACAAAACCCACATTTATGATCTGCCCCAACAACTAGCAAACCAAACAAAATACATGAAACTGATTTTAGACATTAGACAATAAACAGTGATCTCTAAGATGAGAATAGGGAAACAAATAAGGGGTGCCCTACAATTCCCCAAACTGAAAATGACTAATGGAATATTCTAGACCCTATAACACAGAAGGAAATCCAAAGCAGAGCCTACAGTTCTGAGCAGGATGTCAGAGGTCAGAGTTCAAGGAGGTTGGTGGCAGAGCAGAGTCCTCAAGAAGGCAGAATTACACAGTGAAAGAGTTCCATAAACCCGTAAGTGCCTGCCAGGATACAGCCAAGCACTTTTTAAAGAAAGACCGCAAAAGCCATGCACTCAACAGGAAATCTTTAGCAATGTCCAGAATCCAATAAAAAATGTCAGAAAGATGAAATAGTATGGGTGTGAAACATAAACAGAACAAAAATTAATCAATGAAAACATAACCCAAAACAACAGAGATGACAAAATTAATAAGGAGCACTGAGGTCACCTCATCCTTCCTTGATAACCTGAGACTGGGGTGGATCTCCCAGATGACCACCTTCTCTTAATTGGTGTCAAGAATTTAAGATGTCCAGGTTGAGGGGAAATGCCATACATACCACTTAATTGCACTTTTGCTCTTTGTTAGACTATATTTGGGTAATAGTTTTTAAAGCATGGTACAATAATATGTAATAGGAGAATCATAGATTCAACTCACGAATTCAAGTTGGCACTGACTCACAGAAACCTAAAAAAATTTTTTTAATAATTAACTCATTTTATTGGGGGCTTGTACAACTCTTATCACAATGCGTACATCCATCCATTGTGTCAAGCACTTTTGTATATTTGTTTCCCTCATCATTCTCTAAACATTTGCTTTCTACTAGAGTCCTTGGTATCAGCGCCTCATTTTCCTCCTCCCTCCGTTTCCCCCTCCCCACCTCCCTCATGAACCCTTGATAATTTATAAATTATTATTTTGTCATATCTTACACCGTCTGACATCTCCCTTCAGCCACTTCTCTGCTGTCCATCCCCCAGGGAGGAGGTTATATGTAGATCCTTTTAATCAGTTCCCCCTTTCTACCCCACCTTCACTTCACCCTGGGAATCGCCACTCTCACCACTGGTCCTGAGGGGATCATCTGTCCTGGATTCCCTGTGTTTCCAGTTCCTATCTGTACCAGTGTACATCCTCTGGTCTAGCCAGATTTGTAAGGCAGAATTGAGATCATGAAATTGGGGGTGGGGGTGGTGAAGCATTGAAGAACTAGAGGAAAGTTGTATGTTTCACTGTTGCTACACTGCACCCTGACTGGCTCATCTCCTCTCCGCGACCCTTCTGTAAGGGGATATCCAGTGGCCCACAGATGGGCTTTGGGTCCCCAATCTGTACTCCCTCTCATTCATAATGATATGATTTTTTTTCCTTGATACCTGATATCAGATCCCTTTGACACCTCGTGATCACACAGGCTGGTGTGTTTTTTCCATGTAGGCTTTGTTGCTTCTGAGCTAGATGGCCACTTGTTTACCTTCAAACCTTTAAGACCTCAGATGCTATATCTTCTGATAACGGGGCACCATCAGCTTTCTTCACCACATTTGCTTATGCACCCGCTTTGTCTTCAGAGATCGTGTCGGGAAGGTGAGCATCATGGAATGCCAATTTAATAGAACAAAGTATTGTTGTGTTAAGGGAGTACTTGAGTGGAGGCCCAATGTCCATCCACTACCTTAATACTAAACCTATAAATATGTGCACATAGATCTATTTCTCCATCATCATAAATAAGTATATTTACATATGTACATATCTGTATTTAGACGTCTATAAATGCCCTTTGCCTCCTAGTTCTTTCCTCTATTTCCTTTTACTTTCCTCTTGTCCCACTATCATGCTGAGTCTTTCTTGATAGAGTGACTTCAGTGTTAAAACACTGTGACTGAAGATATTCTCACTTAAAGTTATTTAGCCAGTTTTTAACTGTTGGCAATGATTTTGAACAGTTCCTTTTTGGGGGGCAAGAAAGGATTAAGTGATACATGTCTCTAGAATTGTTTTATTATATTTTCTTTAACATACTTCAGCATTAAAATGTCTTCAAGAATATTGCCTTACATCATAAGAGTCTGACTATGGAAGGAATGCAACCATATTACAGTGAGTAGATTTTTCATGAGTATAGCATATGGATATTAAGTGAAAAATGACAGCTTCTTGGATTTGGATGCAGTGTAAAATTGTGACTCAGAATGCTAGTAGATTCATAGGCTGGGCTTGGAAAGAGCAGACAGGAAACTTAGCAGAAGAGGCAGAAAATATTTTGCACGCTTTACAAGAGAACGACACATTCTTTGAGAATCCCGAGCGTGGCTTTGCATCATTTATTAGAGAGTTACTCAGTGGAAATGAATGAAGTGTAGAAGCTTTTACTCTTTTGTTCACCTTCTCTCGCTCGGCTGAGCATGGGGGAAGACTGGTAGCCATATGAATTGTTTGTGCAGAGACCACTTACTTGAGGGTCCCAAGTCACTACACTACTTGGCCATAGGAGGCTGTAGCAGAACTGCCCGGGTTCTTAGTGACTGTGGGTGCAATCTGTCTTTTCTTTAATTAATCACTTCATTGAAGTATAATGTACCTACAATAATATGGGTCAATTTCAAATGCATAGTTCAGTGAATCTCACAAATGTATGTCATCACCACAGTGTCAAAATATGGAACATTTCCATGATCTCTAACAGTCGCCTGGTGTCGTTGCCAGCCTGTCCACACCCACTCTGAAGTAACTGAACAGAATTAAAGAGAATGTGGACAGAATGGAATAAATGCAACTAACTTCACTCAACAATGCATGCAGAAATTGTCACTGGGAACCTAACTTGCTCTGTAAACTTTCACCAAAAGCTCATTTTTTAAATAATAGTTTTAAGTGGGTATATTCTCAAAAGTGGGTTTAATATTCAACTGTTACTATGGCTCACTGCTCTGTCATTTACAGGCTAATTCCACTTGCAGTAGATCAATAAATATTAGTGAGGAACCAAAATCAATAATACTTATACCTGATAGTTCATATAAATTATATGATTTTTCAATAACTGATAAAGTTACAGTAACAACTCAATAAAAGTAACCAAGAAATAAGAAGACAGTAGAAAGATCTGAGGAAAAAGAAAAGGGAAATTCTTTGTCATTGTTGTTATTAAATGCCATCAAGTCAGTTTCGACCCATGGCAACCTTATGTATAACAGAATGAAGCACTGCCCAGTCCTGTGTCACCTGCCCAACTGTTCCTGTACTTGCGCCCAATGTTAAGCCACTGTGTCAGTCCATCTCCTTGAGGGCCTTCTTCTTGTTGACTTACACCAAGGTAAGCCAAAAAGTATTGCTATTGGGAATCCAAAGCACCCAGATATGGGTTTATTCCAAACAAATGTGTTTAAACATGTCTCTGCAACTAGTGGATGGCTGCGGCCAAGTTCTCTCAGTAATACACTTGTCACTGTTCCCTTAAAGTGCCTTCAAGAGAAAAGTTTAATCAAAACAGTGGCTTCCAAGGAGACCTGTTGGGCCTATCAAATTCAAGGCAGAAGTGTCGGCTTAAATGTTGTAGCAATTATTTGTTGGGATTCCCCAAGGAATTATCTTGAAAGACTTCTTTCAAAGAACACATAAGGATCATTGGCACTTTTTATGAAACCGTTTTCAGAAAACTGCATTCGTGACAAAAAGACTGGAAAAATTCCAGAGGAAATTTTTTCTATCAGAACAATGAAACTGCTCATTCCTCAAGGGTAGCAAAGGATGTCCCACGAGAATTTCACTGGGAAAACTTACCCCATCCACCCAACAACCCTGATCTTGCCCCTTAGACGTCTTTGTGCCCCAACTTAAAGAAGATTGAAAAGCAGCATGAACTGAGGAATACCCAAAATGCTCTTCTGATGTGGCTTCCATCCCAACACACAGAACTCTTTGGGGAAGGATAACAGGGATGGAAATACAGACCTAGAAGGAGGATACACTGTGCTTCACCTGACATTTTTGTTTAAGAAAGGTTTCTATGATTTTGTAGCAGTACTTTTTAACTTACCCTCGTATACTCTGTGGGCTCTCTCAGAAAAATAAATGTGTTTTTCAATTAAGTATATCTATACAAATTGTAATTAGCAAGGGTTATAGCATCTACAGATATGAACAGCCATGTTGTTCTAATGCCCAGAGAGGTTCACAAAACCGTAGACCACAGATGGGGTCCAAAGATTACCTCATCTGACAGTCATTCAGCTATTTATGTCCTATCTACCAAGGACTCAGACTTCATTCTCCTGGGGAAGAGCACTGCCCATGCTCAAAGCCTCCTCCAGGCCCTGCCTAGCAGCTGGTTCATGGAAGAGCATTTTATCATCAGGCTCTAGAACCTTCTGGAACCCTATTACATGAGCAATAGGCTGGATGTTTGCCTTTAGCAGAAGGTCAATGTCAGGACTTTGGAGTTATGCGTAATTCCCTAGGACTTCTGCTTCATGATTTCATGTATACCCATGAACCTGTGCTCCTTCCCTGAGGTGAGAAATTCTATGTAGGTGGCAAATAGCTAGACCCTCTGATAGCCCCTAATAATTTTAATAGTCTAGGGCTCCAAATTATAGCCTGCAGTTTTGTGGCCAGAGCTATTTTTGAGCCCACTCTATTCAATAACTGCTTTGGTTAAGAGATTTGGAACAGCAGGCCAGGGAAGCCAGCAATTGTATGTGATTATGATCACATGGATTTGAATCATTTTTGTTATTTGAGATGGAATGAATACGGTTTTTTTTTTTACTTAGAAAAGCAAATGTGCTTTTGTAACAAATGCCTTTCAGCGAAATTATAGAGAGTCACCCCACCAATAGGGACCTACCCTGAGTCACCCACTCTGTCTCCTCACATTAATGGATCAGCCATCTGTAAACAAAGGCACCCCTCATGGGCCCAAAATGTGCTCAGACTTTATGATGTCTAGGCAAAGGTAGAGCAGGTCCCTCTAGCCTGCAGGCCAATTTTTATCTAGAGTAAAGCTGATCTTCTCTAGACATACTGAGTCCGTTTTTAACATAAGAAAATGGTAATTCCCGGAAATTGAGTTTTAAATAGCAAATTTTAAGCAGACAGAAGCAAGGGAACTTTGCTTGGTTAAGTGATAGTCACATAAGTCTTCTATCCCTTGCAGTAAAGGCTGCTGTTCCTTAGAGCCACAGGGTGAGAAGAGGGTTTTTAAGCCTTGACCTGGTGACCTGGGTTAATTTACCAGACCTGTTAGCCTTGACCTGGTGACCTGGGTTAATTTATCAGACCCGTTGTTGCTGCTGTTCGGAGTCATCAAGTCTGTTCCAAATCACAGCAACCCGATGTCCACAAGAACGAAACGCTGCCAGGTCCCACACCAACAACTGTGCTCATGTTGTAGCTCACTGTTGCAGCCACTGTCAATCCATCTTGTAGAGGGTCTTCCTCGCTTTCACTGTCCCTCCACTTTAGCAAGTATGGTATCCTCTCTCTTGGCCTTACACAAACGAGAGCTTGGGGATGTACCTAGCAATGCTTAGAGTGTCTTCCTGATCTTCCTCAGAGCTCAAATACAACCTGCTCTTCACCCACTGGGACACGAGCAGTTGTGTACCATGGAGGTGTGATGAACACTTGACAACATACTGTGGTATCTTAATGTACTGTGTTACATTTGTATCTACTGAAGGAGTGTATCTACAGCCTAGAGAAAGTCAACCATCCTTTCTGTTACTCAGTACCTGAATAAATACACAAGGCCTGGCTATTTTTAGGTTTGCAGGTCTATTATATCTAAAATACAAATAAATAAAGAGGGAATTTTCATAAATACAGTAAGCTCACTTTAAAAGAAAAAAAGATTATCCCACCTGGTTCTCTCAATCTGGCTTCCTCAATAAGGAAGCTGAATAATTCTGTTCAAAATCATATGACCAACCCATACAGCAGACAACAGTGGATCAAGAACTCAATTCTTGCCATTACTGCTCTAGAGTGTAGTAAATTCAGTCCAGGCTGATACGCTGCAAGCATCCGTAAAGAGCCTTAAGCCAACACTGTAGCCACCTCCAGGAGAAGTTCTGGGTAAAACTGTACTGTAGGTAAAAGCTGTCATTGATTCTTCAAGCTTCTTCTCTACCCTTTGTTCCTGTATCTCCTACTTCCCTGGGCATTCAATAAGCTTCTGTTCTTTCTTTCCTCTCCTCTATTAAATCCTGGTCGTAAAGAAAGATTGAGAAATGCATTTTTAGTAAGCCTCTGTACAGTGTTAGAACAACAGGTAAAAATAAAACAGGCTGATTCTGGCACCTAGGATGTTGAGGAGCTAGGAGGTCGGGTGAGCTAAGGAGCCTCCCAGCCCACTAGGAGACCACATGGGAACCTTAGTATAATACAGTAAGACCAGTCTCTGCAACACCACTTAAAGCTTCCATTTTTGATTTAACGTCATCACAAACCATCAGTCAGAAGCCTTAAAGTCAGGCTGGTTTGCAAGCTTTCACAGAGGGCAGCTTGTACTAACACCAATACCACCATTCCTTGCCATCTAAGCATCTGTCCAACCATCTGAGCAAGGAGCTCAAAGGCAGTGTGCCAGACAGGCTCCTGGCAAGAAAAATATGGCTAGAAAAATTTCAGCAGATCCATTTTGGTACCAAATGGCAACCCTGTAATTCAGGGATTAAAACTCCTCCACCTAAATACTACTCCCAATCCTGCCTTACGACGGGTTAATGTTTTCCAATACAGCTATTTTTCTAAATGATTCATGGACGTACTTTCTCACCCCCACATTGGTTATAATACTCAGCTCACCAATGATGCCCTCCCATATTCATATCCAAATCCTTCCAATCCTGTAAGGAGGAGCCCTGGTGGGTTACGAATTGGACTGCTAACTAACTGCAGTGAGAAGCTGGAAACCACGAGCCACTCCAAAGGAGAAAGGCAAGGCTAAGTACTCCCATAAAGAGTTACAGTCTCAGGAACCCACAGGGGCAGTTCTACCATGTCCTATAGGGTCGCTATGAGTTGGCATCGACTTGATGACAATTAATTGAGTTACTTTCTTCAAGAAGACTTCCCTTAAAAATAAAAATTAAAAAAGACTTACCTAGACCTGGCAGCTTCCAAACACTCCAAATAGCATGCTCAAACACTATTAGAGTTTTTCCTCCAAATTTTAGTATGTCAGCATTCAAACTATTAACACATAATTAATTATTATCTATTGTGTGGCATTGTGGCTTAGGCATTGGCCTGTTCACGGCAATGCCAGCAGGTAAAAACCACCAGGAGCTCAAGGGGAGAAAGCTGAGACTGTCTGCACTCAGAAAATCTATATAGGATGGCTCTGAGTCAGAATCTAGTCCATGGCAGTGGGTTTGGGATTTCTTAATCTTGTGTTCTGTGTATTTGGTTTCTTAAGGGCAGGCATCAAGTCTTTCTCATTCAGTCAACTAACATTGAGTAAATGTCAAAAATTGCCAGGTACTATGTTAGGTATCAGGATTTTATTTTTTAATCACTATTCTCAAGATACTTGTGTTGTTTTTAAATCTAATTCTTTTGTACACATTGCAGTGCCAAGTTTAATGTTAATATTAGTGTGTTTTCCTCACAGGGTCTACAGATGCTAAATACACAAAAAGCAATCAAATATTTACCATTTAATTAATCAAGAACACCATCAAATTAAAAAAAAAAATCTAACAACTGCATTTTATAGTCCAATGGATGAGACATGTGGCTGCATGTTTATTACAGCTAAGACATTTCTAAAACATGATCAGAAAAAGTGCTTAGTTTGTCAATGGGAAGAGGAAAATACCTAGATATTGCAGCCTCCAGCCCTCTTCTTCAACCTGAAGATTAGAGATGACTGATTTTACAAAACCCAGGTGGATGCATTGTGTGATAGCCCAAATCTCTCCACCTCTCAGTTGATCAAGCCAAAGCTTTGAAGTTTCTTTTGTTTACAATCAAGTAAAACCTGCATTTTACTTCTCAACATTTCCAATGCAGTGAGAAGGGTCATAAAGCTTTGCTAAGATCATCAATCATCAGTTTCTCTCTACAGTTGATCAGTGAAAAGACATAAGATGAGATAAAGAAGTTGAAAAGATAAAGATTTCCATTTTCACATGGGAGAGGGAGAGGTGGGGGGGAAGGAAGTGGTGTCAACAAACCCAGGGACAAGGGAAAAACAAGTGATCCAAATTGGTGGTAAGGTGGGTGTGGAAGGCATGGTAGGGCATGATCAAAGGGAATGTAACAAAGAGGAAGTGCTGAAATCCTGGTGGGAACTGAGCAAGATAGTGGGACAAGTCAAAGGAAATAGAGGAAAGAGCTGGGAGGCAAAGGGCATTTATAGAGGTCTAGATAAAGACATGTACATATG
>NW_022103926.1:3382070-3394371 GCF_000313985.2 Echinops telfairi
GGGGGGGAGCGGAATGAGGACCTGATGCCAGGGGCTTAAGTGGAGAGCAAATGTTTTGAGAATGATGAAGACAATGAATGTACAAATGTGATTTACACAATTGATGTATGTATGGATTGTGATAAGAGTTGTATGAGCCCCTAATAAAACAATTAAAATTTTTTTTAAAGATTTCCATTTTCAAAGAAGCAAACCTTGCATTATTAAATACTACATTCTTCTAAAGGCTTCTAAGAGGCAAAAAGAGGTACGCTGACTAAAATTGGATTTGGCATTTTGGTCAGGGTTGTGAGATTTTCATTTCCCCTCGAAGGCGTAAGATGCTAGGAAGGTATCTCTGTATCACAGCTGAGGATGATGCAGAGCAGGCCTTTTCGACATGTACAGGGTCACTGATTCAGAACCAGCTTGACAGTGCCTAGTAACAACCGGTCTTCATTATCCCTCGTTGAAGCTAATTCTTTAAAGATAAGACTGAAACTGTTATTTAAAGACGAGTTCATTTGTTCACTCAGAAGAATTCTACACACAAGAAGAACTAGATGGTATCAGGCTGCAACTTACCAACTGCTCTGAAAAGAATCACATTAGAAGGTCCTGGATAGAGTAGGAAAACAATGTAGAACCTAACTCAGACTTACATAAAAGGCCAGGCTTACTGGCTGGATAGAGACTGGTGGAATGCCTGAGGCAGTGCCTCCTAGACATTCTTCAGGTCTGAAACTGAGATTAGACATTAACCTATATTAGAGATCTTTTAAGACCGAAAAGGCAGCATTTACCCAAGGACAAGTACAGAGGGTTAGGAAAGGAGGAATGGAAACAGGGAACAACAAGAGGAAGTGGGATCCGCGATGGTATATCAAAGAGTTTGCATGGGATGAGTTGAAACAAAATGTGTATGAGTTGTTGAACATAAAACTGATGATCTGCTCTGTAAACCTTCATCCGATTCACAATAAAAAGTCTTTCTAAAACAAGAATCTTGCACACATATTTACTTAAATAAACTGGCATTCAAGAGTCAACTACCACTGCATTGTGCATTTCCCTATGGTCAACACTGTTAATGACTAATCACGTTTCCATGTCCCCTTCTATTAAGACTGCCCCCTTTCACATTTGTATAAGTAACACAACGAATGGAAAACAATGCTCTCTGACATTATTGTACTCCATGAAAACTATAAAGAGAATTAAATAGTAAAAAAGATACATGCACCATAAATCCTATTAAGAATGTAATGTGTCGATGTGAAGGTTTAATGTAATTGGACTTCTGCACATCATTTGATAAGTCTTAATAAAATTTTATCTACCACCACCTCCCACTAATACTTTTTTTAAACAAAAAAAAAAATGTAGCCAAAACCCATAATGAAGTTATTTCCAGCTCTTTCAAAGGACATCGCTGGGTTGTATTGGGTATTCTCCCACTAAACATTTGCTTAATCCAATTAGATCCATGATCTGCTAATACAAAATGCCATGGCTGCTTAAGCTTCTGGTGAAATGACAAAAGATCTAGATACCTGTGCTTCCTAACCACACGCTGCCAGCAATTCCATTCTGACTCATAGCAACTCTATAGAATAGAGTAGAACTTCTAGGTAAGGTTGCCAATGCTGCAATGTTTATTAGCACAGGAATGCCTTATCTTTCTTCCATGGAGTAGCTGGTGGGTTTGAACCACCAATCTTTTTCAGCAGCCCAATGCTTAACCCACTATAACTCCAGTATGCTCCCTAATGACTGCTCACTTACCTCACAACTTTGCCTTCCACAGGTGTTAGAACCTATTGAAGTAATCTTGGAAAACTCCAATTTAAAAGCCAGGAGATGGAATACACTATTTACAATACCCCGGCAGGCTTAGCAATTCAGTTACAAGCAAGGCTAGTGTTTTCTCTTACAGAACAATCAACTTGGAAATCCTGGTTCAAAATTTTAGGTCACCCTTAGTTAGTGACCTGGGAAAGGCACTTAACTTTCCTGGATTATTTCCACATCTATGAAGTTTTGTGAACTGTAGAAATACTACATAAGCTCAGAGACAACTTTGAGAAAATACCAGGAACCATCCATATTTTCCTATCATATAAAAAGCAAGCAAACAAAGGGGAAAAACCTTAAAATGGAAAAATATGTGCTAGTGCTATTTCAAACAATAAATGTAAGTAATTTGTCACAGACTAAGAGGTAAACATATTTACATATAATGTTATTTCATATATTAATAGTTAATATATTAAATCTATCATAAGTACTAATATTGTTGTGTTCTTTTGACTGGCTTCCTACTCGTTGTAACTAATTGGACAGAGTAGACCTACCCCATAGGGTTTCCTAGACAGCAGTCTTTACGGGAGCAGACCACCAGGTTTTTCTACTGCAGACAAAAGTGAATCTGAACTGCAGCCAAGTACTTAATTATTGTGCCACCAAGACTCCTAGAAAATATGAATGCAAAATATAAATAAAAATCAATGATGTATCACTACGTTTAATATATTAGTATCCCACTACTGCCTACTCATTGTGACCCTATCCAATAGGGTTTCTGAGGCTGTAAATCTTTATCAGAGAAGATAGCTTCATCTTCCTCCTGAGTGGCTAATGGATTTGAATTGCCAACCCTGTGGTTAGCAGTGTGGTGCTAACAATATATACGTAATAAGCAAAAGTTGACAAGTTAAATGAACCTGTATTCAGTGTTTGAAATATGTTGTTGCTAGGGGTCAATGACTCAGTTCTGACCAATGTACAACAGCGCAATGAAATACCGCCCAGTCCTGCGCCACCCTCACAATTGTTATGTTTAAGCCTATTGTTTCAGCCACTGAGTCGACCCATCTCACCAAGGGCATTCCTCTTTTTCTCTGCCCCTCCACTTTACCAACCATGATGTTCTTCTCCAGGGACTAGTCTCTCCTGATGCTATGACCAAAGCATGTGAGAGGAAGTCTCACCATCCTTGTCTCTAAGGAGCATTCTGGTAGCACTTCTCTAAGACAGATCTGTTTAGTCTTTAGGCAGCCCATGGATAATTTCAATATTCTTCATCAATACCATAGTTCAAATGCATCCCTTTTTCTTTGGACTTCCTAACTCAATGTCCAACTTTCACACATGCATATGAGGCAACTGAAAATACCATGGCTTGGGTCGTGTACCTCAGTCCTCAAAGTAACAACCTTGCTCTTCAATACCCTAAAGAGGTCTTGTGTAGCAGATTTATCTAATGCATTTTATCATTTGATCTCTTGACTGCTGCTTCCATGAGCACTGATTGCAGATTCAAGGAAGGCAAAATCCTTGACAGCAGCTACATTTTCTCCATTCATCATGATGTTACATATTGGTGCAGTTGTGAGGAACTGGGGTTTCTTTACATTGAGTTACAATCCGTACTGAAGACTGCAATTCTTGATCTTCATCAGCAAGTGGTTCAAGTCCTCCTCACTTTCAGCAAGCAAACTTGTACCATTTAGTGGTTAGGCATTGGGCTGCAAACCACAAGGTCAGTAGTTCAAAACCAGCAGCTTCTCCTTGGGAGAACCACAGTCTCAGAAACCCACAGAGGCAGTCCTATAGGGTCAATGAGAGTTGGAATCTACGAGATGGCAGTGTGTTTGTTTTATTTGAAGTATCGTGGCATATATTTTCCATAGATTGATTTTGAGGGGGTCTGCTAGAATATATTCCCATTTATAAATCTATAGTTAATGTTGGGCATTTTAGAATATATGCAATGCAGACTGTTGTTGTCAGGTACCATCCAGTAAGCTCCAATGCTTAGTGACACTTTCTACAACAAAATGAAACACTGCCTGGTCCTGAGGTATCTTCACAACTGTTATGTTTGAGCCCATGGTCGTAACCACTGTGTTCAATCCATCTCATGGGGGGGTCTTCCTCTTTTTCACTAATGTGTCCAAAGTACATGTGTCAAAGCTTCACCTCCTCGCTTATTCTAAGGCGCATTCTGGCTGGACTCCATCCAACACAGATATGTTCATTTTTATCATAATACATGGTGCTTTCGATCTTCTTCACCAACACCATAATTCAATGCATCCATTCTACTGTGCTCTTCCTACTCATTGTAGATGCTTTCACATGTATACATGGTGATTGAAAATGCCGTGGGATTGAGTCAGGCACAACTTAATCTTCAACATGATGTACTCACTTTGTTATACTTTAAAGAGGTCTTTTGTAGCAGATTTTCCCAAAGCAACATGTCATTTGATTTCTTGACTGCTGGTTCCTCAGACATTAATTATAAACCAAAGTAAAACAAAATCCTTGACAACTTCAGTCGTTTCTCTATTTATTATGATGATGCTTACTGGTACATTTGTGAGGATTTTTGTTTCTTTGATGTGTAATCCATACGGAATTGTTTTATCTTCATCAGCAAGTGTATCAAGTCCTCCTCCCTTTGAGTAAGCAAGGTTGTGCCATTGGCATATTGCAGGGTGCCAATAAACCTCCCTCCAATCCTTAAGCTGCAATCTTCTCCATATGATCTCTTCTAGTAGATATCTTCCCAATTTTTGGCAGAGATGAGTGAGTAAGCACCGCTAGCACTGCACCTGTGTGTGAAGCATTTCACTTGGCATTCTGCCCATTCCTGGAGTCTTATTTTCCATCAAAGCCTTCCGTAAAGCTTGGATTTCTCCTTCAATACCACTCGATTTTGATGATGCTACCTCCTGAAATGGATGGATGTCGACCAAGTCTTTTTGGTACAGTGACTCTGTGTATTCCTTCCATCTTCTTTTGATGCTTCCTGCATCATGCAGTATTTTGTCCAGAGAATCCTGCCACATTTCAACTTGAGGCTTGAATAGTTCTTCAGTTATTTCAGCTTGAAAATGGCAAGCATGATCTTCTCACTTGGCTTTCTAACTCCAGGTCTTTGCACATTTACTTGACCTTCTCAAGGTGCCTTTGGGAATTTTCTGTCCTCTGATTTCATCTGCTCCTCCTTTTGCTTTAACTACTCGAAGTTCCAGAGCAAGTTTCTGAGTCTCTTCGGACACACATTTTGGTCTTTCTTTATTTCCTTCTTTCCTTTCTTTCTAATGAGCTTTGGTTTCTTCATGCATAGTATCCTTGATGTCATCCCATAACTCTCATCAAGTCTTCAGTCATTAATGTGCAATGACTTAAATCCATTTTTTAGATACTCTCTAAATGCAAGTAGGATATACTCGAGGTTATTTTTTGGCTCTTGTAGACTTGTTATCATTTCTCCAGATTCAACTGAGCAACTGATGATCTGTTCCACAGTTGGCCTCTTGCCTTGTCCTGATACTGAGATTTGCAATCATCTCTTTCCATAAATGTAGTCTATTTGATTCCTGTGTATACCATCCACTGAGGTCCACGTGTATAGTTGTCATTTATGTTGTTAATAAAAGGTATATGCAATGAATAAATGCATGGTCTTACAAAATTCTATCATGTAACAATCTCCAGGGTCATCTCCATGAAGGCCATACTACTTCCAAATATTTTCCCAATCCTTTTCCTTCTTCTTTGTTCCCAACTTTCCACTCCAATCACCTGAAATTCTTAATGCATCTTGATTTCATGTTTGATCAATTTCATACTGCAGAAATTGTTTAAAAGTCTTCCATTTCTTTGCCTTTGATATTAGTGGTAATCGTACTTTTACCTGGTTTTCCTTGTGGCATCTAGGAAGTATTGTACTTCAGAATTCATCCTATCACTGACAGTGTTGTACTTCAGAATTCATCTTGAAAAGTTATTTTTTGATGATGACATTCCTCTTCAATGCATCGTGCCTGGTATAGGAGATCACATGATAGATGGATTCGAAATGGCCAATGTCAGCTCATTTAAGCTCACTGATGCCTAGAATCAGGGGAAAGATAAGGCTTTCTGCTCCCATACAGAGTCACAGTCTCAAAAATCCACAGGGCCAGAGCTAGCCTGTCCTATAAGGTGACTAGGAGTCAGAACTGACGTGATGGCAGGGAGCGTGCCTACAATATCACAATCTGTGTCTTCCCTGTCATTTTTAACACATTCCAATTTTCCTAGATTCATAGTTTATACATTTCACTTTAAGGTTATTAGTGAATATCTGGAGCTGTTTCTTCTCATTTTGAGTCATGCCATATTAACTAATGAAGGTCCCAGAAGCTTTACTCCATCCATGTCATTGCAGTCAACTCTACCTGGAAGAGGCCTTCCAGTCTAAGGGGCTCATCTTCTGGCACTGTATTAGACAATGTTCACTGCTATTCCTAAGATTTTCACTGGCCAATTTTTTCCATAAGTAGCCTGGTTCTTCTTCTTAGTCTGTCTTAGCCTGAAAGCTCTGCTGGAACCAGGTCCACCGTGATGACCTTGCTGATGTTTGAACTATCTATGGCAGCTTACAGCATCAAAACAACATGCCAGCCTCCACAGTATGACAAATCAACAATTGAGTGGTGGCCAACTATGTTAACTCTCTTTAATTACCTTACCATAATCCCTTACACTAATCTATCATTAATTTATTAGCTTTTTAATTACACAATGTTTTTCTTTCCTACCAGACAAAAATTTCTTTGAAGGTAAGTATCACATCAGTAAGGAGTCTTGGAAGCATAATGAGTTAAGTGTTGGACTGCTAACCGCAAGGTCAGCAGTTCCAACACACCAGTAGTTCCTCAGAAGGAAGACAAGACTGTCTGCTCCCACAAATATTTACAGCCTTAGAAACCTATGGGGATACGACCAATTTGATGGTAGTGAATTTTTTTTGTTGCTTTCCTTTGTTTTGTTTTAGTATCATGTCTGTATTTTATACAATAATATTCCTAGTATGAGATATTCAAATATTTAAAGAATTTCTGAATGAATTTTTTAAATCACTAAATGCATACTCATACAAATGGCTAAATTAAACATTTTGTGTTTGTTGTTGATAGGTGCCATCGAGTTGGCTCCAACTTATCGAGACTCTATGTATAACAGAAAAAACATTTACTGGTCTCACACCATCCTCACTTAAATCACCTTTAAAATACCGAGCAAACAGTGTTGTTGAGAACGTCTAGTAAATAGAAGTGCCCTTGATCCTTGAAAAACACAGGTTTGAACTGTGCAGGTCCTTATAAGCAGATTAAAAACAACAACAACAACATTGTGTGACACTAATCATCTCAATGTGAGCAATTCATCTCTCCAGTAAATTGCTATCACAGTGAAAAGTGATCTCTTGTGGTTCTTCTGTGTTTTCCATTTTGTTTAGTTCAACACTCTAAATTTTGAGTCACACCATGGGACCCATACGAAGTACCACTAGTGACACCAGAAGTGCTCCCGAGAAGCAGAAAAGAAAAAAACATGACAAGAAGAACTGGAATTGCTTAATAGGTACCATCGGTTCCGCTCTGCAGCGGTGGATGCCGACCAGTTCAAGATAAATTAATCTAGAGTAAGGGTCATCATAAAAAAAAAGGAAAGCAAATTAACGAGTCATTGCTGTAGCTATGTGAAAGCCTTGCATTTTGTGTGGAATATCCTTTAATCTTACACTGTAAATGTAGCTTTTATGTGGGTACAGAATAGAAGTCAGGCACATTCACATAATACATTAAAAACTCATATGTATTAACTGACTGTTTGGGTTATCAGTAAGGCTTCTGGTCGGTGGTAGACTCTTAGTTGAGTTCCTGGTGAGTCAAAAGCTTTATGTGGATCCTTCCCTGCAGGGAAGGAGATGGCACGCCTCAACTCCTGCCTGGTAATTATTAAAAATTTGGAAATGAAAACTTGAATTGTACAGTACCTGGGGAAGATAATAAGAATATCTGCCTTCTTTCAAGCTAATTTAAAATGGCATCAATTATTTTATTGATGTTTATGATGAATGCTTTCAACCTCTCCATTATACAGGTATATGTTTCAGCAAGGCACATTTTACTTTTATAACATATAAAGGTGAGTTTGAGAGACACTGTCATTAAAGATTTAATGGTGCCATGTGATGGTTACGGTTGTGTGTCAATTTGGCTGGTCCATGATTCTCGGTGGCTTGGCAGTTATAATGTAGCTAGGCAGTCATGTAACGATAGTCATCCCTCATATTGAGATCTGCTATGCAGCCCAAACAGCTGAAATGGAGTTTCCTCGGGGATGCGGCAAAGTTCCGGACTTTTTGCTCAATCTGGATCCTGCCTCTGGCTCAGCATCTGACCTCCAGTTCTTTGATCATGAGCAAGTCACCTACAGTACTACCTGCCAATCTGGGAGTCAAGCCTTCTCAGGCCTTATGCCAGCAGCCTGCCATCTGACCTGTCAATCTTGGGTTCCTAACTCCTATGACTACATAAACAGAAGAAGTCTCCAACTTGATGTCACTAACCCAAGTCACTAACTTGGGTCTTGCCAGCCTCAACAACTGCATGAGCCATTTCCTTGATATAAACCCATCCCCCTACACACACACACACACACTTCACTTGCCTAGCTTTACCAGAGAACCCAGACTAAGATGTAGTGTGCTGTCTATTGAGAGGTACATAAGATCAGTTCCAGGAATGTTGAAGAAAAGAAAAAAAAGACACTCTAACTACTCACCACTATCAAATTCAAGTATTATTACTAGAATGACACTGACAAACAGCAATTAAGCAAGCACGAGCAGGGACCTTCTTCCACTTCCAGTATTCTTCTAGTACCTAGTCTCCTTCTACCCACTTCTCTGTTGTCTGTCCCCCAGGGAGGAGGTTATATGGAGATCCTTGTAACTGGTTCCCCCTTTGTACCTCACCTTCCCTCTACCCTCCCGGTATCACCACTCTAACCATTGGTCCTAAAGAGATCATCTGTCCTGAATTCCCTGTGTTTCCAGTTCCTATCTGTACCAGTGTACATTCTCTGGATTAGCCGGATTTGTAAGATAAAATTGGGATCATGGTAGTGGGGAGCAGTAAGCATTTAAGAACAATGGAAAGTTGTATGTTTTATCACTGCTACACTGCACCCTGACTGATTCATCTCCCCATAACCCTTCTGTAAAGGGATATCCAGTTGCCTACAGAGATGAGCTTTGAGTCCCCAATCCACACTCCCCCTCATTCACAATGATATGATTTTTAATCTTTGATGCTTGATACCTGATCCCATCGACACCTCATGATCACACAGGTGGATGCTTCTACCATTTGGGCTTTGTTGCTTCTCAGCTAGATGGCCGCTTGTTTACCTTCAAACCTTTAAGACCTCAGACACTATATCTTTTGATAGCCAGGCACCATCAGCTTTCTTCAGCACATTTGCTTATGTATCCACTTTGTCTTCAGCAATCATGTCAGGAAGGTGAGTATCATGGAATGCCAATTTAATAGAACAAAGTGTTCTTGCATTGAGGGAGTACTTGAGTGTAGACCCAATGTCCATCTGCTACCTTAATACTAAACCTATAAATATATGCACATAGATCTATTTCCCCGTCATCATATATAAATATATTTACATGTGTACGTCTGTATTTAGACTCTATAAATGCCCTTTGCCTCCTAGTCCTTTTCTCTATTTCCTTTTACTTCCCTCTTCTCCCACTATCATGTTCAGCCTTCATTTGCTTTTTAGTAATTCCTCTCAGTTACATTGCCCTTGCCCTTGCCCTACCAGGCCTCTTACACCCTCCTCACCACTGATTTTGGATGACTGTTGTTCCCTTGTTCCTGGGTTTGTTAACACCACTTCCTTTCCCCCACTCCTCCTCTCCTACGTCCCACTGTTTTCTCCTCCAGATTGTTTATCCCGCCAATCTTATCTAGCTACACCTGCAGAGATAATAACATGCACACACAAAAACAGAGCAAAACAAAGCAACAAAAGAAAACAAAACAACAACAACAACAAAGAATGACAAAAAAAAGAAAAGCCTGTAAATAGTTCAAGGTCTGTTTGTTGAGCTTTAGGAGTGTTTTCAGGTCGAGTCTGATGGAGTGCCAAGCCCAGGCCCCAAAGTCTATTTTTGCTATTTCCCAGGGACTTCCTTACTCTGCTCCCCTTGCTGTTGTGTTGCATGCCTTTAGTGTTTTGCCTCAGCGTGGGTCAGATTGGGCGCCATTCCCACACTGTGTCCAGTGTTGTCCCCTGGAGGACTATGGGTCAGTGAGGCATGTCGTGTCTTGCAGTAGTGCCGGCCATATGGTCCTCTCTCTGCATTGGCTGTCCTGAGCAGGGATATCATTCTCAAGGCTTGGTGGGTCAGGATGTGCTCCACTCTCGCTTCCTGCCCCTTCATTTGCTCCCATGTGCTCTGATAAGACATGTCCCTCCCTCTGAGCTGTAGCTTCAGTGCTGTCCCCTAAAGTAAATTCTTCCCAAGGGAGGGGCGATTCAGCACATTTTAATGCAGTTTCTGTGGTAAAATTAGGTGACTTGGCTTATATTCAGGTCGGTTTATACTTGAGTATATACAGTATGTACAAATGTGTTTGACACAATGAATGGATGTATGGAATGTGAAAAGAGCTGTATGACCCCCAAATAAAATTTTTTTAAAGATATGAAAATAATAATCAGTTACCAGTAATCAAGGGATCACAAGGGTGGGAAGGGGAGAGGGAGGGGGAAAAATGAGCTAATACCAAGGACTCATATAGAAAGTGAATGATTAGAAAATAATGATGGCAACCTATGTACAAATATGCTTGATTTAATTGATGTGTGGATTGTTATAAGAGCTGTAACAGCCTCCAATAAAATGATCTTTTAATTAAAAAAATAATAAATAAATAAAACCCAGATATACTAGAACAAGGTATACCAGAATATGTCAAAGGAAAATGAAAGCACACGTATACAATTAAAATCATTTCAGATCATTCTGACCCTTTTCTCTGACATCTGACTCCTTATCCATCCCGAGAACTCCTTAGCTATCCAGCCCTTAAATGATACATATTTCATATTTGGCACTGTGGTTTTGATGAAACTTTGCATATCAAATTCTGTTCCCATGTATCAATTTCTACACATATTTCTCAGACACTGTTCACAACATTGCCATTACCTCTATTCTGCTTGCTCTGGCTCCAATGTGTCTACTTCTCTGCTCCCTTCCCTTAATCTGCTTGGATTCATGTAGATGATTATTTAAAGGTGCACGTATGCAGAGGTGCTAGTATTTATCTCATAAGCCAATCTTTTATTTGCCTGAAAACTGATCTCTATGAGTGGCTTCAATTCAAAGATTATGGGTATCTCAGGGAAATATTCTCTGAGGGAACAATATTCTAATATTCTGATGCCCAAAAAAATAGGAAGCAGAAGCAAATGTGCTTATGTACTATGTTGGAGGAAAGGAAGTGGCCAACAAGGAACATAAGCCCTCCCTCCCCTCAGAGAGGTAGAGGGCTCTGCTATATTCAATAAGCTTCCTTCATGAATAGTACAGTACTCCAGGTTGACAATTTAATAATCTGCAGCCGAGAACCATTATTACTCATTCTAGCCAGGAAGACAAAAGAAATCGTATACCTGGGTAATACATGGCTATGCTCTGTTTGTCCCCAGAAAAAGAAAATTAGGAACAATTTTAATCTATTCAAGTTTCTGTGGGGAATTAAATTGTCCCACAACATACAAAAAAAATGACACTCTATAATACCTGTAAGGAAAAGGAAAGAATTAAGATGTGGTTCTTGGAGTGGTTCCTCCTAAAGTGTTGAAACACTATCAAGAGAGAGTCCTTGATTATACATGTTGATACACTTTTAAAACATACTTACATTCACATAATCCATCTTTCAAAGAATTGGACCTGATCCAAGAGTTCCCAAGTGAAAAGCAGCTAAAATGGAATATGCACATCCCAGCCAACTTCTGGAAATGCCATAAGGGTATAAAAATAGTTCTTTACTAACTGCTTACTAATTTCAAGGTTTGTTCTGAGGTTGAGTTCATAAGTCACAACTGAGGCTGACTGGTTCCTAACAAAGATGGCAATTTTTATGAAGTGCTGAAATCATTTTTTAAAGATATAACAAAAGTCCTCCTTCTATACAATGAAATAATTCATCAGGTATATAATTGGGATGGTATTTCTGGGTTTCCCATCCTTGATAAATATGGGAATTCCAGAACACTCCATTGTGCTCATGGGAAACCTGTACATGGATCAAGAGGCAAGTCATTCAAATAGAACAAGGGTATCTGATCTGAGCACACAGGAGCATATGACAGGGGAGAAGGAGAGACTAGAGCACATCCTGGCCCACCAGGCCTTGAGGACGATGACCCCAATTAGAGCAGCCAG
>NW_022103926.1:3396119-3398042 GCF_000313985.2 Echinops telfairi
AGGGCAATGAATGTACAAATGTGCTTTACACAATTGATGTATGTATGGATTGTGATAAGAGTTGTATGAGCCCCTAATAAAACGATTTAAAAAAACAAACAAATAGAACAAGGGAATACTGCGTGGTTTAAAATCAGAAAAGATGTGTGTCAGGGTTGAATCCTTTCATCATATCTATTTAATCTGTATGCTGAGCAAATAATCTCAGAAACTGGACTATATGAAGAAGAGTGTGTTATCAGGATCAGAAGAAGCCATATTAATTACCTGCACTATGCAGATGATACAACCTGCTTGTTGAAAGGGAGGAGGACTTGAAGCACTCTCGAGGAAGATCAAGGATTATAGTCTTCAACATGGATTACAACTGAATGTGAAGAAAACCAAAATTCCTACAACTGATGAATAAACAATATCATGATAAATGGAGGCTTCATTTTGCATGGACCCACAATAAATGCTCACAAAACAACAATCACAAGATCAAAGGATGAATTGGATTGGACAAATTTGCTGCACAAAAACTTTTGAAAGTGTGAAAGATCAAGGATGTCACTTTGAGGACTCAGATGAGCCTGGCCCAAGCCCTGGCATTTCCAATTACCTCATGCATGTAAAAGCTGGCAATGAATAGAGAAGCCTCCAGAAAAATGGGTGACTTTGAATTATGGGGTTGGGGAAGAATACTGAAAGCACTAAGGACTACTAGAGGACTGAACAAATATTTCCTGGAAGAAGTACAGCCAGAATGTTCCTTAGAAGCAAGGATGGAGGGACTTCATCTCACGTACTTTGGACATGTTATCAGGAGAGAGCCGTGGCTGGCAAAGGGCATCATGCTTGGTAAAGTAAAGGAGCACTAAAAAAGAGGAAGACCTTTAGTGAAATGATGGGTTGACGCTGGCAGTAACAATTAACTCAAAGGTATCCACCACTGTGAGGACGGCACAGGGCAGGGCGGTGCTTTGCTCTATTTAACATAGGGTCCGCTCGGGTCAGAACCAAGCTGACTCCACCTAACAACAACCCCATCTGTCATTACAGCTCCAGGCAAGGGGGCAAGCAAATGGTATTTAGGAGAAGAAAGGCTATGAACTAAGAAACCTTTACGTTTAGGAGGAAATAGAAAGCCTACCACATTGCTTCCCTTAGTAGATAAACAAGAGCTTTTGCCCAGCTTTCCATATAAAACCCTGAGAGGAGGCCATCATATAAGGTAGTTCTGGGACAACACAGTTTGAGATAAGGGGCAGGAGTTGTAACGAAGAAAGAAGGCAGGCAGATGAGGTTGACACCTTACTCCAGGCTCCCATGGTTTACATATATCAGGGGGTTTCAGAAGTTCCATAAGCTCTGGAAATATTATTTCCAAAGGATAGAGAGCCCATTCCCATCTGAGCAGTCCTATCAACCCAGGTTAGTCTGGACAACCAACCTCCTCACTGCAAGTTCCAGTGAAGATCAAGTCAAAGACACACGCAATCATTTCACAAAAGCACAAAAAAACCACCCCCCATGACACATCTGAAGAGCCAGTAGAGGAAAAAAGGAAAGAGAGGACATCTGAAACACTAAAAACATATGTGAGAGATGCAGAATTACCTCATGAGACAGAAGCCAATTAGCAAGTTTAAGTTGTATAATGTCATCCCTCTCCTGCCTAGTATAAATGCAAAGTAGAACTTGTGAGAAAAATTGGAGTTCGTACTCCAAACTGGAGAATCTTATTTATTTATTTATTTATTTATTTATTTATTTATTTATTTATTTGTGTATTTATGTATTTTCCTGATGAGCTACTACCTTAAAAAACTCAAATCAGAGTGGCGAAGGAAGGAGGAAAAGAGGAGCTGATATCAAGGGCTCAAGCAGAAAGAAAATGTTTTGAAAATGATGACGGCAACACATGCACAAATGTGGTTG
>NW_022103926.1:3399178-3408572 GCF_000313985.2 Echinops telfairi
GTGCTATACTGCACCCTGACTGGTTCATCGCTTCCTTGTGACCCTTCTGTAAGGGGATGTCCAATTGTCTTCAGATGGGAATCTGCTATTTTCTTTGAGCATCTGAACACAAGATGAGAAGTTTACCACCCTACTGTATTAACAATAAGTTTACTAATTTAGCTTTCACTTCCCTTTTAAAATCAATCAAGATTTAAACATAGTATCCTTAATATCCTCAGAGAAATAAAATACAGCATCCATGAAATAAGTTTGGATATATTTTTTAAAAAGAAATACAGAAAAACAAGTTATTGGAAATCAGAATAGGCTAGAATAAATTAAAACTCATTAAACACAACAGAGAGATAAAACTGAGAAAACAACTAAAATGTCAGAACAAAAAAAAACACCACTGAAGTAGAAAAACTGAAGAATAAATCCAGGGAGTCCAACATTCATGTAAAACAAGTACAAATAAATAAATAAATAAATAAAAGACGTGCAAAAGAGAATTTAAAAAGGCAGGGAAACATCATTTATGAATAAAGAAAACAGAACTGATTATATGAGTTTCTAGAATGAACAAATCATCAAGACACAATGCAATACCTGAAAAAGAAAGGACATCATCAAAAATGTCATAATACTGAATACAAGGACTATTTTAGAAGTGTCTAAATAGAACAGGTTGAATACGAAGGTTTGGGATTCAGAATGGCTTCAGGTTGAGAAGGCCTGACAGAAGAACAACCCAAGCAGAAGATCATTAAAATTCTGAAGGAAAATTACATCTAACCTCGTAGCTTATGCCCAGTCAAAATATCAAGTGTAAGGCAGAACAACCAGGCATTTTTCAGACTTAGAGGATACTCGACAATTTATTCCCTCCCATGCTTTCTCCAAAAGCTACTGGAAGAAGTACCCCACCAAAACAAAAGAATGAATGAAAAAAGAAGATGCCATGGGCTCCAGAACCAGGATTCCACACAAGAGATGGGCCCATGAAATCATAAACCGTGGTCATCACTCCAATTTCCACTCAGAGCAAATAGCCTTAGCCTTCTCCCACCATATGCCTGGTAGGAACTTGCTATTAGCAGTGCAACTTACTTGACAAGACCACCAGGAAGAGAAACAATAACACTAGTGAGACCCTCACACCTTAGAATAATCAACCATTTGAGATCAAAAGGAAAGCACTGATCCAAGGCCAAAATCCATAAGGATAAACTGAAAAAGGAAACAGAGGGAGAAAATGGGATAAGTAGTGCTACACTAAGGAGGATGCAATGAATAAGACTGACATCATAACTGATAACAAAATTGTTATCTGCTCTGTAAACCGTCATTAATCCCCAATTTTAAATATAAATATATATATATACATGTGTGTGTGTGTGTGTGCATATATATATGCAAAGGGACAGGATCCCAGGATGCAACTGTAACTGTGCATGAGGAGTAATGAGCAACCAGTCCTAACTCAATCTCATCAGAAATGACAAGCTCCCCCCAAAAGATAAAATTGACAAAACACTCAAATTCATGACTTAGAGACCTGCGGGACCACTAAGAAATGGATTAGTGATTAATATGGAGAAAACAAACCCCCTCATCCAACAACAACAAAAAAATGGCGAAGAGAATTACTAACTCAAGGGAAAACAAGGTTTAAAAGTAATCATACTATACTGAATGACTCAGCTGTAAATTGCTTTTCAGAGTAGTGAAAATAATATAAATAATCAACTCTAGTCCATATATAAGTTGTGATATAATTATATTAAAATTGAAAGCCAAAAAAGTATGTGAATGAGCCAGAAGGAGGGGAAAGAGTTAAATCATCACCTTTCATTGCAGGAAAAAATATAGCCCCCATCTTACAAAGTATTAGAATTACAAATGGCTGTCTGTTTTGTTTTGTGAGAGTGGACATTTTATCAGTAACATGTACTACACATAATATTACTTGCTGAGTCTGGCTAGACTAGAAGATGTACACTGGTACAGATAAGAACTGAAAATACAGGGAATCCAGGGCCCTACAGGACCAGTGGTGTGAGTGGTGAAACAGGGAGGGTAGAGGGAGAGTGGGTAGGAAAGAGGGAACCAATGACAAGGAACTATATGTGACCTCCTCCCTGGGGGACGGACAACAGAAAAGCGGGTGAAGGGAGACGTCGGACAGGGCAAGATATGACAAAATAACAATTTATAAACTATCAAGGGCTTATGAGGAAGAGGGGAGCGGGGAGGGAGGGGAAAAATGAGGACCTAATGCCGGGGGTTTAAGTGGAGAGGAAATGTTTTGAGAATGATGAGGGCAATGAATGTACAAATGCGCTTTACACAATTGATGTGTGTATGGATTGTGATAAGAGTTGTATGAGCCCCTAATAAAATGATTAAAATAATAATAATAATGTTACTTGCTGATGTTATCATTCTCCAATGTTCAATTTTATGATTTTTGATTCAGAACACTACCAGATAGCAAGCAATGACCTGATCTACAATGAAGTCAGTGTTGGGAGGTACTGGAGAGAAAATTGGACAATGTTTAATACTAAAGATAAATGACAATTTGAACTGCACATGCGCTGAGCAACCATTAAACTCCAACTTCACTAAAATTGATTGTAGTGATGATTGAGCAATTCTTTTTAATGTTTAAACTATTGAACTATATGGTACGTGAATTATATGTCAATAAAACTATTAAAATTAAAACAAGCAAAACCTTCCAAGTTTATTGTTATGACACTGCCACCCTTTTCATTGTAGACCAGGGCAACAGCCTAACTGTATTCATCATTCTCTATTATAAGATGTATCAGGGGAGGGAGAGGGGAAAAAAGAGGAGCTGACATCAAGGGCTCAAAAGAAAATAAATGCCTACAAAATAATGATGGCAACATATGGGCAAACGTGATTGATACAACTGATGTATGGACTGCTACAGGAGCTGTAAGCGTCCTCCATAAAATGTTTTTTTTTTAAAAGAAGTATCAGTTGTCAATTTCAAGCCATTACTTCTCTACCTCTAAATACCCTCATTGCTTCTACCCGTAACAATGTATCTAGCAAACGAAATCCTACCCCTGAATATTCAAATTGAAAGATTTTTAAAGTTGAAGAAGACTCTAGACCACAGGTTCCCAAACTTAATTGGATTACCACCCCTATTCAGAAGAGAAAAAAATCACTCAGCACCTCCCTAGCAATGAAAAGCACGTGTACTATATAGTCCATCATCCGAGATAAAGTGTAGGTACCTGCTTTGGCAGCCTCCCTACATCTTTCCTGCGCCCCCAAGGGTGTGCAGTATCACCCATTTTGAAACATTGCTCTAGACAATGATATTGGGAGTCTGGTGGGATAATGGGTTGTAAATTGGGCTATCAGCAGCTCCGAGGGAGAATGCTGAGGTTTCTTCTCCCTTTAAGGTTTATAGTCCTGGAAACCCCAAGGGGCGATTCTGGTCTGTCCTATAGGGTCCCTATGAGTCAGAATCGACTGGATGGCATTGAGTTTTTGAGACATTGAGATAAAGCCTTATAATAATGGAAAGAAGTCGGTGAAATAACGCAGGAGGAAAGAGTGTCTCCGTAACCATGCGGGATGAAGAAGAGGACTTTGAAGGCAGCTGAAAGCCTGAAAGAGGAGTTCACTATTCTAGCCCACAGGCCTGGCCAATCCATGAGACGGGTGAAGCTGGTGATCTGAACAGAAACCCAAATCCAAAAGAGGATTCCTGTTTACTGACATTCAAATGAAAATAAGCTGCCCTTTTGAAAATCTGAAGGAACATCAAGGTACTCTAATGCTACCCAAGCCTGGTTTTGTCGCTTTACACTCCATTTAGTCAGACGTCATGGGTATGTAACTAAAGAAGCAGAGAGCACCATGTTGAAGCTGAGAAAGAGGCAGAAATTGTCAAACTGTTTACAGCCAAAGGATTAGCTGAGGTTTTGTACCAAACAAATCAGGCGCTCCAACTGCTTCAAAACATGGACTCAAACACTGATTGCCTTGCAAATGTCCAGAGGAAGATTCAGAAAGCAGAGAAATGTTATCTCCCCCCAAGCGCGCCCCCCCACACACACACAAAAAAAAGGAGAAGAGGATCATACAGGCAGCTCTCACTAATTTTCTCACTAGAAACACCATCCCATCCCCAGAGACAATTCAGATGACCGAGAACCTTCCACAAGAAGAATGATAGCCACAGTTGACAAAACGCCAGCATTGTCCAACTCTTTATCAGTGGAGGACATTTATATGAGCTGTGTCTTTGTAGACATGTGTACAGAGGACCTGCAGAAACCAAATGGAAAAACTCCATGTTTCTATGAATTTTCTGAAAGCCCTTTGTATGTATTAAATATAACTATGTTTGTCTGTCATGTTTCCAGCCCCCAAATATGAATAAAAATCAGACTTTGGAAGACACAGATAATAAAAGGCAACCATAAGGAAAGCTCTTTAAAAATGAGGTATTTATTGACTTAACATCAGAACTGACTCACAACAAAGTCGTTGGGGCAGAGCTGCACTGTCAGTCAGGGACTGCCTGTACTACAGTTAGGAAGTAGCAGCAAACGCACATAGAAGAAAATTCCCAAACAGGAAAAGAGTTGGACTGTGTGGCTTCTAAAGAACAAGGCAGCTCCATGGTTGGGGGAGGAGGGAAAGTTTGGCAGTGAGGTGGGGACAGGAGGAGGTTTCCTCCAGCCTTGAAAAGGGGTGTTAGGTGTAACTCTGATATAATGAAAACCAAATTTTAAAAGATGATCTGAAAATATGAAAGTTGCCATTTTTCCTGTCTGTGCGGATAGTACTTTACACTGTTGTTTTACTCTTCACTTTAACTAAAGCACAACATGCAGAAAGAAAACCATGATGTGCGTGAACATTTGAAGAATGCATATGTCCTACATGGGTCTGTGCTCATAAAAACATGACTATGAACGTCACTCAAAACCAAGGATATGAACCTATTTTCCATTTGGGGCAGTCATCAAATTCAGCAAAATAAAATTAAACTAATTAATCTTTGTCAGTATCTCTCTACCAGGCTCTAATTTCTGTAACAAAACTGTATATCTATTCTTACTGAAAGAAACAATCTGGATAATTAATTTAATATGAAATTAAGCAAATTCTCTATTGCAGCCCCTCTGCAATTAGGACACTGCTGATTCAGAATTTATAATTCAGAAAATGCATTAATTATTCTTGTTGAGAACATATTTAAAATCTAAGGAATGATTTACTGTGCTTTCACATCAAGACCCAGCCATAAATTTTAATATTTTAAGTACTTGAAAACGCACTGAAAATCATCCAATTAGCAAAAAATTTAAATCATGATAACCAAGTGTTGGCAAGAATATGGCAAGGAGAACTCATAAATTTATCCTACTGGTGTCAGGGTAAATTGGAACAAAACTTTAAAAAAGAACTTGGCACCATGCTGTCATTCTTGTTAGCATCATTTCTAACTCCGAGGAATCCTGTATACAGTGGTACCAAACACCAACCAGTTCGACTTCATCCTCACCATTATCATCACGTTTGAATCCATTGTTGCAGCCACTGAGTCAATCATCTCATTAAAGGTCCTCTATCTTTGTTGCTCAACCTCTACTTTACTAAGCATGATGTCCTTCTCCAGGTCCCTCATTATAGTTGATCTAAAGAACAAGAGACAAAGTAACACCATCCTCATTTCTCACCAGCTTCATCCTTGCTCTACTTTATCCAACACACATTTGTTGCCACTCTTCTGGTAGTCCATGTTACATTATTTTTCACTGGTTGAATCAAATTGACTCAATGGCATCAATTCTTCTAGTCTTCTTTACTCATTATCCAATGAATAAATGTGAGGAAATTCAAAACACCATGGCTTGAGTCAGATCCTTAAAGAGACATCCTCGTTCTTCAACGCTTTCTCAAAAAACAAAACAAACCCTTCCAAACTCTGCCATTGAGTCGATTCTGACTCATAGCCACCCTGTGGGACAAAATAGACCTGCCCCCCTTGGAGTTTCAGAGACTATCTCTTTATGGAAGTAGAAAGCCTCATCTTTCTCCCATGGAGCAGCTGGTGGTTTTAAACTACTGGCCTTGTGATTAGTAGTCCAGCACATAACACACTACACAACTAGGGCTCCTAAACTCACTGACTCATGGTGACCCAAAAGGATCCTATAACACTTTAAATCTTTATAGGAGTAGATAGCCTCCTCTGTCTCCCTTGGCTGGTGAGTTCAAACCATGGATCTTGTAGTTAACAGCAACAGCTCAATGCCTAGGCCATTAAGCCACTGGGACTCCTTCAACACTATAATGAGCTCCTGTACAGAAGATTTAGCCCTTTGCAGTTTTGATTTCTTAACTGCTGCTTCCAGGGGCTTTGACTTCCAATAAAATGAAATCCTTGACAATGTCAATATTTTCTTCATTGGCCATAAGGTTGTTGTTTGGCTCAGTGGTGAAAATTTCTTTCTTTAGAGTAGAAGCCCTGATAGTATAGTGGTTACTGCAAGGTCAACAAGTTGAAACCACCAGCCAGTGGGGCCAAAGATGACCCTTACTACTCCCGTAAAGAGTTACAGTCTAGGAAACCCACAGTTCTACCCAGTTCTATAGGGTCACTGTGAGTCTGAATCGACTAGATAGCAGTAAGTTTGGTGTTTCGTTTTATTTTATTTACATACTGAAGGTCATAGTCTTTGATCTGCATCAATAAATGCTTCAAGTCCTGTTGGCTTTTAGAAAGTAAGGTTGTGTCACCCTCATATGAAAGGTTGCTCGTGAGGTTTCCTGCAATTCTGAAGTCATGCTCTCCTTCATATACTCCAGCTTCTCAGATTATTTGCTCAGCATACTGAAAAATATGGTGCAAGGATACAGCCCTAGTTCTGTCTGAATGACTGTCTTGGGCTATGTACAGTTCCACATGAAATATTCTGGAAATCTCTTTTTATCACAATGTTATCTGTAGTTTCTTATGAGTCACACAGTCAAATACTTCTGGCTGAGTCCAAAAAGACCATTGAACCTCTTTATGGTATTCTCTGCTTTCAGCTACTGAGTTAGTTGAAGTTTATTGTGCCAACCTGGCCGATAAACACATGTGGGGTTAATTGAAGGGCAGAGGAATATATGGCTCAGTGAGCCTCGCCATTCTAGTTCTCAGGTCTCTTGTTTTCTGATGGTCAGACCAGGGTCCAATTGCCTTAGCCAGTTTCCTGCTTCAGCTGGCAAGGCTCACTTTCTGCAAGACATCCCTTAGGAGAAGTCACATGAGCCTACCCCGATGGAGCCCTGGGTGCTGGTGCAGCCATTTGGAGACCCCTGCCAGCGCTGAGATGCTTACAAGTTCACCAATTCAGCTTTTTTCCTGCAGTTGACGTCAAAGTGTGTGTTTTGTCAGATGGAGGAGGACTTTGTGGATTGGTGTTGGACATATAGGTTAATGTTGGACTTGTGAGTTTGGGCAGCACTGGGTTGGGATGTTTTCTTGATGTGCACTTAACCTTTATATAAAACTCTCTCTTATACATGAGTTTCTGTGGATTTGTTTCTCTAAAGTACCTAGACTGACACAGCTACTATCCAGCTGACATCAATAATAAGATCCCTTGTACCACATTCTCTTCAGAATCTGGCTAGAATTCCTGGTGGATATCTGCAGGTATATTACTACAGCAGTTTTTCAAATTATCTTCAGCAAAAAATGTACCTGTTTGGGGTATGGATATTATTCAGTTAATTCTCATATTCTTATTGGGTCATCTTTCTTTGGAATGTGCACAAATAAGGATAACTTCCATATTTAATTAGCTAATTGGTTAGCCAAGTAATTGTCTTTGAATTTCTTAGCATAGACAAGTGAGCACTTTCAACCCTGCATCAGCTTTTTTGAAGCACTTCAATTAATTTTCCATCAATTCCTGGAGCCATGTTTTTTTGCCATACCTTCACAGAATGTTTGACTGTTTCCTTTCAATTTTTCAATTTCTTACATGTTCTTTTGATGCTTCCTACACCATTTAAGGCTTTGCCCACAGAATCCTTCCATATTGCAACTTGAGGCTTGAATTTTTATTTTCAGTTCTTCAAGCCTGAGGAATACTAACTGTATTCTCCTCTTTTGGCTTTTGAACTCTAGGTCTTTACACATCTCGGTGTAATTTTTTCCTTCTCAACCCACCCTTCAAAAACCTCTCTTCACTTCTTTGCCATCATTGGTTCCATTCACTTTAGTTATTCTACTTTCAAGAGCAAGTTCCTAAATTGGCATCATGTAGTAAAGCTCAATATGTGTATATTCTGAGACGCAGCAATTTAACTCCAACATTTGGTCAATACAATATTTAAGAATATTTATGGCTGCATTTGTCACAGTAACAACAAAAAGTAGAAACAATGCCTGTAATGAAAAGCTGAGAATAATGAAAAAGTTCTAAACTAAGTGGATGGTCATGTAAATTTCAGGTAATTTTCACTGTTTAGAATTTTATTAGCATAAATGCACTACAATTATGCAATCTCAATATTGGCATATCTGCCCTTGAAGCAAGCTCAAGTGTTGCAAGTATCCACTCAAAATACTGGGTGACACTCATCTCCATGTGAGTAGTTTCCCAGTGTTTCAGAAAAATATTTATATAAAATAAACTAATATTAAGCTTATTTTAGTAACTTTATATCATCCCTCAAGATAACTAATGCAAGTTGGAAGTCACAAAATAAGGATTTGGTTAAGTGTTATCAAGAAGTTCCAAAAAATAAATTTATAACATGGCGCAGGGTTTAGTGCAGAAAAATCTAAATCACTAATGGAAATGTTTAAAGCCACTAATCATCAGTAATTATAAAACACATCCATATAATGTGAAATTTCAAAGGGTAGAAACATTAGACCATTAAATGGAATTCAATGCTTTTTACTACAGACATTACTGTAAAAAGTCTTTTATCATGGTTAATTTTCTCACTGACTTTAAAGTATCTCATTAATAGATTGTGTGTCTTTAAGCTTATACAATAACATCGTTGTCACTTCAAGTACCTGGTCACACACACAAAAAAAACCCTCACTGCCATCAAATCAATTCTGATTCATAGAGACCATTTAAGCTTTATATGGGCTGGGAAGAAATGCTCCTATGGCAAGGTGACCAGACGTCCCGCTTTTGGCGGGGCAGTCCCGATTTTTAACAATTTGTCCCGCGTCCCGCGGCGTTTGAAAATAGTCCCCATTTTTGGAAAGAATGCACGACAAGCTAGGGAACGGCGGGAGAACGGAAAGGGAATATACGATTTTCGGCTGCCATGTGGCTATTTCGCCAGGATATGAGTTTTATATTATTTTTGTTAATTTTATAATGTTAAACTT
>NW_022103926.1:3411529-3412757 GCF_000313985.2 Echinops telfairi
GGCCGCTTAGGCCCAGGTGGAAGCCAACCTACGCACATCCACCTTAGGCACCAGAGATATATGTCACACAGGTGCAGTTAAACTCAGCCACTAAAATTGGCCAATACCATCAACCACACTTCCCCAGCCAGTGTGGGGATAGGAGGGAATAAATACCAGACTGAGGGCAAGCCATCTTCTCTTGTTGTTCAGGTGCCCTCTTGCAGGTCAGGGATGGGGCACACATGCGCCCCCGTGCCCCCTCTGGGCTGAAACTCTCTCGCTCAAGCTCTCAGGCCGCCTGCTCGCTCCCTTGGCACTGCACTCTGGATTGAGCTCCTGTTCCGGCACTCCTTTCAGTGTATTTCCAAGCTCCCCTCAAGTGGCTGGAGTGACCATTTACAGTTGCAAACTTTCCCATGGCCCCCACCTGCAGCCTTGCACACTTTGCAGGGATAGGGTGTACTATCTGAGACTGTAATACCTAAAGCTTCCCTTTCCCTCATAAAAGTTACTTGGATTTACAAAAGTGCTTCTGCCTTGTGAATTCTTTCAGTATTGAGAAGCAAGAACAGAGGCAAACCACCTCAGAAACCTAACGTAATCACTATCCATTTCGTTCTGCTGAGAATAGATGATTACTATATTCCAATTCACAATGACCCTATAGGACAGGGTAGAATTGACTCTGTGGGTTTCTAAGACTCTTCACAGGAGAAAACCTCTTCTATCTTCTGCAGAGCAGCTGGTGGCTTCAAACTACTGACCTTGTGGTTAGCAGTCCAACACATAGCCCACTATGCCCCCAGGGCTCCTGATGACAAAGTGTTTCAGTGTATCTTATCTGAATCTATTAGGATGACTAACTGACCTCCAAATGGTCTAGTCTTGGGGCTTTGAATGCTGGCTTAGAAAATTGCTACAGCCATTTAGGGGGAGGGGTCCAGTAAGAGCTCAGAACACAGCAGGGAAGTTACTTATCTCTGAATGCCAAGTAGATGCAGCAGAGCACAAAAAGCTCCCCCGTCAGAAAGTTCCATGACATTCAGATCATGTCAAATGGAAGAAACGTAAAGTGAACGAAATGATCCAAGATGCTAAAATTCTTCCACGTTACTTTCAGGGAAGACCTGGTGGGTAACAGCACTCTATAAAAACAGCCTAACGGCTGCAACTGTGTATTATTACTAGAGGAGGACTAAGGAGCGCCGCCATCTAATTAATTTTTAATATCCAAGCTGTAAATGTA
>NW_022103926.1:3414227-3415209 GCF_000313985.2 Echinops telfairi
TAAATTCCTTAAGCCAAAAACAGTAGATGGGTTAATATCAGGGCTGACATTATCATTTACCAAAACTTAAAATCACAAGAAATTGTTTTTCAACCATTTATCCTCTTCTCTAACCATCACAGAAACACTGGGGGTTTTTTGTTGTGCCACCCTCCTCCCGCCCAGAGGACACATGCTTAGCCTGATGCAAAAATACAAAATGCCAAGCCAGATTCAATTTCTTTTTCTAACTTAATCAACATGATTCCTTTTCCCAGTACAACATCATGGCAGAAGTAAATTCCTCTTCTGATCATTCAAAGCACATATTCCTTATTCCCAGGCACCTCCAGCTATTCTCTAAGAACTTCTGGCTGGGCAGAGTAATAATAAGCAGACTTTTACCATCACTAACTCTCTTCCCGTGATCACAATGTCTGTCTCTCGTATTTTTGCTGTGATCTGAAGTCTTGTTCTAAGGGGTTTCATTTTACTTGGACCCGCAATCAATGTTCATGGAAGCAGGAGTCAAGAAATCAAACAACACATTGCACTAGACAAATCTATTGTACAAGACTTCTTTACAGTATTGAAAAGCAAGCATGCTACTTTGAGGACCGAAGTGTGCCTAACCCAAGCCATGGTAATTTCAATGGTCTCATATGCATGTGAAAGTTGGACAACAACTAAGGAAGATCAAAGAAGAATCTTGATACATTTTAATTATGGTGTTGGTAAGAATACATATACATATTTTGAAAGTCAAGTGGGTTGCCAGAGAACAAACAAATCTGTCTTGGAAGAAGTATCACCAGACTGTTCCTTAGAAACAAAGATGACAAAATTTCATCTCATGTACTTTGGACATGATGTCAGGAGAGACCAGGCCCTGGAAAGAGACATTATGCTTGGTACAGTAGTGGGGCAGTAGAAAAGAAGAAGGCCCTCCACTCAAGTACTCCCTCAACACAAGAATACTTTCTTCTAGTAAATTGGCATTCTA
>NW_022103926.1:3417135-3418773 GCF_000313985.2 Echinops telfairi
CACCACTATGTGGACTCAACTCCTTGAGGAGCATTCTGGCTGTACTTCTTCCAAGACATACCTATTTGTTCTTTTGGCAGTCTATGGTACTTTCAATATTCTTCACCAGCACCATAATTGAAATGCATTGATTCTTCTTCAGTCTTCTTTATTCAGTGTCCAACTTTCTTTCACATAAGGTGACTGAAAATACTGTAACTTGGGTTAGGCACACTTTGTTCCTCAAAGTGACATTCTTGCTCTTTAACACTTCATTATAGCAATGGTAAAACACATAACTATCCTCTAGTTCTTTAATATTTCCTCCCCTTACTATTATGGTCTTTGTTTTACCTCATTAATCTTGTTAGCCTGTGTATCTTCATTTGTACAATTAAGAGCATTCATTGCATGAAAGCCAAGATAGATAACCCTCCTGAAACAGTAATAGGAGTAATGATTCCCTGAGTGGAAGAGAGGGAAGAGGAAAAGGTGGAGCTGATAGCAATGATAACTGTATAACCCCTCAAAGGGAACAAATAACTGAACTGCAGGTGAACAGATACATTGGATGATGTAAGATATGGCAAATAATAATAATATGTAATATAATAATAAGGGTTCCTGGGGGATGGGGTGGGGAAAGGAGGGAATAAAGGGGAACTGATACCAAAGAGTTCAAGAAGAAAGAAAATGTTTTGAAAATGATGGTGGCAGCAATTGTACAATTATGCTTGATCTAACTGAATTATGGATTTTTATAATATCTGTAAGAGCTCCCAATAAAATTATCAATATAAATAAAATAATAAAGTGTTTAAAGTGTAAAATGCAGCAGATTTACCCAATGCAATGTGTCCTTTGATCTCGACAGCTGCTTCCATGAGCATTGACTGTGGATCCAAGCAGGATGAAATCCTTGATGACGTCAATCTTTGCTCCATTCCTCTATTTCCATTTTAGAGAACATAAGCTACAGAGAGGGGTTAAGGGATTTACTCTGGGACATCCTGGGGCTGTAACTATAAAACTAGCGCCTTCTTCCTGCCAAAATTCATTCTATTCAAAGTCAAAGTAGAATTGAATAGAGAAATGCAGTAAAGGATCTGTGAAAAAACAATTCAAGATATGAGAAAATGAGCCTAATTGATGGGACAAGAGCCATTGGAGTAAAACTGAGACTAGGAGTCCAGGGAAGAGGTATTAACTTTGGAGACAAAAGGATGTGCTTCCAATGTGCTTCCAAAACAGTGGCAGAGATGAACATGGATACTAACCAAGTGGTAACAACCAGAGCACGTTCAAGAAGTATCTTAACGCAGTAGCTCTCAGGATATGGGCACTTGTGGTTGACAAGTGCACTCCTAAGAACCACATGATGGATCTTTGCAGAAAAGGCAAGCTAACCAAGTACCTGCTACTTTGAAATTGTATGCCATGTGTGTTAGACAGGGTTCTCTAGAGAGATAAAACCAAATTGCTGATAATTTAACATATTTATTTATAAAGATAATTAGATATATAACAAGAAATGCACTGTTAAATCATATACAGATAAATATACAAGAAAGAAGCAGTTAAATTATAAAGCACTACAAATGGCTCAATTCAACTCACTCCCGTGAGAGAGATGTGAGAGACTAGCAGTCCTTCCAGTCC
>NW_022103926.1:3420127-3428136 GCF_000313985.2 Echinops telfairi
TATTTTGTCATATCTTACACTGTCCAACGTCTCCCTTCACCCATTTTTCTGTTGTCCATCCCCCAGGGATGAGGTTATATGTAGATCCCTGTAATCGGTTCCATTAAATGTCTCTTATATGGGACAAAAATTCCTTTACTTATACAATTTTCAGTTAAAATTTTTCCGAACTACTACAAAGGATGAAGCTTATCTCTCAGAACAAGTATTACATATTAGCAGAAACAAAATGTCTTTAAGTCCCTGGGTGACACACGTGGTTAAGTGCTCAACTACTAGCTGAATGGTTAGAGGTTCAAACCCTCTGACATACATGAAACATTTGCTTAAGCAGGGAATTACTGGGATCAAAGAACTCTTAGGAAATAATTATAGACGAATTTGATTTTTTTCTCCATTTCAATTAAAAGACATTTCTATAAAGTTACCAGCAACCTCCATACACACCACCAAAGTCCTCTTTCAGAAGTGGTAGTGAGAACACATTTCAGTACCTTGGTTATGCTTATGACCCAAGCGTACAGTAGTAGGGCAGCAAAAAGGAGGAAGGCCTTCAGCAAGATGGATTGACATAGTGGCTACATCAATGGGCTCAAACATAAGAACAATTGTGAGAATGGTGCAGGACCAAGCAATGTTTCCGTCTGTTCAACAAAGGGCTGCTATGAGTCAGAACCAACTTAACATCACCTAACAACAAACAGCCCCCAGTAATTCCATCCACACCGTGGTTGTAAATCCAAATTTAGATTTGCATCTCAGGACCCTCTTCTAAATGCCAAACACTCAACATCTCACTTTTTGAAAGTTGAGACTCCACGTGTTCAAAATGAACATCTCATCTTCTTTCCAATCCACCTCCTACAATCTTGTCCATCTTGGTTTTCAGCAACTTTATCAGTGCTCAGGCAAAACACCTTGAAATATTCCTTATTTCTTCTAAACTATCACTCATACCAATTTAAAAGAATGATTGATAAAATTTCAAATTATATCCAAAATCGGAGTGGTATGCACTGGATCCCCATTACTGCCATCATCTCTCGTACGGATTACTGCGGAGGTTCCAACACTTCTCTGAGCTTTTATCCTTGCCTAAGCTTTTGAGAGCTGGAGTGCTCTCAAAAGGTAAGTCAAATCATGTCACTTCTCAAAAACCTCTAATGGTTTTTACACAATCCCCGAAAAAAAGTCAGAGTCTGTACAATGGCTTGTGATGATCTACCTGCTCAGGTCCCCATTACTCATGTTCTATTACTGTCCCCTACTCTAACTCCACTCCAAGAATATGAAACTTCTTCTTCAAATGTGTCAAGCACGCTTCAAAGGATCTTCACTTTAGTTGTTCCCTCTGCCCGGAGTGCTCTTCACCAAGTATCATAGTTAACTTCCTCACTACCTTTCACTCGTTAATCAGTAATTTGGACTAGGTTCTCTGGAGAAACAAAACCAGTGACACTTGTATATGTTTGTCTATAGAAAGAGATTTATATCAAGAGATGGCTCCAGCATTGTAGAAGTGGGTAAGTCCAGTAATTTAAGTCCATGGGTCAGATGACGGCTGGAGGCTTCTCCAGATTCCCATAGCTGCAGGAGATAACAGGAAGCAGGTAGATCAAGCAGGAGGATCCCAGTCTGGTGGATGTCAACTGAATGAATTCCAGGTCGGCAGCTCAATTGGCTACTGGGATTGCCAGACAGTTATGACAGGAAGTAGACGAACCAGATGCAGGATCCAAATCTAACAGTAGAAGTGAGCTAGATTCGAGACACTGCCAATTTATTATAAGAGTAAGCCACACCTTGAACAAAACTTCCCTCAATTGTATCAAGGCTATGATGGGGTTCAGGTCTATTCTCCCCACAAATTTCTGGCTGCTTTGCAAAAGATCCCATCATGGAGTTGACTGCATTATGTTAGATGATCCAACCCAAGATGACATAAAACCTAACTATTCAGTAATTACCTTCTGCATTAAACCTCCCCTCACCTGAATATCTTTCTCCTTACTTCTTCCCCCTCCCACTACACTTTGTTCCCCACACCACTCTTCACCTTCTAATATATATTTAGCTTGATTATTATTCATTTCTATTTTGTCCCACTAAAACATTTCACCTCATTTGAAAGTAACTTTTTGTTTCGGTTCTCAGATATATCCCAAGTACCCACAACCTTCACTGGCATATAGTACATACTCAATTAATACATGTTGATTGAAAGAACCAGGCTATACATGCCAGTGAACTGGCAGTAGCCAAAGACCTTGGCAATGCTAAGAGCCATGAGGCACTATTCTTGTTTGTTCAAACTCAACTAACAAGTAGATTACAACGCCTTCTAGCCCTCCCAACAGTGGCTTCAACTATTGCTTCTAAGACAATAAAAATATGAATTTACTCCAAAAGGGACCAGACCTCACTGCAGATTTCCTATCCACACATAAAACTGAAAGTATGCTCATTGCTTACAGCGAGAACCAAGCTTAGAATTATAATTTTAAAAGGAAGAACTAATGTTCAAAGTGGTTTTAACAAATTTGTGAAAGCCTGTTAAAATATTTTTAAAAAGCCATAATAGGTAAAAGCATTCTAAATTTTAAATTTTTCAAATTTTATCATTAACCCCGTTTTATAGATATGGTAACTGAGATGAATGAAAATTAGATGGCTTTTCCAAGAAGACCCAGCTAATAAGGTACAGAGTCCTAGATCCAAATCCAGGTCCATGAACTGATTTCTAAACTTCTTGCTTTGAGAATAATTATGGATTTGCAAGAAGTTGCAAAATAATACAAAGTTACATAAATACAGAAAGAGGGCAGGAATGAAAGGCAACTTAGTAATATAAAAAAAGAGATGAAAAGCATTTAAAATCTGATTAAAAGATAGTAAAATAAAGCAATAATCTCATAAACTTTTCTTCACTGATGAGTGGTTATGATAATGTTGGCCAGTCACCAAGACATTTCTGCTCTGGTTAGTGTGCGTGAAGAGACACACACACACACACACACACACACACACAGAGATTTAAATTGCACCAATAATCACTCTGACATTTCAAACCCAAGAGATCTTTGTCCTTCTCCCCTTTGTCTTCTTGACAGTACTACTGAGCACTAAAGGCTTCGCTCTCCTTTGAGCTTTTTCCTTTATTGATTCTCCTTTACTATGTCTTGTTTGTTGTCCATAACTACTACCTTTCACCAGAAAACTCACATCTTGTGCACAAGTAATTTGGGATACAACAGTTTACCCAGGTCAAAAATCTTATGGATGATTACCTAGGCTCACTCTCAAAAGAGGAAAACTCACTCCATCAAGTCAATTCTGACTCAGCTTTCTACCCTTCCAAAGTCTCCTCTATAGGTCTCAGAATGCCTTTCCCTTATAAATATGGGTTCGATTTTCCCTTAAGAAGGACTCATGTGAGGTTTGCAAAAGAGCAGATGATACTATATTTTGTAGGTTCCTAGAGACAGAGAAAAGTGCACGCTAAGACTCCCAGCAGCCTCTGGGAGAGTACATGAGAATCACTTGTTTTATTGCTACAGCCCAAAAAACATATCAAAGACACATGATAATTGCAACAGTTTCTCAACCAGCATGTGTGAGCCCTGAGGTTGTCTTCCATGTCTACGTCCAGTTGTCTTCCACGTCTACGTTTCTGTCCGTCCAGCTCTTGTCGATTCTTCCAACATTCCTGTAGGCCCTAATTAATTCCAACATCAAACCTCCTTTTCCCAAACTAATTAAAATGCTTCTGTTTTCTTTATCAATCCTAAACTGGTAACAATCATACATATACAAGAAGGCTTGTAGAAGACCATGGAAAAATGAAACTAAAAGATAATGGACTCTTTCCAGCAGCGTTTGGAATTCCCTTTGTACATGTAGATATCTCTACACAATCATCCAATACCCTGAAAAACACAAGAGAGCCTTACAATGGCCGTTGGCTCTGGAGAGGGAATGTGGACGGCAAGAGGATGGGGATGAAAGGAAAATGTACTTGTGACAGTTCACCACTGCATACCTTCTTGAATTCTAGACTATAAGCCAAATGAAGTGTTTGAAGTTACATACCCACATGCTGCTTCTGCTGGCTGCCATTGAGCCAACTCCAATTCAGAAACAAAACATTGCCGGGCTCTGCATCATCCTCACAATCCCCAGCTGGTTTGAGTCCAGCCTGTAATCCCGTACTTCACCAAACATGTTATCTTCCTTTGGGGATGATTTTTCCTGGTCATGTGTACAAGGCAAGCAAGTTGAACAAAGTCTTGTTGTGATCCATTAGGTTTGTACTGGCTAATTGTCAGAAGTAGAGCACCATGTCCTTCATTCTAGTCTGTCTTAGTCTGGACGCTTCACTAGAACCTGCACAGCATGGGTAATCCTATTTGGAATATCAGTAGCCTAGCACTCAGCATCATGGCTTCACACAAGCTACCACAGTGGGACAGAGAGATAGGTGGTGACAGAATCCACATAATATTTTGTTTTTGTTTCACGTCCACATTGCTTTCTGCCTGTGGTCACTGGCTAGTTTTACTATACCACCAACCTCAGAAGTCTAAGTCAGCGGTTCTCAACCTGTGGGTCAAGACCCCTTTAAAGGTTGAATGACTCTTTCACAGGGACCACCCAATTCATAACAGTAGCAAAATGACAGCTATGAGGTAGCAATGAAAATAATTTTATAGTTGGAGTTCACCACATGAGGAACTGTATTAAAGGGTTGCAGCATTAGGCAGGTTGAGAATCACTGGTCTTAGGTAATAGTGGCTCTAGTGGAATAGAGAATGGAAGAATAACTTCACAAAGGGGTGGGGGTGAGGGTGGCCATCAATGGAGCTACTGCTCAAGACTTCCTTCATCTGGATGAAGAAATGTTCTCATTTCTTAGTATTTTTCTTGAGCAGCTCTGACAAATACAAAGACAGAAAAATAAGAAATCTGCAGTGCTGTAATGAAGGCACAGATAAAGTGTTATAAGTTGTGATGAGAAGCTGGAGTTGGTGCTGGATCTATGACTTCAGAGACCAAACTAATTTTAGAGATCATTTTGTTTCCAGCAATACATTTTCATTGCTAATAAGCTCATCTTACCTCATCCCCAATGGAAATGATAGCTTTTGTTAGCCTTATTATAAGATTGGCCATTTCAATATTGTTTAGACATATAATTGGGAATTCACATAAATTGAGAGATTTTTAGTAAGGGACTATATAAATTACCCAGGGGCTCTGGGGGCGTAGTGGATTATGCACTGGGCTGCTAACCACAAGGTTAACAGTTAGAAATCACTAGCCGTTCCTCAAGGAAAAATGAGGCTTTCTACTCCATAAAGAATTACAGTCTCGGGAAAAATGAGGAGCTGATGCCGGGGGCTTATGAGGAGAGGAAATGTTTTGATAATGATGAGGGCAATGAATGTACAAATATGCTTTACACAATTGATGTATGTATGAATTGTGATAAGAGTTGTATGAGCCCCCAATAAAATGATTTAAATAAATAAATAAGATTTACAGTCTCATAAACCCACAGGGGCAGTTCCACTCTGCTGTAGGGCCGTTATGACTTGGAATCAACCCAATGGCAGTTAGTTTGGCTTGGAGTGATATAAATTATCACTGGACCCTTTAAACTAAATGGTATATTCTGAGGAAATCTGATAAAATTAAGCAATAGAATATTTTCCTAACTTCCTGTACCAAAGCATCTAACAACTAGTCAACTGTCTCTCTTAAAGAAATCAGAATTTCCATCTGTCAGTGTTTCTAAGATGCTGGAAACCATGCCACCAGTATTCCACATACTAGTAGCATCGCCCATGGTAGACAGGCTTCAGTGGAGCTTCAAGATTAGCATACACTAGAAAGAAAGACCTGGAAATCTAGTCAAGAAATTCAGTCAGTGAAAACCCTATGGATCACAACAGACTATTGTTTGATCTAGTACTTGGAGATGAGCCCCCTGATGAAAGGAACGCAAAATGTACAGTGGCTATGATGGGCTCAAAACCAAGCTCACTGCCATTGCACGATGCCAACTCATAGTCAGGACAGAGTAGAACTGTGGGTTTCCGAGACGGCTCTGAATGCTTCATCTTTTTCAAGAGGTGTAGTTCGCAGGTTCGAATTGCTGATCTTGCAGTTATCAGCCCAGAGGAACTCACGATAGGGAAGAGGGTACAGGGCTGGTCAAGGCTTCAATCTGTTGTACATGAATGAGGTCACCATGAGTTGGAGCTGACTCCACAGCAACTAACAACCTACATGGCTTTTAAAATGCAAAATGCTCATTTTCAAAAGAGAAGACTCGATCCTTGTAAATCATAATAGGTGGAGCGACTTCTTAGTGCATATCCATCATTGAGCCCCAGCAACTAAGTGAATAGGAGTGAGACGTTTAAGGTGCCCTGGTGGTGCTGTGGCGTAAAGGTTGGGGTGCTAACTGCAAGGTCAGTAGTTCAAATTCACCAGCTGATCTGGGGGAGAAAAATGAGGCTGTCCGCTCTCCCTAAGATTGACAATACCTTGGAAACATTATATAGGGTTGCTAAGAGTTGGAATTGGTTTGATTAACCAGAAGTCTTTTGGTGGAATTTCCAATCATTTTAAAAGCATTTCCTCATAATCCTGGTATCACACAAGAAAAAAAGAACAGAACAAAACTATGTACCGTAAATTACTCAAAATAACGCTGTGCAGGTTTAGGACAGATGATCCTGATGAGGCTATAGCTGTCGCAACAATAGGCAGGTGATAGCAGAGTCAACCCAACTCTAGCCAGAGTCCATCTGCAGAACTCAACAGCAGTTGAACAGCTTTAAACTGCTAATCCCTTTAAGCCCCAGGGCTGACAGCATGGCCTCAACTATACATGCCAATTCTAAGAACAGCACCAGGAAGCCACATATGTCTGTGGGTGTGAGGGTAGGACAGGCCCTCCCCCTGCTGCTAGAGGGAGAGTGGCAGGTTTCACATGTGCAGAATATCTTATATTACATACTTTAAAAAACTTCAAACTCACTGCCATCCACTCTGCAGGAAAAAGATGAGACTTTCTACTCCCATCAAGCTTCAGTCTCCATAACCCACAGAGATGGTTCTACCCTGTCACCTTGAGTCAGAATTGACTTAATGGCAGTAAGAAGGATAGGGCATTATGGGAGCCCTGGGTGTGCACAAGGTTGAACATTAACTACTAAACAAAAGGCTTGCTGTTTTAACTCACTCAGTGGTCAAAAAAAAGGTCAGGGAGGGGGCCTGGTGATCTGCTCCTGAAATGCCACTGCCTAGAAAACTCCAGAAAGCACAGTTGTGCTCTGAGGCGCACCGTAACCTGTCATCAACCTGACGGCAACTGGATTGCTTGGGTTTTTATTATGGGATGGCACCAAGAGAACCTATAAAATAGTCCGACTTCACTGTTCCAAACCTTTAAACCCCCAACACTTTAGAAACACAGTTAAAGTGATAAGCAGGGGTTCTTTTTTAAGACTAGCATTCTTTCAGTACCCACAATCCCTAATGCTGCAAAGAGGGCTGCCGCTAACTCTCAGCAGGATTCTTCAGTCAGAGAAAGTAACAGGTCAGAGCCCCCTGAGCTGGGGAGAAAAAAGGGGCCATAAAGTGAGACTCGCTAAAGCAGCAAGTCATGGTCTGGGCTGTCTCTGATCTCCAGGCCAAAAGGGAGTTCATAGTATACGAGGGGGTACCCACTCAAAAAAAAAAAAAACTGGAATAAAGCTCCGCTAGGCAGAGCTTTCATATTACACACTTTTCCCGCTAGGCGAGCATCAAGCAACTCTGCGTTAGTGCACCCAGTGGTGTCGCCTGGCCACAGTGAATTTTTTCATGAAAGTGGTTTCACTCAAACCTCAATTTTTGTGATGGCTATTTTAAGAGAAACGTGTGCGGCTGTGAGATTTTGTTTCTTCTTATATCATCTATGAGTCTTTTTTGACTAAGCACACAAACCTTTTAATGTAAAA
>NW_022103926.1:3429599-3431769 GCF_000313985.2 Echinops telfairi
GACACACAAAACAGAAAACAGGTCATCTTTATTTCTATCTCGATTGGGAACTAAGTACATAATAAAACTTAATTAGAGAAAGTGGTTGTTAATGTGATTAAGAAGGCCAAGGCTTACATAGCATTTTGCATTTCCAAAGCACTTAACCAGCATTAAATGATGAATCTGGACAGCATTCTGAAGGTCAATAGCACCACCGATTTTTGCAAAGAAAAGTAGATTGCAAGGTTAAATTAAGTATTAGGAATTCAAGAACTTGTCAGTAACTAATCAGCAAAGTGCCTCAGGGGGATAGTTTAATGTGAAATCAGAAGCACTAATCCATCTACTCATCTCTAATTCCCCTGGCCTATCTTGAGCAGAATACGCTACCAGCACCCCCTAGTGGCTTCTAGTTTCCCCTAGATTCAGGCTTTAAAAATTCAAACTCAATGCCATCAAATAGATTCAAAGTCATAGGGCAGAGTAGCACTGCCCCTGTAACTCTCCAGGACTATAAATCTTTGTGGAGTAGAAAACCTCATCCTTCTCCTTCAGCGCAATTGCTGGTTTTGAACTGCTGGCCTTAGCAGCCCAATGCATAACCCACTATGTAACCACCTTGATCTTTTCAATACCTTATATGCATATGAAAGTTGGACATTGAATATGGAAGACCGAAGAAGAATGGATGCATTTGAATTATGGTGCTGGAGAATATTGACCACGGACTGCCAAAAGAACAAATCAGTCTTGAAAGAAATACGGCCAGAATGCTCCTTACAAACAAGGATGGCAAGACTTCTTCTCACATACTTTGGACAAGCGGCCAAGCAAGACCAATCCCTGGAGAAGGCCATCATGCTGGGTAAAGTAGAGGGGGAGTGAAAATAAGCAAGATCCTTGACAAGAATGGATTGACAGCGACTATAACAGTGGGCCAAACATAAGAACAATTGTGAGGATGGTGCAGTACCAGTGTTTTGCTCTGTTGTACATAAATAAGGCCGCTGAGTTGGAACTGATGATCTCACAAAACCCAGCAACAACATCAGACTTAAATTCCAGTTCCTAAAAGCATCCACCTCCCTGGCAAAGCTCTGCTTACCAAGACGCAGCCATGAATCCTTCCAGTTATCTGTTCAACAAAGTACTCAGCTGTTCCGTGCCGCACTGGACACAGTACTAGATACAAGGGACACAATGGTGGCAGAGGAAGCAGGGGGCCTGCTTTTATGAAGCATACATTTTAGGCCACACAGGTTTGTTCAGGAAAAAAAGAAAGAAATTAGTGAGTCCGTCCCCACCCCACCCCCAATTTAAAACCTTTTGTACTGTAGCCCATACTCCAGAATAAAGTGTAAGTTATCTGTTTATGCAAGGCCCCTGGATAGTTCCAGTATCTAGTCCACCAAGGGAAACACTGGTCTAGGGAGTAAAAGCAGATCACCAAAAAGGGAAAAACAAAGCCATCAGGTGGTAAGAAGTCCTACTGAGAAATAGAAATTTGGCAATCAACGGCCAGTGGCTACCAGAATCACTTAGGCAATTGATAGTCAAGCAGATGTCTGAATGAAAGGAACAAAGGTCATTCCAAAATGACCGAGGAAAGAAGGAACAACTGTCACACCACAGGGTGCCAGGGCCAATGGCATGGGCAGCCTCTCTCTTGTATGAGATGAGGCTGCTTAGGGCCCGAAGACAAGGCCAGTAAGAAGTCCATGATTCCAAACACAAAGGAGATCGCAGTCATCATGGACATTTATTTCCATGAGTGTCTTGGCGGCAGGCACATACATGCTTCCCAGGCTGCACATGAAAATTCATGGTGGCCAGCATGATGACATCTGTGGTGAGGTGGCCAGGAACCTTCTAGTGAAGCCCTAGAAGGGTAGATTACCCCCACCCCCACTTAGACATACAGGCACTGCACCCACCACCTCTGTCAAAGTCCATGGAAAGATCTAGATCCTTTAAGGCTGAAGAAAAGCAAACCTGAAGAAAATAAAATGAAAATTTGAAAAGGAGTGATGAGCATTAACTAGATGAGAATGGCAAATCGTTATCTGTGAGACAGAAGGTGCCTGGCAACTGCAAATAGTCAAAGAAAAGCCTGCGGGCAAGGGAGAGTGGCCCAGTAATGAGAGCTGAAAGAGGAGGTCAGGGAGCTGTGTGGAGACCCCTGCCAGCG
>NW_022103926.1:3433589-3435674 GCF_000313985.2 Echinops telfairi
TAAGACTGGTGTTATCATTCTGAGGGTTTTTTGATTTTGCTCTTTTCTTTTGTGACTTTGATTTTTTTAAAGAGTTTTATTGGGACATAATCCATGCATCACACAATTCAATAGTTCAATCATAGCAGGAAGAGTTATACAATATTACCACAATCAATTTTAGAACATATTCATCTTTTCTTGTGCTCATGGTTATTAGTTCCTCATTTCCCCCAACCTCCCATGCCATGCCTCCAAGAAACCAGTAATCCAGTGACTGTCTCTATAGATTCCTCAATCCTGGATTTCATATACCTATACATACAAAAAACAACAAAAACAAAAAAGCTAACAACAATAACAAAATAAAATAGAGAAAAACCTCAGTCAAAAAGAACACAGGAATTATCAAAAACTAGAAGAGAGATCAAATGATGAAGTGTTAAATTTGAACCTAAATACATCTGCCATAATCCACTTTCCAATGTACTCTGCATGATATCAAGGTTATTCACAGCCCTGGTCTATGGTTCAAAGGGATTCACCAGAGGCTTAATCCATGTATATTTACCCTTCATTTTTACTTTAAACTTTTGACCTCCAAAAGGGGAGACCAAATAAGATATTACATTTGAACCTAACTGTATCTGCTATAATCATTTCTACAATGCTCTCTGTCTAAATAACAAGGCTATTCACATCCCTCTATGGTCAGAGGGATTCACCAGAGGCTTAATCTATGTGTTGACCCTGTAAATGGATATTGGCCTTCCACTGTAATCTATAGCCTTCTGTAACTGGGTGTTCACAATTTAAGCTCTTATACTGTTCCCTCCTAAGACTTTAGATTATATTATTTACAATCCTTGGATCACACACGCTGGTGTGTTTCTTCCATGTGAGCTTATTTGACACCTCATTTAGATGGCTGCTTGTTTGAAGACAACCCTTAAAAGCTCAGATGCTATCCTTTCTGATAGCCAGGTACCATCTAGGGCAGGGCTCACTCTGTTTCGGGTCAGATGGCACACGCACGCCCTTTCAGGGCTCGCACTCTAGTTTCACACTCTTGTCTGGTACTCCTTTCCTGTGGTTTGTCAAGCTCCCCTGAAATGGCCATTGTCAGGCAGAGGCAGGCGTTGTGGGGCTGTGGAGTGGAGGGAGGCCCAGAGCTAGTGAGAACGCTTCAAAGACGCTAAGAGGCCAGACCTCCCCTTTCCCCTTCGGTGGCCTTCCAGCCCGGGTGCAGAAGACTAACCGGTACAGATAACTTTGAACATGGTTGCTTAGCCCTGGATCTGCAAACAGAGTTGCAGTGGAAAATTCCCCGGCTACTCCCTCCCCTAAGCCCAGGCTATGAAACTCCTTACCTCCCTCCCAAAGGGTGTGACTTCTCAGGCCCCCTGCTGGGAACCCATAAACCTCAGGATGCTTTCTCGGTACTCGCCTCCCTCCCAGGCAGCTAGACTTCTCTGGCCCCAATTAGGGACCCATGAACCTCGCCTGGGAGCTCTGAAATAAACCTTTGAAACTGTTTTCTACCTCTGTTTCTTTCTTTCTCTCCGTTGCCAAATCTATCATACAGCTATCTTCAGTCATGAATTCTTGTGCAGTCCCCCATGTGCAGGGCCTTACACGCTTTCCAGAGGTAGCGTGTACAATCTTTGACTGTACTACCCGAAACTTCCCTTTCCCTCATAAAAATTACTTGGATTTACAAAAGTGCATCTGCGAGTGAATTCTTTCAGTGTTGAGAAGCAAAACCCAAGGAAAACCATCCCAGAAACCTAACAGGTCAACCAAAGGCATAAACCAGGATGATTGAAGAAATTCTTAAGTTTATTATGTTTATTCTGCAAGTGCGAGACAAACAAGTGGGGTTTGCTACCTCCAAGAGGCTTCAAAAATCCAGTGAAAAATTAAACAAGTTACATACTCCAAACTATGTGACAAAAAGCAAGCTTGCATTGATCACAGGAAATAATTACCTATACTTGTATTTCTCCAGGGGTTACCTGACCAACATCCCCACACACACTCCCTACACACCCCCACCCCCACGGGTCTCCATTGCTTATCTATCTAAATGGGGAATATTTTGTGCCT
>NW_022103926.1:3437514-3439691 GCF_000313985.2 Echinops telfairi
ACAACTGGAGAGGGAGGGGGCACTGATCGCAATGAATGACACAGAACTACACACCCTCAGTCAGGGGAAGAGCAACAGAAACCAGAGGGGAAGGGAGACAGCAGTGGAAGTGAGATTTGAAAATAATTAACAATCTACAATCTATCAGGGGGCCACGAGGGTTGGGGTGGGAGGAGGGAGGGGAAAAAAGGAGGAACTAATCCCAAGGACTCAATGGAAAGCAAATATCTAGAAAAGATTGATGGAATATATGTACTAATATGTCAGATACAAATGATGTATGGTTTGTAACAGAGTTGTAAGAGCCCCCGATAAAATGGAAAAAAAACAAATAAACCTCATCAGTCAGGATGTTCTAATGCAGGAAATAGATAAGCAAGGACCATTAAGATAAGCGCCAGGCACAAAGCATTCCCATTTAGGAAGACAAAGCATACCTCAATTAGATGGAACAAGGGGTGAGGGGGTAAGAATCCTGGAGACCCTAGGAGGAATGTAGGCCTCAATTGTTTCCTGTGATCATTGTGAAACCTGCTTTCCATCACATTTACTCCTGTGATCACTGTAAACCTGTTTTATAGTCACATAGTTTAAGTGTAGAAATTGTTAGGTTACGAGCTTGTGGACAGGGGGGTTGTCTCTTCCTTGCCTGTAAAGGCCCCCACAAAGGAGGTTGGAAAGAAATCAGGCAGCTATTGTACACCCACAGGAAGACCCCAAACTGAGCATGCACAGACTAGAACCCCTTATCACAGGTGAAATTTAAAACCTATCCTCCACCTTAGGTATAGTACAAAAGTGGCCCTAACCCATCCAATGAGGTAAAACAATACCTTCAACTATGCCTTTCCAGCCAGAGGTGTTGAAAGCCTGCTGTGGGAAAGCCAATTTCTCTCTTTTACCCTACCTCCTGGTCAGCGGCAAGTGGAGTGTGAGGGTCTCCCTCCCCCACAAGGGTGCACATGCACTCAATCAGGACCTACTCAGGGCCCACAGCCTGTTAACCTCTAGGGTTCTTGAGCTTCTGGTCTCCCAGAATACCCCCAAGTTCTGCACATGGGCATGCGCTTTTCCACGTGGTTGTTCATGCCAAGTTGTAAACCCCAGCATGGCTCTTTCCAGAAATAGTATGTTCCCTTTTGAGACTGTAAAACCTGAAACTTGTCCTTCTTTCAAAAAAAACTCACTTGGATCACAAAATGTGCTTCGGCCTGAATTCTTTCAGGGTGCAAAGCAAAGAACCGAGGCACAACCCACTTCAGAAACAACAAAATTGCTGATTTTCACTGGATTTTGTAAAGTAGTTTGGAGGCAGCACACTCACTGTTTCCTTCTATTTGGGGCTTGCAGAATATGACAATTTCTGTCTCTGGCTTAAACAGTGACAGGCAAGCAATCCTGGGCCCTATTCGCAGCAACGTTGCCACTTTTCTATTGCTCATTTTAGTAAATATATATGTTTTCCTTCTCCAATAAGCCTCTGCTATACACATGTTCCAGCTTTCCCAGGTATAACAGATGGAAGGAGTAAAAGCATGAGCCCGCTCTTAAAATTCTAGAAATTTAATGTAATTTAATAGTTTGTTAAAAATTGAAAAGATAACAGTCCTTTGCACTAAAAATTTCTTTTAAACTGAATCTGTAGGGAATGTTCCAACTAAGAAAGGATGTAAGCAAGGCTACTAAGTAGTCAGGCAGGAAGCATTTTCCCGACACCCCACCCCCAGCCGCATTCAGATGCTTCAGGGGTTCTGTAGCCTAATAAGGCCTGGCATCTCCAAACTTAAATAAACAAAGAGGATGGTGGTCAAATGGCCTCTGGAGAAATGTAGGTATAGATAATGTTCTAAAGATCATTGCAAAACCTGCCTTCTTCAGAGAATCAACCATCCTGTGATCATTGTAAAAACCTGTCATTGGTTTTTTGTTTTTGTTGTTTTGCTTTGTTGCTTTGTTTTGCTCTGTCTTGTTTTTGTGCATATTATTATCTCTGCAGGTCTATATAGATAAGATAGGCTGGATAAACAATCTGGAGGAGAAAACAACAGGACCAACAGTTGGGGGGGAGAGGCGGCATGGGAGAGGGGGAGATGGGGGAAAGGAAGTGGTGTTAACAAACCAGGGACAAGGGAACAACAAATGATCCAAAATCAGTGATGAGGAGGGTGTAAGAGGCC
>NW_022103926.1:3441114-3449683 GCF_000313985.2 Echinops telfairi
ACCGTTCCTCTATCCGTCTCCAGGTGGGTCTGCCCACATGCAGATACACCCACATAGGAGTACCCAGCATGAAGACTGTTACCCATGCTACACCATGCTTCAAGACAAAATTTCATTTATTTGTCATTAAAAATAAATGTTTCACAATATATAATTACATATCTTATGATGAATCACTATGCTTTACGTTCAATTTATAACAATAAAAATACATCCTGCATATCAAATATTTACATGACAATTCATAACAGTAGCAAAATTACAGTTATGAATAGCAATGAAAATAATTGTATGGTTGGGGGTCACCACAACATGAGGAATTGTATTAAAGGGTTGCAGCATTAGGAAGGTTAAGAACCACTGGTTCAGGGTACATAATTTGCTTGATTTTCACTGGATCTTTGAAGCAGTCTGGAGGTAGCAAACCCCACTGTTTTCTGCTGTCTCACATTTCAGAATAAACTTGAGTTTCTCAAATCAACCTAGTGTCTGTCTTTGGCTGAAACAGTGACAGGCAGTCTCAGGCCTTGTTTCCCAGCAACTTAACTGTGTTACTTATCCCTTACACATGCTCATGCTAAGAAACCAAAAGAAAGAAATCAGCTGGCTGCCAAAAACCAGAGAGGCAAGCACTCTGTGATCTATAGGTTAGGGAGAATGATCAAAGGCACACAGCCCACCTCACCGCCCAAATAAAGGATTTCCCAGAATATCATTTTAGTAGTCAAAAGTCAGGGTATACATCTGGAAAAGGGAGCTCTACTTCCCCTAAATAACCCCTGTGAGGAGCGTACTCCGGTGCTCGCACATGAAGTCCACTTGAGTAGCAGAGGCTCCATGACAGCTGGTTGGCTAGAGGAAGAGTATATAGGAGTCCTGTGGATTCACCTTGCAACTTTTCTCTTTTCAAACTTTCAAACCTTTAAATATATAAATAAAACTTTAAACTGCTTTTGTAAGGCAGAGTTGTATATTTCCAAAGAAATGTCTAAACTAATAAACCCATGACATTATTTTTAAATAAAAAATTAAAAATGAAAATAAATGAAATGCTTAACAACAGAGCATAATACATCTAAAAAATAATCTAAACTAATAAACACAGGAAGAAATGTTAACTCCACTTCTAAAAGGCCTCTTTGGCCTTCAATTAGAAAGAAAAAATAAATATTTCCCTCAAGTTAGCAAGAATGCCTTCCTGAGAATTCAAATGGAAGTGACAGTGCAAATGAAAGTGAAATTGCAAACATTCTAGAAGATTACAGTTACTTTTCAAAAGGGAAATGTAAAAACAACTTTTTTCAACTTGGAGGCAGATGGCCTGCCTTTTATTTATTTTAAGAGTTTTGAAGATGTAATTAATTTTAACAGTTTTATTGATACTATATTTTTAAAGTTATTTTTTAATCATTTTTTCCAAGCCATTTTATTAGGAGCTAATCCAGACATCATACCATTCCATTGTTCAATCGTATGAAGCAGTGTCATACGATCGCTATTTGCTCCCTTCTTGAACGACTTGATTTATCAGCTTCCTCTTACCCACCCTTACCCAGCCACCCCACCTCCCCTGCAACACTCCTAGGAACCCTTATTTATTCTAGTTATTGTCTACATAGATTCACCTATCCTGGGCTTCATATACTGGAAAAACAGGAAAACATAACAGGAAGTCAAAAGACGGCCAACAATAACAAAAATTTAAGAGACTAACTCCAATATGGGGGGGGGGGGGACAGAAAATATTAAAAACCAGATCGAGCACTAAGTGTATAAAAAAAATGAGATCGTGACAAGGTTTTAATCATTCAAGTCAGATACATCATTTTAATCTACTGTAGTCATCTCTCCAAGACTGATAACCAGGTTATTCCCATCCCTCGGTTAAGGTTAGAGGGAAATCACCACAGTCTTGTTTCCTGTGTGGACCCTACAAATGTACTTGGGGCTTCCTCTGTCATCCATGTCCTTCTGCACACAGGATCTCACAATTTAAGCTCTGATACAATCCCTTCCTTTGCATTTGGATTACATAAATTACATTCCTTGGGTCACGGATGTTGGTGTGTTGCTTCTGTGTGACATGTCACTTAGATTGCTGCTTGTTTGGAAACAAGCCTTTAAGACCCCAAATGCTGTTCTTTATGACAGCCAGGCACCATCCAATTTCTTCTGTACTATTTGCTATAGCACCTATATCTTCTGTGCTTCCTTCATGAGGGCAAATATCTAGTAAGGCCATGTTGTAAGAACTAATTGTTGTTATATTGGAGCTAGGATTAAATGAGAGCTCAAAATCCATTCCTGAATCTATTTTTTATCTGCCTCTTTTGCTTACTTTAAAGACATTCTTGCTAATTTATGGTACAGAATCTTGTCAATCATCTCCCTGGAGCATCAGGATCTTCTGTTTATAGCTGAATAGCCCATGGTACTAATTTAAAACACTATTGAGAAGGGAGACTGAACAAATGTAGGTTAACTGTATATCACAATACATGGATTATTCACTGGTACAGAATGAATCCTTATGTGACTGGAAACTATTTGCACTAACAATAGAAGCTGGTGATCAGGTAAAACTTACAATAATATTCATTGACAATGTCAGTCACAGATCTGCCAGAATAATGCAGATCTTAATACAGCAAGTAGGGAATTTAAGTACTAAGTAAATGTCAGTCCACCTACTGACAGCTCAGTACTCTTGGTGTAGATGTCTTCTGCTTCTTCATACACCATGTGGTTTCAGACTTAAATCCGAAGGGTACAGGTGTAAAACACTTTCTTTTTAAAAAGTTTTATTGGCATTTATTCCACATATCATACAATTCAATAGTTCAATAATATCGAGAAGAGTTTGTATAATCAATTTTAGAACATTTCTCCCCCTACCCCCATGGTTAAATCACTTTTTAAAAATCATTTTTTGGGGGGCTCATACAACTCTTACCACGATCCATACAAACATCAATTGTGTCAAGCACATTTGTACATTTGTTGCCATCATCATTCTCAAAACACCTGCTTTCTACTTGAGCCCTTGGTATCAGCTCATTTGTTCCCCTCCCTCCCCACTACTCCTCCTCCCTGAACCCTTGATAAGTTATAAATTATTATTATTTTGTCATATCTTACACCATCTGCCGTCTCCCCTCACCCACTTCTCTGCTGTCCGTCCCCCAGGGAGGAGGTTATATGTAGACCTTGTAATCTGTTCCTCCTTTCTCCCTCATAAATCACTTTTTTCCCCATAAATCACTTTTTAAATGAGTTGTGTAACTACCATTAGTTCTAGTGAGTGCTCCCTTTCCCCTCCCACATACATTGTTTGCTCCCCAAACCCTAAAAACAATTTTTAATATACCTCTTAAAAACTAAAACATTCAGTTTCCTGTAATGGGAGAATCATAAGTTAACAATTATTCAATTTATTCAATGACTTGTCAAAGCAATTCTAATAAATGAAAGACAGGAATCTTATAATTTTGGTGTTAGTAATACTTCAATTTTCAAAATGATTGATAGCTTGTAAGTGCACCTGTCAATCTAACCATTAACAACTGTCTTGGTGGTTTCACAATGTATAGCTGGATTACTAAAAAGTATCTCTATCAAATGACTTGAATTGAGTAAGATTTTTTAAATGCTCGCCAAGTTTTACTACTGGAAACAAGACCAATGGGAAGCTTTACGAGTGGAGTGGTTTAACAGATTTTAAATGTCACCACAAAGCACACAGCTACATTTCAACCAAGGCCATGGACAGAGATTTAAAACAACGTCCACTCTTTAGTGAGAAACAAACAAGCTAGGAGTAGAAAGTGAAACCTGTTCCTTGATTGAGTATAGCAGCTCACTCATTAGGTTTGAACTTTTAAAAAACTTGAATGATAGGGAAGAAACCCCAAGGACTTGAATAATTGAGATTCTATCTGTAACACTCATCTCCATAACAGACTCCCCAGAATCATTTCCAAAGGACACAGCAGCCATCTTAAAAGTAGTTCATACTGTCTCACAAAACCCTGGTTTCCAAGGAAATGCTCTGGACTCTGGCATTACTTTGGTCTGACATTTCTAAGAGAGATTCCTCTCAGTAAAAAGCTGTGATTTTCCTCTTAGAGCCAGCCACAGAAAACAAAAACTAAGTTTATAAATAACTCAAGGATGCCCACAAGCCTTAGGGGAGACCACTTCAACACCCAATAAAAGAGCTACTAACTGCATGGTAGCCAGGAGAAAAATCATACTTTTGTTTGTAGTCTTTTCTTGCATAACAAAGAAACAAAGACAATGCTGTACCCTCTTACTTGCACCCCCAAACGACTGGAACTTTCAACCATTTTTTTCACAAAACCTTTTTATTGGGAGGTAATACAGATATATTTTTCCACAGTTCAATCACATCAAGCAGTATTGTACAAGTGCTAGCACAATCAATTTCAAAATATTCTCTTTCTTCTTAAACTCCTTGATATCATCTCCCCTTTACCCCCCCATTCCCCCCCCAAAAAAAAGCCCCCCGGAACCCTTCAAAAATTTTAAAACTTCCAAATAGTCTCATCTCTGAGAATCACCTCTATTTACATCTCTGGTTGCACATGGAAAACTCCATTCACAGGACTTGAGTTTATTGGACTTGACACAGTGCAAACAGTGTCCCACCCCCAAGGTGTTTGTTAAACAAAATTAACAGCAATTACTTATCATTTTAACTGCCAGTTAGGCAAATAACAGGCTGACTCAAGAACTTAAAAGAAAAATCTGAAGAATTAAATGGCCATAGAGGTTTAAGAAAAACTCTAAAACATGTATTCCTTTAACTGGAGGATATGCAGGACTGTGTACAACCCAAGAGGGAACTGGGATGGCTTTAATCACTTAACTTCTGGATGACCTTAAAGATTTTCACAAACAGAAAGAAAAAGGTTAAGACACAGTTGAAAACTACCCCAGCCATTGAAAATATGTTGAAAACTACCCCAGCCGTTGAAAATATGCCTCCAACATCCTCAGTAAAGATTGGAAGACTTACTGATTCATGGCATTGAAAGGAATTTCTGTCTAATCATTAGGAAGTGAGGATGGCGAGGCTTTATCTCACATACTTTGAACACTTTGTCAGGAGAATCCAGTCTCTGGAGAAGGAGGACACCATGCTTGATAAAGTAGAGGATCCGTAAAAAAAGAGGGAAGACCCTTCACAAGGTATATTGATTGTCATAGGGATTGCAGCAATGGGCTCAAACATGACAACTGTGAAGATGGTGCAGAACTTTGCAGTGTTTCATCCGGTTGTACATGGAGTCACTGTGGCACAGGACCGGGCAGTGTTTCGTTCTGTTGTTTATAGGGCCACTATGCGTCAGAACAAACTTAAGGGCACTGAAAAACAAAACAACTGAGCCCTGGTGACACTGTGGAATAAGCACTGAGCTGCTAACTATAAAGTCTGAGTTCAAGCCCACCAGCCGCTCCACAATAGAAAGATGAAGCCGTTTTCTCCAAGATAGATTTGCAGCCTCGGAAACCCTATATAAAGGTGCTATGAGCTGGAATCAACTCCTTGGCAGTGGGTAATAAGTCTCTAAATAAACAAAAGGCAATAACAACAAACCTTAGAACAGAGGGTAGGGGGGGATGTGGTTGCCACATTTAAAGGTCCACTTCTCAATGACACACAATGAGGCACACAATGAAACAAGTTTGGTTCACAGTGGGGTGGCAGTCAACAGAAACTACACCCCAGAGGAGAGTCTGATTTGAAACTTAAAATTTTAAAAGAGCTACCACAAATATATACAAAGAACTAAAGGAAATCACATCTAAAGAATTAAAGAAAAGTATGAGAACAATAGCTCACCAAACAGAATAAAAACAAATATAGAGAGTTTAAAATAAAGAACCCAACTGGAGTCCTAGAGATAAAATATACAACTAAAATGAAAAATTCAGTAGAGAGGCTCAAGAGTGACAGGTAGATAGATTAGGGATAAAGGGAGTTGTCTCCTCCAAATGCCTACCCTAAACAAAAACCAGTTGACACTGCTGCAATAAAGGGGTTGGAATGAAATCAGGCACACATTAGACACCTATGAGAAAATCCAGAACAGAGCATGCAAAGACTAAGGCCACCTAGGCACAGGTGAGCTAAACCTGGCCACACTTAGGTACATGACATCACATAAGTACACTGAAATTCAGCCAATGCCCTCAACCACAACTCCCCAGCCAGTGGGGATAGGAAGGGATAAATAATAGCAGACTGAGGGCAAGCAGCTCCCTTTTGTTCAGGCGTTCTCTTGCAGGTCGGAGGGTGAGATACCTGTGTGCCCTGTGGGACCTGCACTCTGTTGTTTTTCATTCTCTGGGTTCGGACACCCTTTCATCTCTAGATAGTCTTTCACGATCCCCTCAAGTGGTCATTTTCAGTCACGAACTTTCCTGTGGCCCCCACCATGGGCCTTGCATGCTTTCCAGAGACATCATGTACTTTCTGAGACTGTAGTATATGAAACTTCTCTTTTCCTCATAAAAGTTACAGTACAATTTAAAAAAAAAGGTACAGTACTTGGTGGAAGCCTACATCCTCCACCAAAAACAAGTTACGTACTTGGATTTTCAAAAGTTCATCTGCACTGTGAAAATTCTTTCAGCGTTGAGATGCAAGAACTGAGGCAAACCAGAAGCCTAACAATAGCGTATCTGATCTAGCAGGAGATAGTAACAGTGAGCTTGGAGATAGGCCAACTGAGATAACTCAGTGTGAGGACAAAAACCAACAACAGACAAACATCCTCAGAGATACCGCGTACAAGCATATATGTACAGGGATTTCAGATAGATAGAGGAGAAAGAAAGAGGCATAGAGAATATTTAAATAATAAGGCAGAAAACTTAACCAGTTTTATGAAGTGCTGTATGTCCAAAAAGCTCAATGAATTTCACATAAGATAAATGTCACATCTAGACACATTGTAGAGAAACTATTGAAAAACAGAGTCCTTTGAGAGCAGCATAACAAAAGCAACTCATCATATACAAAAGAGCCTCTAAAAGATAACAGATGACTTCTCATCAGAAACCAACGTGGCAGAAAGGCAAAGTAATGGCATATTCCAAGTACTGGGGGGCGGAGAGACTGTCAACCAAAATTTATGTGCCTAAACAAGATTATCTTAAAAAAACACACGCACAAGAAAAAATTAGATATCCCAGTAAAACTAAAAGAATTCATCACTAGCAGACTAGTTTGCCAAAAAATACAAGCCTTTCCAGCTAAATTAAAGGGCATTAGACAGCAACGTGAATCCACATAAAGAAATAAATAGGACCAATAAAGATAACGACATAAGTAAATCTAAAAGACAGTATAAAATGTACTTTTAACTCTTCTAATTGATTTAAAAGACCACAGGTCAAAACAATAATGATGAAGCTGTACTGATGGGTGTATGACATATAAAGATGTAATTTGTATCACAATAACAGCACAAACGAAGGAAATGAGAACAGAGCTGTATTTGAGCAAAGTTTTTGCATAGTACTGAAATTAAATTGGTAATAATCCAAACTAGATTGTTTCAAATTAAGAATGTGGTTGCCCAGAAGGGTTATAAGGAAGGAATGATACAACCAAGGTGCAGTATAGCACCAAGGAAACACTTATGATTCCTCTAGTTCCTGAATGCTTCCTCCCCCGCCTACGACCATGAATGACCCAGTTCTACCTCATAAATCTGACTAGACTGAACACACATTGGTACAGATACATACGAGCTCTGGACACATGAAATTCAGGACAGATAAACCCCTCAGGAACAATAGTGGGAGTAGTGATACCATAAGGGTAGGGGGATGGCCAAGGAGGGGGAAGGAGGAGGAAGAAGGAACCCAACACAATGTTCAATACATAGTCCCACACCCATACCCACCCCCGAAGGGGACGAATAACAGAAATGTGGGTAAACGGAGACAATGGACAGTGTAAGACATGAAATAATAACAATATATAATTAATGAAGGATTCACAAAGGTGGGAGGGTGGAGGAAAAGAGAAGCTTATACCAAGGGCTCAAGTATAAATGTTTTAGAAATGATGATGGCAACATATGTACAAATATGCTTGATACAATTGATGTATGGAATGTTATAAGAGGTGTAAGAGCCCCCAATAAAATGATTTTTTTAAAAGAATTAGGTTAAACTCCCAGATATTAAAACAAACAAGAAAATAACTTTTAAACATAGTAAAAGAGAGAATTAAAATGGCACACTAGACAATACCTTCTTAACTTAAAAGGAAGTGATGGAGAAATAAAAGAGCAAAAGAGACAGAAGGCATAGAAAAATGGCCAGCATAAATCTTAGCTTATCAGTAATTACATTATGGAAATAACAGAAATACTCCAAGAAAAGGGCAGAGACTGGCAAAATAAATAAGAAAACATGATCCAACTATATGCTGCCGGCAAGTCACTCACTTTAGTTTCAAAGTCACAAATAAGTTAAAAATAGAAGTATAAAAAAAAGATATACCATGCAATCAGAAAGTAAAAACGAGCCA